>NC_140938.1:33402375-33577375 GCF_014529385.1 Adiantum capillus-veneris
AAACAACTAACAACTCGCATCTAATACACTCAAGTGACTGAAATCACCAAAAGCCAATCGCTCTCATTGGCAAACAAATCATATCCGTTACAGCATCAAATGACATCCAAACGTAACGAAACTTCTATGACATGTTTATACCAAAGCACACATGCTTATGGTCTCAAACCCCACTTTAGATCAAGTTCCAAAATCGCGATTATTAACAACAATGGATTTTTGACCTAGTCGTTTTCGACCCAGAATGCATCTAAATGCTTAGCAATGATGTCCCAATACCTCGCCCATGCTTAGTTTTTGATTTGAAAGTGTAAATTCCTAGTTATGATCAAATTTTGACTACCCCAAAAGCTACGAATTACTTGAACAGATTACGTCAATGCGTAGAGCTCTTACCTGCGGTTGCAATGTAACAAACGCGACTGCAATGTGACAACCGGGGAGGGAGTAGGAAGCGCGAGAAGCAGAGGAGTGAGCGCCATTAGCTCACACTGTGTGTTTCATTATCCAAAAACTTACAAAAAATGACTTTTATACCTTAGCCAAGGTTTTTGGGTGGTCAAAACTAATAATGTGGAGTTCTACCAAAGCTGGGTAATGACAGGCTGATACAATCTGGAAGCTTGTAGCCCCGGCTCATTAATTACAGAGTTTATCCGAGAAAATAGGAGTTACAATATTCTTGATTTATCAAAATAATAAGTGTTTTACAAAGAGAACTCCAAAAAATGGTATCCGTGTTAGCTTGCTGCTAACATTCCCCCCCTCCTTGCCTGCGTTGTCCCTTGACATAGCTTTATGGACTGAAATAGTCTTCGAGCTGGCGGCTCGCGAGGCGGTCTTTAAGGGCATTCAGTGCCTTTTGGTATCTGATTTTCCTTTCTTTATCTGGCACTTGTAGAAACTGCATGGTCACTCTGTTCTTCAGATCCAACGCTGAGTAGCCTACAAACCTGGATGTGAGGTTGCTGATCACTGGTGAAAATATCTTCGTTCGCCAAGTGAAGAATCCCGTGTAGAAAGCTTCCTCGAACGCCAACATATTATGTGATGGTAAGAACATACACCGGGCGTAGAAGCCATAGAGGACTTCTTCGAGAGGCTGACCACTGAGAACATAGTGTAACCTTTTATTTCCCTCGAGAAATGACATCCACGGGGTGCCTGCATGCTCTGGCTCATGAAAAACTTCAATACAAATGAGCAACATTCAGCATATCTTATATAACATTGCACAAGAGAGATCCGGTAGAATCTTGAAGAAAGACATTGCACTCGTCAGGGTTTTCACCATGTATTCATCTGTGGCTTGTCCTTTCTCTGGAACTAATAGTCTTCGGTAGTTCAGCCAGGTTGGCCTCTTCTTTGTTAGTGCCTCATGATCTTGCCAAGTCCTTACTCTTGGTACAGGACAGAAAGTGGGATCTCTTTGCAGGGCTGCAGGTGCTCTTGTGAACAACATCAAATACCTCGGATTCTTGTTCAACCAGCTCAACCTCCACTTTGGGTGGTCTTTATCTGCGCCATCTGTTTGCATGTCTGCATAAAGCCTTTCTTTAACCTGTAGTAACTCAACCTTTACAAGAGGGTATGGCAGGGATTGCTGATGCCATTGCGCATTGATCTGATTGGGAGTGAGTTGAGTGACATTGACAGAGTGAAGAACTCTTAACTCCCAGTCCATCGCTGCTTTCCACTGCTCATCCACCTCTTGTGTGATCTTTTCTTTCAGTGCATCTTCTTCAACTTTTGATAGCTGGACCATTGGCACTGTGTCTGCATCTATAATGTTTATCTGAAAATCCTCCTCACCACTCAACTTTGTTGTGGACAGTGTCTCCAGTTCAGCAAATGACACTGAGGGTATATCTATTTGGGGCTGCTCCGAAGGGCCTGCCTCTTCTTGTGTTTCTGGCTTTCGTTCTCTCAGCAACTCGTTAACTCTTTTAAGCTCAGGTATCTCTTTCAACAACTCTTCTTCTCTCTGGACCCGCATCAAAGCCAGGTCCCTGCGCTGAGACTGCTCCAGTTTTAACTCCATCTTGAGGTCCTTGTTCTTCTTCTCCAATGCTTTATAGACCTCATCTATTCCTTTGATAGAGGCTACGGCTGGATTCTCTCTTATTTGCCGTAAGAAGATTGCCTGATCATTTATTCTCTGTTCGGAGTATTGTAAAGAAGCATTTGTGACATCCAATTGCACTTGAATTTTTTGGGCTGATAGGGTGTTTATTAGAAGTTTGTTTACAACTTCTGTCAGCTGTTTGTCTTTCGCTTTGCAAGCATCTGATGACTTTGTGAGCAGATCACCTAGCTCTTCCATCTCCTTCTGTTGTCTATGTTTGGCTAGCTGATGTTGTTCAGCTTCGGCTTTCATCTCCTGCACTTGCCTCTGAAGATCGGTGATGATGTTCATTCTGTCTTCTAACTCTCCTTGGAGAGCGTCAATCACCATCTCTAACTCCTTGACCTTTGTGCTACAGCCAAGTGTTGTTGATCGGAGTCTCTCCGTCATATCCTACATTTGCCTTGTATATTCGTTTACTTGCAAGATTACCTCGTCCATAGACTTCCAATCTTCATGTCTTGCTAGCTGAGTCGATGTACCTGCAGCCTCTTGTGTGTCTCTCGGTCGTGGCTGCTGGTACTTCTTGCCCTTGAGGCTGTGGCTGTTCTTTTTCTGCCTTGTCTTCCTGAGGCTTTGTGGTTGTCTCGGCTGTTTCTTGTTGTGTGGAAGTAGAAGGTGCTAGCTCAGGCTTTGTGGTCTCTTCTGGTGCAGGAGTCACTTCCTTTTCTGGCTCAAGTTCTTTCTCTTGTTGCTGCTCTTGTGTAGTAGTAGCCTCTTGTTCAGGTTTTGTCTCTTTGGTGGTGTCCTTACCTGCAGGTGATGGTGGTGCGCTTGGCGTAGGATTTTCTTGTTGTTTAGTAGACGGGGAAGTGGGTTTGGGAGACCCTTGACCTTGGTCGTGTGCTTCTTCCCTTGCCATCTCCTCGGCTTGTCTCTGTTTCTCCGCCTCTTTTGCTTTCCTTGCCCTCTTCTTGGGCTTCTTTCAGCTTCAGGGCTTCTTCTTCTTGGTACATCTTTTCCAAAGACTCCGTTGGATCTTTAGCTTCTTTTCTAGTGTGATGCTTTGTCCCTTGGCCCTTAAGTCCGCTAGGTACCCATTTTTCCGGGTCCTTTCCTTGTGCTTGTCGGCTGCGCTGGTAGGCACGGGCTTGTTTCTGCACGGGTTCTTCTTGGTGTGTGGCCACAACTTTTCTCTTCATCTCCTCTCTTCTTGCCCTCTTTTCCTCATTATCAGAGTTGTCACTGTTGTGCCTTTTTGGTGAGCTTTCAACCGATTCTTCATCTGATTTGTACGATCTTTTGGCTGACCTTGTAGCTCTAGGAGATGGTTGTGCTACCAATATCCATGTGTTTTGGTCTCGGACAGGCGATAGGTTGTCGGCCGTGCCGATGGCATGGTACGCAATCCTTGTCAAGACTTCTGGCGCACCCAGATAAGTGATCTTCCCTTGTTTCTTTGTGCCCTTCAAGGTGGTCAAGACGTATTGAGTGTGGTCCACCGGTTGCCTGGTTGCTGACTTGAGAACTTGTGTGAAAGTGGTGGCAGCCGCGTGATTTGGCATAGTGTACCTTGGTGGCCTTTTAGCCAAGAAGTGGAAGTGCTGGTGGTATAACCTGGCTGGCTCTTCCACTTGCTTGTGAATCAAATCTGCAAAAGTGGCCGTGGCAATTTCTTTGGTGAATGTACCTACCGTTTTTCTGTCCCTTGCTCTCATGGTCATTCCTTTTGTGGGCACTCTAAGTGCCTCTGCAACTATTTTTTTAATTATTACCACTTCGACCTTATTTCCCTCTATTTCAGTAATTTGGGCAGTTCCATCTTCTTTAATAGTGGAAAAAAGCTCGTAAGCTTTCTGGAAATCCACTCCGCATGGCTCCTGTTCATAAAAGTCTCCAAATCCTAGCATGCAGTTGTCTTCTTTGTTCTCAGGATTTGTGACAACATCATATATTTCTTTAGGCAAGGGTTGCAACTCGACCTGATGTCCCTCCTCACTCTTGAATCTGCCGGTGAAGACTGTGGTATGATGCTCTTCTAGTTGTTATTTGGAGAGATAAGCTGCCTTGGCGGCTTTGACTGAATCTGGATCCAATTGATATGCGGGCACTTCCTATAACTTTTCCTTCTGGTTGAGCTTTTCCTTGGCCCTCTCTACTGCTTGCATGGCTCCTGTTCAGTGAATAGAGTGTCAAAGTTAGCAGATTTGTTGAAATTTTCTATTAAATCTCCTTTAGTCTGAAATGCTAACAATTTTGGTCCAATTTGCTTCAAATCAATTTTTGAACAACATAGACGCATAAAGACATGCAAGGAACAAAACTATAAAGTCAAAACAATTTTTGCAACCAACGTAAATAATCGCGATTATTTACACTTGAGTATTCTTTTCAACTTTTTGCAAATTTGGCTTCATAGGCTTGAAGTATATACCAAATACATACTCTGAGTGAAATATGGACTCATTTGGATGTATAGGGTGAAAATGGTACCAGATTTTGGCTTTAGGTCTCTGAAATAGTAGATATAAAGGAAAATTGAGATTTTGAGCGTCAAATTGGTTCCAAATTGGCTAGTGGACTTAACACATCATTTACTTTGGATGTATGATGGCAAAATATCAAAACTCCTCCAATTTGGCTATGTAAATAATCACGATTATTAATTTTTCTACCAAAATCAACATTTTTTTGTACAATTTGGTTCTAAGCGTTGTATAGACCCTGTGTATGAGATATGAGGTGATTTGGATCAAGAAATGTTGTCCATAACCCTAAAATTGGCTTGCAAAGACTTCTTTGCATTTTCTAGCAATTTTTCAAGTTATAGGTGCCCATTTTGGCTCATACTTGATTTTTGGCATGTAATAGGTGTGTACACATGATAGGTGAGGTGATGTGACAAT
This sequence comes from Adiantum capillus-veneris, assembly GCF_014529385.1. Lineage (NCBI taxonomy): Eukaryota > Viridiplantae > Streptophyta > Polypodiopsida > Polypodiales > Pteridaceae > Adiantum > Adiantum capillus-veneris. The sequence continues at coordinate 33,407,347 of NC_140938.1, forward strand.
TTCCAAGAAAAAATAGTGCAAAAGTAAATAATCACCATTATTTACAACAATGATAATTTTTTGCAAAACTTACAAATTTTGACCTAGACACATTGCATACATCTAAAATAAGTCCTGAATTGAATTTGGTCAAGTTTGGTCATGTCGGCATCACTTTGTGCTTTGTTGACTCTGAAATCCCCATTTTTTGTGACTACACTGCCTGTGGAGTTGGTCAGTCAGCTTTGAGGCTTTGGACTTGTTCGCAACATAGTCGTGAAGCAACTCATCCAATTCTGGCTCATTTGAAATCAACTTGACCCCGTATGTCGAATTTGACGCTTTGTAGCCTTCGAGCCATTTTTTGCTTTTCGAGGGCTTTGCTTGATTGATTTCACTAAAACAATCATATACATTGTATATGAACCTCGTAGGCAAGCTATCTTTGGAGTCAGATTGGAGTTCTGGCATTTGCCAAAAACCTAGCATTTTTTACGAGGGAACCCCTTGACCCCTACCGAATGGTCAACTGGTGATATAGAAAAGTTCTATTATGTTAGGGAATGCTGCAGTTCAAATCCCATCTGATTTGGTCAAGCTGACATGCCACTATGGTCAGTTTTTTGTCGTAGGTCTTCGTGCACTGCTCAGTTTCTAGGGTTTTTTTAAGGGGTTTAGGTCTTCGTGCACTGCTCGGTTTCTAGGGTTTTTTTCTAGGGGTTTAGACTAGCTACCGTCCGTACAAAATGGATCGTTGACGAGTAAAGAACTTACCCCTCATGTGTCGTGTGAGACGGCGCTGAAAACGGGCAACTATGGACTCTGAAAAAGACGCACGAAAGAGGTCGAAATCTGTCTCTGCAAAGGCCGCAAGTGAAAATGAGGTGGTTTTAGCCTACCTTGGATATCTATACCCAGACTTCCCAAACCAATTTTCCCCAGATTCCCGTGTTAGTCCTACTAGGCCATGAAATCTATGTTAGACTCAAAAGTTTCCTTGATCGGATTCTTGTAGCTCATTCTGCAAGAATTTTACAAAAGTAGGCATGGCCGCCTAATTTAGGCTCCTCGCTTGCATCTTCTGATTTCATTGAACATTTTAGTGCTTGTCTGCCTTGTCTTTCAGATCCCATCGTGTCTTCCGTTTTTCCATCTGAGCTCCATTTTTTCATCTGAAAAAATCATAGCAAAATGCTCTTAAAAAGTAAAGTGAAAATCCGATAATTAAGAAAATTCATTGAAAAACACAGCTTTATTGTTTTTTGTTGGATTTTTCTATTTTTAAGTCTCATTATCAATAAAAATGATGAAAGATATCCAAAAAGAACTATTTTTTGATGATTTTTTGATAGTATATATACTATTTACACTCATCGGGAAGATATTATCAGTGAATTTCTCCTTGATGATGAACTATAAGGGCATTATTAGGTTATTTTGCAAAAAATCACACGTTAACATCGAAATTTTTCCTCTCTCTTCAAAGATTGCCCTTAATTACTTAGTACTTAGTGCCCTTTCACCCCTCCTAGATGGCGTACTCCGGGACGACTGTGTGCATGGGTTGAACAATCGTGTCTATGCATAGCCGTGGTTGGCTCTACCATGCTTTGAAGATCAATGCCATTCAAACCACTATACTGTGCAAGATCTGGGTCTTGAATAATTAACTCAAGGGTTTCTAATGTCGAGGTTTGCTGCTGATGTCTTCCACGGAGAAAATCTTGTAGCTTGTGTGCTCTCTGTTTGATTGTACCATCCGGAAGTTTCAGCACACTAATTGCTTGAGCTGTTGATAGCACTTTTGGCTGTTGTCGAGCTTTTTCTCACCATTGGTAGCTTGGTCTGCTTGGTGCTGTATGGTGTGGTGGAGTCTTTTGAGACTTAACTCGCCATTGCTTGATTGGTTTTACAGTGTGTGAAGAAGATAAGTGCTCTTTTATCTTCCAAACCAATTTCATGTTAGGTTCCTTTCTTGGAGATGCTCGTCTCTGTGTTTGCACCCTTGGAACCTTCTTTTGTTTTGTCGGTGAAGGTTTAAGTACCCAGATTCGAATCAGCTTATCCTTAAGCTATGCTTTTGGTACCCAAATTTTCCTGACTCCTTGCATGCTACTTGTAGCATTTGCTTGTCAAGGGGATGGAGAAGATTGACTACTTCGTGGTTTAGTGCTCTGATTGCTTCCTTTCCATTCCTCTTTTCTTGGTGCAATTGGAACAATGAGTTGCCCGCCTTTAGGTGATAGCTTTAGTTGATTTGTATCCCAATCTGGTACTGCTTTGTATGTTCGCATCCAGGGAATTCCAAGAATCATCGTCTCATTCATATGTTCATCTGGTAAGAATACAAACTGATGAGGATATGAACATCCATGTACTATCACGTTCCAGTTGACTACTCCCAATGTTGGGGTTGGGTTCTTGTTGCATCCTTTGATTGTCGCTATTCCTGTTGTCAATGCTTGACTTGTTGCCTTATTGTACGTGGAATAACTGACTGCATTTACTCTAGCTTCTGTGTCGACCAAAGCATTGGTGCTATGATTGTTGAGTTGTACTTTGATGCGCATGTCCATTCCGTCTTACCATTCAACATTTGTTGAAAGTGCATCTTTAGGTAATTCCCATTGTCGGTCGTCTATTTCCAGAGTGTTGATGGAAATCGGTATCTGTTGATTCTTGAGAGCAGCTTTCTGTTTGAGTACCCGAAGCCGAGCTTTGTCTTGGGCTTCATCAACCTGCCGTTTAATCCTTCTTTGCTTGGCTGCTTGCATTCTTTCTAGCAATTCATTGATTAGCGGGAAATTGTATTTCTTTAAACGACATCCACTAATCCAATTAGCCATTGGTTCACCATCTAGGGTGGACAATTTTACTGCTCCACTTGGAGATACATCTTCAATTATAAACGGCCCTTTCCCATTTTCTTAAACTTGGGAATGTGTCGCTTAAGGGAATAGACTAAAACTAAGTCCCCTTTCTTGAAGATTTTTGTGATTAAGTGGGAATCAAAAAACTGTTTTTGTTTCCGCTTTTGTACATAGATGTGAGCTACAATAGAACTTAGCCTTTGCCCATCTAGCTTTTCCAAATCTTCAAGTCTTTCTGACAATTCATGTCCATTCCACTCAAGATTTCTTGCTACCCTTAATGTCGGCAATAGAAATTCTATTGGCAGTATGGCATCAAGACCATAAACAAGGTTAAAGGGTGTAGCATTGAAAGCTGTTTTGAATGAAACTCGATAAGCCCATAGAGCAGCATGGAGATTCATTTCCTAGTCTGTCCTTCCTGAACTAACTACTTTAGTCAGCACCGAGCTAAGAATTTCATTCGTATGCTTAGCTTGTCCGTTTGCTTGTGGGTGATAGGGAGCTGTTATGTTATGGATGACCATAATAAACTCATTAAGAAAATACTCTATTACCTTGTTTGAGGATACATCAAACGGGTGCCCAACTGGTCGGACACATAGCCGGACACCACATTTGTAGTCTAATATTTTGTCAGAGCTAGTGTAGTGATACTCTGTGTAAATCTTGATTCTAGAGTAATGGATCAATTCCCTGAGTTGTAATGTTGTAATGATATTTGTAAAGGTCCATGTAAACCGGCCAGTGGCCATTTAGCATGCCCTAGGTATAAAGGTCAATAACCTTAATGTGAAAAGGGGCTTATCTTTGGAAGGAGAAGTGGAAGCTCAAAAAACGTACGCTCAAGCTGCTCTAAACTTGTAATCATCGTAGGTAATGATTTGGTAATCTGTTTTTGATTTAGAAACTTGCATTGCGCTCCTCTCTCTTTGCTCCTTAATTCAAGTGTAAGCAGTGTCAGTTTTGTTGTGGCTCACGACTACACGTCTCTGAGCTATAATTGCATATTTGAGTGCTTAAATCACTGTTTATAGTGGTTTTGACCATAGGAGAGTGTTCCTAGACCATAGGGCGACCTTTCTGGTATGTTCTGTTGCAATTTTATGACCTTTTTCATGATGGATCATGATTTTGGTACCTTGCCGGTTTGCGTCCAGATTTGCTAGGATAGTGTCCCTAGGTCTCCTAGACCTCCTCCTAAAGTTTCGTTGTATTTCGAGTCCGTTTGAGTGCTGAAATGGCATGATGACCTAGAGCTGCGAGAAAGGACATAGGAAAATTTCCCTGATCATTGAGTGTTGGTTTTCTTGTTGAGCTAGTGTGTTTGCTTGTTAAGGTTCACTTTGTGAGATTGATGATCTCATAGAGTTTTCGTGCCCCATCCGAGTCACTTTCCCTGAGTATTGACATTATGTTAGCGCTAGAAAGCTATGTTACAGACGTCCGTCGTGGTGACCCGCTAACATTGGCGCCGTTGCCGGGGATATGATCCTTAGATGGTGAGTGACCTAGTGCATTTTTAGAGCGTTCTTTTTCTTAGATTTGTCTCTCCATTCCATTTACACCTTAGCAGTGAAGCAACTAGACACGGGGTTTAGTGCTTGATAGAGTCTACAAGTCGAGGACTTGCTAGATCTATTCTTGAGAAGTAAAGAGGGTTGTGAGTGAGATAGCCAAAATCATTTCATTCTTCGATTTTCTCTATGCTTTCAGACTGTTGTACCATTTTCCATTACGACTTTATTTTGTACTATTCTGTTTGTTTTTCTTTCATGTTTCATTTCAGTACTTAGGAGTAGGGTAAGTAGAAACTACCACCATCAAATTGGGGCTAAAAGATCGAGGGTAAAAAGGGTGAAAACCATATTTTGGCCAAAATGACCATAACTCTGAAATTATGAAAATTTGATGGTAGAGACCTCAAAAGTGATCCAAATTCAAAAATCTGTGGATCAAGGGCATCAGCAAACTCTATAGAAGGAATCTGAGAAGTTTGGCAGAAATCTATGGAGGAACATGGATCGCGATCCATGGATCCTAAAAAATCATTTTTGGTGAAAAGTGACCAGTTGCAGTGAGCATTAGTGGGAAACTGCTCTGATCAAGTTTGCTTGAAAGAAAAACTCAAAAACCACATCAGAATTGGTTGTTAGGGAAAAAACATCAAAATAGACATTGCAGACATAAAATTGAGAAAATCTTGAGTTTTTGGGATCCAAATTCAAAAAGGGGTGCGATTTGGCTTCTACAGGGCATAAAGAACCAACAAAACAAAATTCATGAAAAAATGCTGCCAAACATGGATCGCGATCCATGTACCTTTTTGACATTTGGGGCTAATATCTGACAAGTACATTCCTGATATCATTTGGAACAACTTTGCCAAAAGAGACCATGTCAAAAAATTTAAAAAAACTGGTCAAAATAGCCAAATACAAGCACTAGTCAAAAACCGCAGGGCAGACAGAAAAACTCCCTTTTGACTAGGAAAATTTGTCCAAATTCAACAAGATTTTGGGAAGAGTATCACCATAACATGAACTTCAAGTTGACCAAGTTTCATGTCAAAATGTGGTCAAACATGGATCGCGATCCATGTACCTCATGAAAAATTTTGGAAAATGTTTTGGCTGAGATTTGAGCAGTAGGTAGCTGAGACATAGACAAACACTTTTCCCAAAAGAACTAAATGCAAAAAAGTAGTGAAAAGAGCAAAAAACGGAACATTCTCAAAACTTCCACAACAGACTGTAGAAGTCAATTTTGGTTAAGAAAAATTGATCCAAATTCAAAAAGATTTAGGGAGCAAGCTATAAACATCATAAGCTACCTGCACACCAAAAATTCAGATCCAAGAGTGGTGGAACATGGATCGTGATCCATGTACCTCAAACTTTTGGACATGAACTTTTTCAACCTGTGGCAGAGACCATTGTGAACAAAAGTCCCCAAAGAAATTTTGTCCAAAAAGTTAAAAAAGTGGGTGAAAAGAGCCAAAAACAGTGCAAACAAGAAAACCCTAAAACAGACCTAGGGATTGACTTTTGCCTGACCTAAAGTGATCCAAATTACATAAAAACCATATAGCAGGGATCAATGGACCAAGGGGAAGTTGTGTGCCAAGTTTCATTATCATCTGACACATAGGTACATGGATCGCGATCCATGTTTCTTTGTCACAGTCTGATACCAAACTTGGACCATAACTAGAGGACATCACAAGGAATCTAGTGGTCTTTTCAAAGTGAAATTGGATATCAAAAACCTGTCCAAAAGCCCAAAACTGCAAAGTACTATGTGCAAGTGCCAGATCTGACCTAACTTTCAATCAAGAGGTCCATTTTCAAAAAATTTGATACCATAGGACCTACTAGTCATGTTGATTCTGATGGTACCAAAAAAAGTCAATTTGGGCTCCAAACATGGATCGCGATCAATGTACCCATAGTGACAGCTTGAGTTGAAACTTTCTAGATCCGCAGTGCATACACAAGGAAACATATCCCCAAGTCCAGTTTTGGAAAAAAATGAGCAAATTTGGGTCAAAAGGGAGCAAAACAGGTGACAGATTGAAAACCGCTGTGCAGACCTAGTATTGGCCATTTGACCTATCAAACCAAGTCCAAATCCAAAAAGACATGAGATTTAGCTTGTGGACATAGTCAGGAACAAACCCCTAAGAGGACAAGTCCAAATAAGGTTGAACATGGATCGCGATCCATGTACCTCAACCTCGGAATTTGCTAAAAATTGGTATATCGCATGTACCTGACCTTGTCTACACACAGTAAAAATTTGGAAAAAAAAATTGACAAGGAACATGGATCGCAATCCATGTACCTTCAGCATAGTGGGGGTATCTGACTTGGTGATCTTGTAGACATACTTGAGTACATCCCAAATCTCAAGTTTGAGCTAAAAGTACCTTCTGGAGACCAAGATACAAGCCAAAGTTCCCGTGTTCTTGTCCTGAGACTGTTTTGAGTGCTGTTTCAAGTGCAGTTCACTAAAAGTGCTCTAACTTTTGATAGACAACTCCAAATTGAGTCAGGTATTTCTAGGAAGAAAGCTGAATTGTTCTAGGTCTCCTAATTCCAAACTTTTAGGGTACCCAGAACAATTTCCAGAGACCAAAAAAGTCACAAATTCCTGAATTTTGAGAGACTTGATCAAGGGCAGCAACAAGGGATAAGTTGCACTAAGCCAAAGTGGGATTGTCATGACAAATCATTCACCAACAGAGTTTTTACTCCACTCTGAGACATGGAAAACATTGCAATGCCTTCAATAGGGGGATTGGGAGAATGCATAGAGGAGAGGCATCCTTTGATCAACAAACCGAACGTGAGATTCATCAAAGCCAATGAATCCATGAGAGTGCTTACAGATTATGCTCATGATGGCTTATACAGTTTCACAAACGGGGAGCCATACATCTTCTATAGGTGTGTAGAACCCAATGCCAAGGAGTTGACCACCCATAAGAACCGTTATGCATTCACATATACAGATTCCCACGGAGTGCAAGTTTTAATGGTAGATAAGTATGGACATGAGTACACACTTGTTGATCCAATTGACCTAAAGAGATATACGTACAAGGGTACTCCAATATCCACTTAATTTCAACCAAAAATGATGCCAGAGTAGACATTAGAGTGGATTCCGCCGGGATTCTCTCCAAGAGGAGAGGAGAGAGCAAGAGATGTCTTTCCAAGAGACCACGAATTGGTTAAATTGGTGACCGAACCCCAACGATTAAGACCATATTGAGTGGCTCAATGTGTCAAGACAAAATACGATGGGTTAGGGGATCCATATGCCCATGTCTCACTCTTCAAACAAGTGTTGAGAGCTGAACGAATTGCGGATTTTCATACTCAATATGAGGGATTTGGGTTAACATTGGAAGGAACAGCCTTGACTTGGTTCCAACCACTAAATAGAGATGATTTTCCAAACATAGCACAACTCTTACAAGATTTTGTAGAGGAATTCTCAAAAGGGTGAATCAAACATAACACAGTGTCCCAAATCTACACTTTCAAACAAAAAGCAAACGAAAGAGTGAAGGAAGATTTGCTTCGCTTCAAACAATACATTAATAGATCCCTTGTGAGAGAGTTACCGCAAGATGAGAGATTATCAGTTCTCTTCATAGAGGTCTTGAGGAATGAAACTCTCAAAAAGGACCTACATATAAAAGAATACACAACATTTGAGCAATTCACTAGAGAAGCTCTATATATAGTTGACAATTGCAAGGCCTACGGAGAGGTGACTGAAGATACAGACAACACGACCAGTAGCGTCTCGTCTCCGAAGAGTGAATCAACCATAAAGCAAGATGTTCAAACTCCTTGGGAACCAATCATTGATCAAGTGGTTGAGGGAGTGATTAGAAGAATAAACCAAGGCTACATACAAAACCCGATTGTACGACAACCTCAATTGAGGATATGCAATACTTGTGGAGGGGATCATCCCACTCCATGGTGTAGCACTAAGCCAAGACCTCAATGTATGATAGGGCAAGAACCGCATCTTCTGAATGATGGTAGAGTGGTAGTCAACTACACTCAACCAACACATGTGCCACAACCTCCAAGAAACTAGTACTCCATGGATGCGAACACGCACATGTTCATAGCCAATTATCAGGAGTATGGTTCAAAGAACACCCTCACAAGGCAAGAACAACCATTGGCTGGATCACCAGCTGTGATACAAGAAGGTCCATGCTATGAGTGTGGAGGTGATCATTGGGCACGAAGTTTTCCAAACAAGGTTCCACAAATTGAATTATTTGTATTCTGTGAACGTTGTGGGCTAGACCATCTACGCCAACACTTTGCTAAAAATCCAGACTACAAAGGGAAAGCAACAATGAATGTTGTAGGCATGATGCCTTCTTCAAGCGGATCCGAGGTAGAACCCACCATTCCTTTAAACATGATGACTCGAGCTCAAGCTCAAGAAGATGCCAAAAACAAACCAGATGAGAAAGCCACATTGCCTGTTCAAACAAAATTTGAGAACAAACCGGTGAGAAGCTTCGGAAGAAGATCATGGAAAGGTAGACGGGACAAAATGAAATTGAAGAGGCTGAAGGAGAAAGCGGCTTTGGAAACTAAACTAAATCAAACAAGAGAGCAGCTTAGACAAGAGCAAGAAAGGAACAAAAGTGCAAAGGAACCTAAAGAGTCAAAGACTAACTCAGGAGGTTCAGTCTTGGTTGACAAAGTGAATGAACCTTTGGATGCGATCTTGAAAGCTTATGAAGCCAGGCTAAAACCCAACCAAACCCAAGAGGATAGATGGCTAAGGTACCCTCATCCAGGGTATAAAAAAGAGAGGTTGCAAATGTGCAAGGAGCTCATCCAAAAGGCCCAAGCTCTTATGGAACCAGTTCCAGATGCTCCCAAAATTGAGGTGCTAATCCGCAAAAAAGTCCAGGAATTGGAAAGTCGTGGTATTGTAAACAAAGAGGAAGATCAAGGACTTGAGGAATATTTAGATACAAGGGAAGTAGCCAATACCACAGATGGGGTGGGCTCACAAGCAATTATGCCTATTCCAGAAGTAGAAGAACCGTGGCCACAATCCTTGTGGGAATCAATCAGAAACCAAAAATATGGTAGTGCTACTTTACAGTCAGCACCTATCCTTGAGATAAATATGGATCACGAATTCTTCCTAGGGGATATAAGATCTCTACAGGGATGTTGGGTCTGTCACATCTGAAGAGAGTAAACCATGCTCTCTAAAGACTTTGCCATCTTTCATAGGAGAACACGAGACCAAATCCGAGGCTAGAATGGTACCTTCTCAGTGGAAAGCCACACCAAAAATTATGGATACTAAGAGCTTGCATGAATTGATTTCTTATCCTTTACAATGCTCACTTTACCTCTCAGAGCTACTAAAAATTAGACCACGTCTATGGGGCCAAATGGGCAAACACCTGGAAAAGATGGGGCTGAAAATCCCTTCACATGACCAACTTGCATACAAAAACATGGATGACACCTCGCCGAAGAAGCGACATACAAAGCCAGTACCGGTAAATAAGGTGTGTGACTACTGTGAAGGAGATGAAGGAAACACCACCTTACCACTTGAGTACAACGGCGTAAAGACGGTTGTTATATTAGATAGTGGGGCACGAATTGCCATTGCAACCAAAGAGATATGGAAAAAATGGGGAAAGCCTGCTCTTAGGAAAACTCGAATGAAACTGCAATTAGCGGATGGATACATGGAGAAACCGATTGGAATATTAGAACAAATCATTGTATCCTCGTGCGGCATCGAGTATGAGCACACCTTTGCCATATGGATTTTGACAAGAGCAGCAACTTTGATATCATATTGGGCAGACCATTCATGCGTCACCTCAAAATGGTACAAGACTGGGGCTATGAGTATATCTACTTAAGACACAAGGAAATTACTACGAAAATCAGTGTCAAAGATTATAGTCATAGAGATGTAGTGCGTACCCCAAGGTAAGACTTAAGCTCCATAGCAGATTTGGAAAGCAAAGCGCATATTTGGATGTATGGAGCTCCTGAGAGTGGAAGTCTTGGAAAGCAAGATTGCATCCTAGAGCGTTCAGTAGAAGATGAGGCATATGTACCAGAACCATTTCTAGAGGAGTTATTTGAACCCTTTGGATGGGATCAAATACTAGCGACTCTTGATGTGTGTGTGAATGAGGAGACCCTGACTAAATTTTGCGATGAAGATGGGTATGATATAACTCCCTTATTTACGATAAAAGTGTTGAAGGAAGCTAATGAAGTTTGTGAGTGTGAAAGAAGAAAAGGTGAGACAGATAGCTAAGTCCTAGAGCATGACGCCAAAGTGCAAATGAAGGAAGTAGAGCAACCACGAGAATATGTCATCATTGACATACCTGAAGAATCGACAAAAGCTATTTCAAAGAAGCAGACTCCAGAAAAAGCACAAAACAAAAGCAGATGAAGGAGCAACGTTTCCACTTTCAATGGCAAATCTTCAACAAACGCAATATCAAAAGAAGAACAGGGATAAGGAAGAAGATTGTTTGTCTCCTACAATGATCAAATTTAGCATATGCGGAGAAACAGAACTCAAAATCACATGTTCAGTTGTGATAGATCCAGATGCAACAAAGATCTAATGACTTATGAAACATGGATCATGATGGGAAAGCCGCCAATCATTGAGCTAGAGGAGATAGTGTACACAAGTTCTAAAACAACGATTCCTAGCTTTGGCAATGCAAAAGCCGTACTCAAGTTGAGTATCGGGGAGTATAAGGATACTTTCCATCTAATCGACTCCCATCACATCAAGGAGAGTCTGATCCTGACAGAAATCTAGAGGAACATCTTCTTTCATCCACAAGGAAAAGCTTCAACAACATCACCATCAGGAGCCCCAAAAGAACCACAAATCAATACAAAAAAGGAGCAACCAAGCATAGCAAAAAAAGGTAAAGCTAAGGTAAACACTGAAGTATATCAACCTCGCACGATGACTTTATCTTCAACGAGCCTACATAAAACTTCCAACGAAGCCTCTACATCAAGAGCCAAACCATCAGCAATGCAATGGAAACCGAAGCAAAAATTCTACCAACCAAAGTTTCCATCACAAAAAAAACATCCAGAAGAAGCCAAAGAATGTCAACCAAGTGTTGGTATTCAAAGATCACATCAAAGTCAAAGACCCAGTTTGGATACATGAAGCACGGGTTCAACCACAACAACAAAAGGTGATAGGGTGGGTAGCATCAAATGAGTCAATCACTTATCAAGGCTACTTTGAAGGAAACATTTATGTTTGGGCCAAAAAGCATAAAGTAACAGCTTGGATCTACCCACCTCAACCAAAGATCTCTACAAAGAGAAAGACGAGCTATAAACGAAAGACAAACAACTCAATCAGGAGAAAGAACTACCACAAAAGGCAAAAGCAAAAATCAAAGCAGTAAGGAATGCGAAAAGTTTGGGTACTAAAGTCACTCACTAGTCAAATTACCCAACGTAAACAGGTGAATCAGCGAATGATTCCAGTTAAGCTACTCAAAGCACAAGGATTTTGTGAAGGTAACACACAAATATGGTTACCAAAAATTGAAGCTCAATCTGGGACAGCCAAGAGAAATCATATAGCACAAGCTTAGACCCAAAGGCAAACAATGATAACCAACGGCCAACAGAAGCCAATTGCAACCAAGGTGTTAACCCTCACGGCACACGGACACCCTATGATCTATAAATGTTGTATTATTTAGAGTCAGGTACCGGGCTTGTCGGACCAATAGGAAAAGGGTAAGAGTGATCGCCGATGACAGGTGCACTCTAACACGAACATTTAAGGGATTAGTTGGTTAAGCATGGGCGCCCAAGTGTGAATGGGGTGAGCTCCTATAAAAGCCAACTAAACCTAATTTTTACTCATTCTCTCATTTGTGCAATAGAAGAGTGCTCTTGCTCCATCTCCATCTTCTTCTTCTTCACCTCCTCGTGTGTGTGTGTGTGTGTGTGTGAGAGAGAGAGAGGGAGAGTGTGTGTGCGATCGAGCATTACGAAGGCACGACGGCGGCGAAGCAGTTGAGCGCGGCACGACTGCAGCTTCTTCTTCATCGCGGTGAGGAATCCACCACGAAGGCGAGCGTAGAGCGGTGAGTGACACACCCTTTGTTCTCTTGAGCTTGCTAGTTTAGGCTTGTTGTGTGCTTGGAGCCGTTTGTGGCTCGCACACGGTGTATTGGCAAGTCCCTTGCTTCGACAGTGCGGCAAGGAGCGCACACAAGGCTGCTACAATCTTTAGATGGATACCTCGTCATCAACTCCAAAGTCAAGGCTTCTACAAAGGAAATCATCAAATATGGATGCCAAAGCCTAGTGATCTAATTATAGAAGAAGATAAAATGCCAAAGATGGTCACACAGGGACCAAAAACAAGATGGGTTCCAAAATTTCTAGTGGAAACTCAATCACAGAGAACCCACACATCTCGACAATCTCTTCTCATGGAAATTAACACAAAGGCTACATCAAGCCCTATTAGAGCTGAAGGACTTGTTTTACAAAGAAGTATCAACATACAACAAGCAAGTCAAGAGGAGCCACAATATGCCAACCTACTTGACAAAGTAGTGGCATCCAAAGACCAACACAATGGAAAAGGCCTAAATTTCAAGAACTTATGGAATTGGGTTTCTGGCCTTGAACAGGTAAGTCCAAGTTGCCATTAAAAATACATGGCATAAAAGTCAGAGTCGGGCAGCTAAGCCACTAAATGAGCGAGGCGTTAGTCCCAAACCTTCATGTAATATTCTTTGTGGTCTAAGAGTTTTAGTTATTCTAAGTATTGCTCAAGCTGGAAGAGTTGAGTATAATTACGTTGTGTCGCTCATGCTGGTATAGATGAGCATAAGAGTCGAAGTCATTGTAGTATAGTGGTAAGTGAAGGAGGAAGTCCAAAAAGACACTCACACACTCAGCGCAGTAAGGTATGAGTGGAGAAGCTTCTACATCAAAAACCCTTCTTGGAAACGTGGAAGCTATTGAGACATCCTTTGAGGTCACATGTGCTACATTTGTTCCTTGAAGCATTCATCAACTCCATCTTTTACACTGCATGCTTTTTTTTGAAAATTTCTCATATGCATATAGAGTGTCCCATAATTGGCACTTGCATTAGACACTCTTCCTTTGTTTCTCCCAAGCACTCACCTTGCATGATAGGTACTTCAAGTGGATTTTCTCAACTCCAATAAGAGCGTATACCAAAGGCACTTTTTTCCCACTGGGTTTTTTTCCTTTGGTCATCCAGGTTTTAAGACCCTAATCTAGAAACCCTCATCATCAACTTCTTGTATATATTCCTTCAACATCACAATAAGGAAATGGCTACCCAAATCAATCAACAACGACTTGGAGCAAAAATTGCTGGTCTCCATATGCTTATCAAGAGAATCTTTTATCTCCAAGGTCGACAACAAAGCTCCATTAAAAAATAGCAAGCTAACAAATGGCATACAACGCATAGCAATGATGACATCAGCAAGAAATCTCTCCACAAAAAATCATAAGGAGATCAACCATGTTGCAACTAATGAAGTATTTCAAGTCAACCACAAAGGAAAACACATCAAGAGAAATATTCACAGTCAAGAAGACACCAACAAGAAGAATGAGTAACAAATGCAAAATTCCCTCAAGAATTGAAGTCGAGCACACGCTTCAAAAAGAACACGGTAGATATGAATCACTCAAGGAAGGGGGGAGCATCATCAACGACAAAGAACTTCCCAACCCGAAGTCCAATCTTGAAGACAAAGCTGAAGACAACCCTATGACCAGACTACACAAGGTCGTATCAAGGGACGACACGAATTAGAAAGGGGGGAATGTTTGAGGATAAATCAAACGGGCGCCCAACTGGTTGGACACATAGCCGAACACCACATTTGTAGTCTATTATTTTGTCTGAGCTAGTGTAGTGATACTCTCTGTAAATCCTGATTCCAGAGTAATGGGTCCATTCCCTGAGTTGTAATGTTGTAATGATATTTGTAAAGGTCCATGTAAACCGGTCACCACTGGCCATTTAGAATGCCCTTGGTATAAAGGTCAATAACCTTAATGTGAAAAGGGGCTTATCTTTGGAAGGAGAAGTGGGAGCTCAAACTTACGTACGCTCAAGCTACAAGCTGCTCCAAACTTGTAATCATCGCAGCTAATGATTTGGTAATCTGTTTTTGATTTAGAAACTTGCATTGTGTTCCTCTCTCTTTGCTCTTTAATTCAAGTGTAAGCATTGTCAGTTTTTCTATGGTTCGCGACTACACATCTGTGAGCTATAATTGCAGATTTGAGTGCTTAAATTACTATTTATAGTCATTTTGACCATAGGAGAGTGTTCCTAGACCATAGGGCGGCCTTTTTGGTATGTTTTGTTGCAGTTTCTAGGACCTTTTTCATGATGGATCGTGATTTTGGTACCTTTTCTAATTGCGTCTAGATTTGCTAGGATAATGCCCCTAGGTGTCCTAGACCTTCTCCTAAAGTCTCGTTGCGAGTCCGTTCGAGTGCCGAAATGGCGTGATGACCTAAAGCTGTGAGAAAGGACATAGCAAAATTTCCCTGATCATTGAGTGTTGGTTTGCTTGTTGAGCTAGTGTGTTTTCTTGTTAAGGTTCACTTCATGAGATTGTTGATCTTATAGAGTCTCAATGCCCCATCCGAGTCACTTTCCCTGAGTATTGACAATATGGTAGTGCCAGAAAGCTATGCTACAGACGTCCGTCGGGATGACCCGCTAACATACCTCATTGAGGAAATGAGTTTCTTGATCACTCACAATTTCTATTGGTAGTTCATATCTCGTGAATACATACTCATATAAGAATGCAACAGTGGTTCTGGCATCATTCTTTTGAGTTTCTTTAGCCTCGTCCCACTTGGTCAAATAGTCCGTAGCTAGAGTGATATATTGAGTTTGGGTTCTATAAGCAGGTGGTTGTATTGGTCCAACAAAATCTATATCCCATTTTTCAAAAGCTCTAGCCCCCATCATTGGTCTTAAGGGCATGCTATCTACACGTGTTGGAATTTTTGCTCGTTGACAAGCATCACACCTTCGAAAATATTCTTTAGCATTTGCAAAAAGTGTTGGCCACCATATGCCTGCCATCAAGATTTCTCTTGCGATGGTCTCACTAGAAAAGTGACCTCTAGCTAATCTAGCATGTGCTTGTTCTATAATCGGAATATACTTGTCTTCATTTGCAAGTGTTGATCTTTACCTCTCCAATACAATTGGTTCCCAATAAGAGCATAGTCTCTTGCTTCAGTTTCAATTGCTCTTTGATGACGTTTACTCATATCCTCAGGAAATGTTCGGCTTGATAAGTAAGTAAACAGATAGTTACTCCACTTAGGAATATGTGACATTTGAAACAATGTTACATGAGGTATGGGTGTTTGTTTTTGACATCGAGGACAATCTTTTACAAAAGATCGAACATCACTCCTCATAGTCAGCCAGAATACTCCAAGTCTTAAGATTCGTTGCATAGTTTGGTCTTCTGCAAAGTGAAGTCCTACTATGGTAACATGTGCTTGACTCAAGTACTGTTGTTTTTCTTCAAGATTAATGCATAAGAGCAATATCCCATCTCGATTTCTTTTGTATAGCCTGCTAGCTAGTAGTTGATACATATCCAATTTCTCGATTAATCTGATCATGATAGGAAGTGGTATTTGTGAATCCACTTGAGCTATTGTCATCAATGACACAATGTTTTCCGGCCATCGAGGTATCATTTCCATGGAAAAAAAATAGGCATCTGGTAGATCGTTGTCTACCCCTTTAGGTGATTCTCCTGAAACAATCCTTGACAAATGATCTACTCGTTGATGTGTAGTGCCCTTTTTTACAACCACTGTGAAATCAAATTCCAGAAGAATAATGAACCATCTCACTATTCTTCTTGTGTTGCATGGCTTGTTGACCAAGTACAATAAAGCTTGGTGGTCTACAAAGAACACAAACTTGTTGGCTAATAAGTAATCCCTATACTTTTTAATGGCATAGATCATTCCTAATCCTTCCCTTTCAGTGGTGGTGTAATTCTTTTTGGCCATGTTCAATTGTCGGCTGGCATAAGAAATAGGTAAGTCAATTTTCCCGTTTCTTGGTTGAGCTAGTATACAACCAATAGCAAAATTGGAAGCAACTACATGTATGTGGAATATCTTATTCCAATCTGGTGCTTTCAATATTGGAGCTGGGGTGAGAGCTTGCTTAAGCTGCATGAAGGATTCTTCACATGCCTCGGTCCACTCAAAGTGTGTTATGAAGTTATAAATGGGTTTTGCAATTACAACGTACATGTAGATGAACCATCGGTAATATCCACAATGCCCCATGAAGGCTTGTACCCCTTGATTGTTGTTGGTCTAGGAAAATCTGCAATGACATGATTTTTTTCAATATGAGCAGAGCTATGCCATTTTTAGAAACTATATGCCCAAGAATTTTTCCTTATCTACCCATGAATGTGCACTTTTTAGGATTTAAGCAAATCCTATAAAGTCTACATTTTTCGAATACCTTTTTGAGGTGTTCAAAATGATCAGCCCTGATTGATGAATGCATGCATAGATCATCCATATATACTTCTAAGAATTTCCTAAGATATTCTTTAAAAGCATGGCTCATCAACCTTTGAAATGTGGCTGGAGCATTAGTTAACCCAAACGGCATAGCCAGATAGACAAAAGTACCCCATTCTATTGCAAAAGCAGTTTTATGTTGATCTTTTGGGTCAACCAAAAGTTGGTTGTATCCTAAAAATCCATCTAAGAAGCTGTAAGATTCTTTTCTTGCAACTCGTTCTAAAACATGCTCAGTGATTGGAAGAGGAAATTTGTCTCTAATGGTAGCTGCATTCACCTTTTTGAGATTAACACACACTCGTAATTTTTCGTTCTTCTTCGGTACTACCACAATTGGAGACACCCAATCTGTGTGTTCAATTTTGTAAATGAATTCGGATTCCTTTAGTTTGTCAATCTCTTCTTTTATCTTTCTGGAAAATGTTTCGTTATAAGTATATGGACTTTGTCTACTTGGTTTCGCATCATCTCTCATGGGTATGGTATGTTGACAGATTTTTGGATCTACACCCTTGAGATCCTTGTATGACCAAGAAAAAATATCTCGGTATTCTTTTAACAAGCTTAGCAAGAGCTCTTCTTCTTCTTCTGTTAGGTCATTTGCAATGTAAGCCGGTCTAGGCTCTTCTCCTGGTTCAACCAGGTCTATCTTTTTAGCATTTTGAGGCCCTTCGTAAAACTCGCCATGTTTCCGTAGTTCCCTAACAGGTTGTTCGACTATCATTTTTTGATCTTGGAGAGTATACTTTTAGTAATGGGATGGAACACTCATTACATCCTTACCATCCTCTTCCGTGGTTTCCATCTCGGTCGTATATATCTCCTTTAGAGCTTTTTTCAACTCTTGATATTTCTTTTTCCGCTCGACTCGGGTCATGAGTGGTTTCTTATTCTGTGGGTTTGCTTGAGTATCCTTCCTTGTTTTTCTCGATGTTTGAGACATTTTTTGAATCTCCATTTGAAGGATATCTACACGTGATTTTGTCCTTAACACAATCATTTGCATCTATCCGCATCAAAAATTGTGTTCTACTGAATACTGATGGCATAGGTCGTTTCATGTTTCTGGTGTCTCTCTTTCGTCTATACCATTTTTGTCTTCTTGATTTCTGGTTTGGAAAGTCAAAAAACTTTTCCTCACCTCCTTTCAAGAGTATCTTAGCTCTCATATGTTCTTTTTCTGACCGCGAACCTTCTGAGGTAGATGAGTGTTCATCTAACTCATCAGTTGCATCGTAATAGAGGTCGGAAAAGACTTGTTGAGCTTTCATTAATTCCTTGGGTTTCTCATTTTTGTCTTCAATATTGAGGATTGAAATCATTTGGATGGGAATGATGTTGTAGCCATCCTCATTGCAAAATTGAGTAGGCATAGACGTATTCACACATACATCCATTGTTGCAAAAATTTGAATCCACTCAAATGGCTCAAAGAAATGCTCTAGAAAGGGTTCAGGTACATAGGCTTCATCTGTGCAGTCCCTTTCTAGGACATTATTCCTGTTTTAAACTTCCATTTTTTGAATCTCCACCCATCCAAATAGGAGTGTCTTTGTTTAACCAGGATGGAAGCTTAGTTTTAGTTGAAGAAACTGAATCAAACTCTTGCATGGGTGTTTTCAAGACATCTCTATAAGTGTGATCTTTTAGATTTACTTTTGTTATAGATCCCACTTGCTTCAAGTACAGATAATTGTTTCCCCAATCTTGGATAAGCTGTACCTATTGCATGAAAGGTCTTCCCAATATGATTTCATAGTTGAGTTTTTTTCCAAAGTCTACTATGAAAAAATTGTGTTGATATTCAATCCCATCGGAATTGACTATCACCTTTTCAAGCAGCCCTAATGGTCTCTCAATGTGTCCATCAGCCAATTTCAATTTAATTCGTGTTTGTCTCATGGTTGGTTGTCCCCAGGATTCCCATACTGCTTTCGTGGCTATGGCTATGTCTGCTCCACTATCCAGTATCGCCATGGTTTCAATGTCATTGTATTTCACTGGAAGGGTGGTGTTTCTTTCTTCCCCTTAGTAATATTCTCCGACTTTTTTCATGGGAACAGATTGAGTCTCTTTGTTGTCCATTTTGTTTTTCAAATTTCCCAATTTTTTTGAGATTAATCCCGTTATCCCCACCTTCTCTAGGGGTTTTTGTAGATCATTCCATAAATATGGTCTGAGTTTTAACAGCTCTCCTAAGGTAAGAGTGCATTGGATGGGTGTAGACATGATTGAATGAATGTTGTCTACTTTTAGGGTCTGTTTAGCTCTTTTTACTTGAGTGGTCTTACACACTTTGGATTCATCTTCATTATCTTCCAAGTAAGAAGGTAAAGTTTCCAAGGTCAATGGTTTTGTCATTCCTGAAGCTTCAGATCCGCGATCCCCATTCGGGGATTGTACATCCATATTCATATCAGAAGGTAGGTTATCTAACCAGACTTCCTCTATAGAAGCTAACTTTAGAGTTAGACTCCCATCATTGATCTCTCTAACTTTTGCCCATAAGTGTCCTGGCTAGTCTTCCTCTACGAATGGAATTCTGTCTAAAGTATCTTAGATGTCTTGCACTATAAGTTCTCGTTCTTTTGTTTCAAGGTGGGGTTCTGTCACCACATCAAATTTTTCTTTAGTGTCTCTTACCACAAGCTCCTCAGGTTTTGCGATACTTTCAAGCTTGGGTTTCTGTTTTTTCAGCATTTCTTGCCTGATTCTTACCAAATTTTGATAAGCTTCTAGCTTAGTTGCTTCCATCTCTGGAGAAGGATAGTTTTTCCATTTGTTTTTCATGTTTTTTCCTAGTTTAAGTTCTGCTTGGTAGGCTTCCAAGGCTACGTTAATAGGCTCAAAAATTTTATCAACCAGAATGGTTCCTCCAGATTTCATGGTTGTTTCCTCGATTTCACTTCCAGTTTCTTTCAACTTTTCCTATAATAGTTTTTTTTCTTTCTCCTTGATTTCAACCCGTTGTTTTTGTTTTCTCATCTCATATCTTTTGCTTTCGCTTCTTTTGATTCTTTGAGAGGAAAATTTCATATTTTTGAATCATCAGAGGAGCTGTGTTTATTTTTCTTGGCCTGGGCTCTAGTGATTACCTTGATTGGAACAATCGGTTCACTCTTTGATGAGCTACTAGGTATCGCTTGGACTACGCTTACTACTGTTTTACCCTTGTTTAAAGGATTTTTAAGACAATCTTCCAAAAAGTATCCTCCCTTTTTGCAACATTTGACTAGAAAACCATGCCAAAGTGAAGTTTTTGAGAATGATTAAGAATTTGGAAGTTGAAATCTTTAATGTGAAGGTTATAGTAAACTATCATGTTATGCCAGCTAGCCGAGGAGCTTTTCCTCTCATTTTGGGACGACCTTGATTGAGAATTGCTAGTGTTGTGCAAGATTGGGGCAAGGACACAATCTATGTGAATGCAAGGAAGGGTGAAAAGAGGGTGTTTGATATGACTACCAAGCAACCTATTGCACTAGAATATGTGAGTGAGAACGATGAGTTCAAAGTTACTAGTGAAGACAATTCTGAAGATTCAAAAAGTAGCTCTGCTCCCAGTTCTAGTGACGAGGGTGAAGTGTCATTCTGGTTGTTAGAGGAGGAGAAGGGAGAAATAGGTGAAATATTGCAAGTTTCAGGGAATATAAACGCTTCAAGCCGTTTAGAGCAGCTTGAAGAGTTGATGCAACCGAAACGGGAATTGCCAATGAAGAGAGAGCTGATTCAAAATATAATGAGTACTGATTTGACACAAGGAGAAAGAAGGGAGGACTTAAAAATGTTGGACAGATTTCCAGATCTTTTCATCACTTTAGATCAGGAAGTAAAAGGTTTTGTTGGGATCCTGTGATGATCAAGCTAGTTGAAGGGGCAAATCCAATACAACAAAAATTAAGAAGGATGGGTAAGGAGCAAATGAATGTTTTAAAGGAAGAAGTGGATAAACTTGGATGCAGGGTTCATTGTGCCAGTTGATAATACTGAATGGGTGAGCCTTGTGGTGGTCACTCCAAAAAAACATGGGCGTTCGAAAGTTTGGGTTGATTACAAGCCATTAAATGCAGTGACCAAGAAAGATCCTTACCCTTTTCCTTTCATTGATTAACTTTTAGATGTAGTGGCTAGTTTGGAAAGATACAGTGTCTATGATGGTTATTCATGATATTTTCAGCTTATCCTTGCTCCTGAAGACCGAAAAAAGACTACTTTTATCATACCATGGGGTTGTTCATGCTTTTGCTTCCTTCCTTTTGGGTTGACAAATGGGCTTGGAGCTTTTGAAAAAAAAGTGGATTGGTTCCTTACCCCGTTCCTTGGGAAGTTTGTCAAAGGATTCATAGAAAATTTTTGTGTATACAGTTCAAGGAAAGAGCATGTTCAAAAGCTTGAAATGAATTTTGCAAGGAATGATGAATGCGGGGGTCAGTTGAACCCTAAGAAATGTCGTTTGGTCACAGCCATGGGTGAAGCTTCTTGGACACGTGATTTCAGAAAATGGAATTGAAGTAGATACAGAGAAAGTGGAGGCTTTGTTGTTGCTTCATCTCCAAAAGATACCGAATAGTTGGCCACTTTCATATAGAAGGTTAAATATATGTCTCGTTTCATACCTTTGGCATCACAACTATTGTATCCATTGCAGGAAGTAGTTAAGAATGATCCCTTAGAGTGGTCTCGTGATTGTGACGATGTTTTTGATAGAGTCAAAGAGATTTTATGTACACTACCCATTATGCAAGCTCTTGACTATGAAAAGGATTTTTATGTTAACCCATCAGTGGAAGATGATGCCATTGGGACATCTTATTGCAAAAGGGGAAGGAGTCTCAGTATATGAAGCTTGTTCATTATAGTAGAAAAGTGAACACTCCTCATGAATGAGATTTCTCTGAAACTAAATTGGTGATGACCAGTATGGTTTATGCTTGCAAGCAATCTAGGAACTACTTGCTGCAAAATTCATTCACCTTTCTCACCAATTATTCATTGCTTCCCTAGCTATTTAATAATTCAAATATATCTAAAAGAGTGATGAAATGGGTTATTGAAATTCAGGAGTTTCAGTTCGCCTTTTTGGTGGAAGAGAGTACTCGGGCTACCCTGGCAGATTTACTCACTTATAAAGACACTCCTGTTTTGGTTAAAGAAGAGGTGGTGTGAAAGAAGAAATTTGAGACTCTTGCCATGTCTGATGCTTCACTGTTATACTTTGATGGTTCTTACCAAAGAAGTCATGATGCTGCTTCAGGAGGCCTTG
Source organism: Adiantum capillus-veneris (assembly GCF_014529385.1). Taxonomy (NCBI): domain Eukaryota; kingdom Viridiplantae; phylum Streptophyta; class Polypodiopsida; order Polypodiales; family Pteridaceae; genus Adiantum; species Adiantum capillus-veneris. The sequence goes on from NC_140938.1 coordinate 33,429,642, forward strand.
TCATTTATGATGCACAAGGAAAATATATGGCAGAGGATGGGTAGACCCACAATAGTAGATATGACTGCTCTAACTCCAGTCCAACCATTAAGAGTATTTATGAAATGGGGTTTGGATTTCATGGGTCCATTCAAGAAAATTAATCCAAGGAAGAACCAGTATATATTGATGGCCACCTGTTATGTTACCAAATGGGTGGAGGCTAAGGCTCTTCCTGAAAACACCATGAAGTCCACTACTGTATTCTTATTTGAAAATATTATCTGCCAATATGGATGTCTTGTGGAAATTGTGTCTGATCAAGGAACATGCTTTATAAATGATACTATGGACATTCTAATGGAAATGCTCTCAGTAAAGCATCAGAAATCAACACCATATTATCCTAGATGCAATGGTCAAGTAGAGAGCAGTAACAAAATTATCAAGACCATTCTCACTAAGATTGTACAGAAGGAGCCACACCAGTGGGATTTGAAGCTCTAGATTGCTCTCTGGGCATATAGGATATCTTATAAGGTCACCACTGAACTAACACCATTTAGAATGGTGTATGGCAATGAAGCTATCGTGCCTATGGAATTTGTAATTCCCAGTCTCAGAATGGCAATCGAATATGGATTGGATTTCAAATTTAATCTTAAACAAATACTAGAGGAGTTAACACAGTTGGATGAGTTAAGACATAGGGCTATGCTGGAACAGGAAATTGCTGAGCAAAGAATGAAACACTGGCATGATAGATGTATCAAAGTTAGGGAGTTTCAGAAAGGTGATTTGGTTCTGCTCTATCAATCCAAATAGGGTCCTAAGAAACCAAACTTAAAGATAGCTTAGGCGGGTCCATATGAAGTCGATTGTGTGTTTTCCAATGGCACAATAAGATTGAAAGCTTTATCTGGATTTTTGTTGCCAGGTGTTTATAATGGGGTCAAAATCAAGCTATATTATTCGAATGACAAAGAGACTTCCAAGGAAGATGATACTGGTATTCTGGGAACTGAAGGCCAAGAAAATTCAGAATCAGCAATTTTAAGCCTTTTCCATGTACAACCCGTACCAGATCCAATCAAAGGGTCAGAAACCAGTATCAGTTTTTATGGGGAAAAGGGCCAGTGGGATTGTCTGTGACAATCATTTCAAGGAACATGGAGAGTATTAGCCAATGCATGTATGCCACATCACTGGCGATGCACAAAACTCTAGGAGCAGTAAGTAGTGGAGATTTTATGGCACGAACGCGTATAACAGTAAGGTGAGTAGGAATTTTTTCTCATAAATCTCTTGTGTGACGCCTGCCTGCTGTTACACATTCTCCATCGCCAAGCTCTGAAGCTTATTCACTACAACCACAAACTTCTTCATCCGAAGCGTTAGTTGATTACTGTCTGTCTTTACTAGACACACCTAGATACATATTTGAATATTATAGTAAGTCTTCTTCTTCTACAAATTCATCCTCTTCACAGTGTATGGGTAGAAGAAAAATGTCAGAGAAGATGCAGGAAACTATAGATGAAACTTAGGCACTTATCACCTCTATCAAATCTTCTCTACCACTTATTCCCCATAGTAAGATACAACGGTATGTGTTTATTGAGCAAACAGAAGCATTGCTGTGATTGTGGGATTTGCATGTGGTAGTGCAAGCCACAAGAATAGATTTTGATACATCTATCATCAAGCAGGTTCTTGATTCCTTCAATACCGATGATAGCAATGCTATAGTGTATGGTACGAAAGTGTCAGCAACACCTTACGACATTGCTTATGCTTTCAAAATGCCAAATGAGCCAAAGCCGACATTGCAACTGCAGAACAAATAAGTTCAGCTCTCAGGGAAGATGAAGCACCCAAGAAAAAACAAAAGGCCAGTGCGCAATGGGTTCCGGTAGTGGGCCTGGACATCCCAGTTGCTTACCAATTTGTGGTTGAAGCTGTTAGTCTAAAAAATAACCCTACATATGTGTCAAAAAAGCTGTTTGCTATGTTGCTTGCCAAAAGATTAGATGTTATAGCTCCGATCAACTTGTGTCAGATTTTGTCTCATAATGTTCTTCAACAGACTGCCAAGTTAAAGTCTTAGACTGTTTTTAAAGCCTGGTATGTCTAGCTGTTTCTTTACTCGGCAACTTCTCCTGATGCTCATGACCAGCTATGGATGTCTTGGAGTCAGAAACCCATCCCAGCGACTAACAATGTTGAATTATCTTCAAATGAATAAGCCCAGGTATTTAGTTGGATCTCACTGGATAGAAGAGGAAGGCCACGCAGGTGGAAGGTAGTAGTTCAAAGAAACCGAAAACTACATTGGCCAAGAGCATTGGCCAAGAGCAAGGCTTTCTTGAAGCAATTAGAAAGTCACGTTAAGCCTTTGCCTACTGCAAAATTTTCAGCTGGACAGACTTCAGCAACATCTGAAGAACAAGCTCCAGCATGGATTACTGTTGGGACCAGCCAACAACCCCAAGCAGAGTAGAATCCAACAAACACCATTGCTGAAAAAGACCAGTTAGAAAGAACCAGTGCTGAGAAACTGGCAGTTCATACTGATAAAGGAAAAGGTCTAGCCTACCTGTCAGCCGAGCTAGTAAAGTTCCTATCCCTTTCAGCAAATTGGCTTTAGCTTTAACCAAAAAGGACAGATTACAACAACTACATAATCCCCCCCTCACAGGATGATTAATTCTTCAAAAACCTAACTTTACCAAATTACCATATATAGCCCCTGTTACGATTTATGAGCAAGTTTCCTCTGACCTAGCAACAGTAATGGATGGTTGCTTAGTGCTTATCCAGTCATCCTGGAATACAATTTTCAATTCTTTGGAACAAATGATGAATGCATCAACATCCACTGATGAAGTAAACAAGTTAAAAGAACTGAGGATCAGTGAGCAGCAAGTTCAAAAGTTGAAACAGGATATAGGTACACAATCTTTGCGGCATAGTGTTCTTGAAAATCATTCAGCTAGGACAATTCACACAATAGAAAGTAAGATGTTAAAGATTGAATTTGAGAATAGGCAGTTAACTAAAGACAAGGTAGAGACTGAGAGAGCTGCTGACAGATTTGAGACTTTGCTGAGGATGAAGAGGATTGATTTCAACACATTGTTGACTAGCCATACTACATTAAAAGATTCTTTAACAGAGAGATATATATATATAGTAGCTTGGCTGATATTTTGAATCCAAAAGGCAACTCCATTTTCAATATGGATATCTGACAGCACTTATGGAAAGTATGCAAAGTGATTTGTAGGATAAGATTTCTGAATATAGCAGTGCTTTGGCAAATCAAGCTATTCTGGACTACATTGATAAGCAAAATAACCTCAATGAGGATTTTGAGAAAGCAGAAGAGAAGGATGAAGAGAGGGAGGACAAACCAGTAGATAAACATGATGATGATAATGACTCTTCTCCATCTCCACCTTCAGGATCTGGTGTTGGTGGATCAACTGCCATAAGGGACAGTCAGCCCAACACAGACCAGCCATATTAGTACAAGGATCAACAGTCGAGAGACCAGGGGACTAATGATAAAAAATTAGGCGACACTGAAGACTCTTTAGTACACTAGTCATCACAGGATAGTTCAGATGTGAAAGATAAAGCTAAAGCTATGACTAGGATCTTGAAGGGTGATGAGCAACATTCATTACAACTCATGACATTGAACAAGAAGCTAAGACATCATCAAGCTCCTATTACAAGGATGTATCTAGAGGATGATGTTCTTCTCTTGGATCTAGAACACTTTCAAAGGCTATGTTAGCGACAGAGAAATGATTTAGGATTGGAAATCAGCCACTTTCCATGATCAGGAGTTGTGCCAACTATTCGTGTATTCCAGTAGCATCCAGCTGTTGGAAAGGGTACCTGAGTGGACACTGACTTCTTATGACAAGATAGTCAATCCACACTAGCATTGATATTCTACTATAGACACACACTCTTTAGCCCTTGAATTGGATATCCTTCTTGGGAATAGACCTTCATATAAATGCATGAAGGAAGTGAGGAATAACCTGAAAGAAGTTCTACTTTAGATGCAAATTGCCAAAGGATTTTTGGACCAGAGGGTACAAGCTATTATTGAAGATCAAACTTCTAGCAGTAAAGTACTGTGGACTCAAATGATAGTAGGAGAACAAGCAACTACTCTCCAAAAACACTTTCAGTTAGTCCATGTGACTTGGAACATGATGCTGCAGGAAAATGAGGTTGCACTTATTTGTGCCTGATTCACGAGTTCTCCTGTATGCATTGCCTGCTAAGGAAGTTGAACTGCCCAGATTTTTCCCAACAATGTATCCTCAGCAGCCAGAACCAGTGGATCAACTCACATACTTTAACATCACTGATGATCTTCAGGATTGGTATGAGTGAGCCACTGTAGAATGGAAAACCTGGCAAACACTGATCAATGATGCTCTCCAACTAAATGATGTTTTGGAACTACAATGAGAAATGCAGAGGATCAAGCTTTGTATGGGACAATGGAAGATCCAACTCAAAGGTCTCACCAAGATCACAAATCAACTGCTTCAACTTACTATGGAGTCCTCTAAAATCCCTGAAAAGGATATTACGGCTAAACCAGGTTTGGGGCCACACTACAGAGAAATGGCTAAGATCCTCTTTGAAACTAGGATTAAAACAAATCAACCTCTTTCGGAAGGATGGATCTACACAGACTCGCATTGTCATAAACCGGCCAGAACCCGTTTGACAAAGGGTAGATGCACACTGTATGATCTCGACACCAGAACCTATAATCCTCTCACGCCTTATGAATCAAATATGTCCACTGCAAGGCGGGATCAGCTTGAGTAGGAGGCCATTTACAGACTTATCCAGAAGGACAATGCTGGCACTGGAACTTTTGAAGCACCAGCACAGAAGAAGGGGCAAGAGGAAGCGGGTTCAATGGAAGGATACTGGGTAGTTCCATCTTAGAATCAGACAATGGATTTTCCCAATGAGGCACTGGAATTTCTTTGGCTGGGCACCCTTGGGATTACAATTATAGGGGTTTCAAGCACTCAACAAGCATGAAGTATGGTATAAAGCTAGCAATATTAGAAGAGCTAGCAACTCTAGAGGAGTACTATCATGAGGAACATCGGCTACGCATGAGGAACATCGGCCAACTCAGCAAACAAACAAATGATTTTAGGGTTTAGGGTTTGGGCCACAACCAAAAACCCAGATGGGTTCCTCAACACCAATTTAGAATTAGGCGGTGGATTTTTAAAAGAAATTTTGGAGTTATACCAAAATTCAAGAAAGGAGGGAAGGATGTAGAAGGCGAAGACAGTCCAAGTAGGTGGGAATTGTCTTCTCGAAAGCCAAACAATGGATCAGACACACGTCAATAATTACCACGACAGTTACTACAGTAACTCCTAGAAAGTTATAATTAGGACCCATTACATTGTAATTGGGGTTCTTACTTCTTACTACTTAGTTCTCTCGGCTTAGCACTTATCTTTCGGCTTTAGCTTCCAAGTAGTTCCGAGTTACAATCTCTTCGCCTTTAACTTCACCTTGTAATCATTACTACTGTAATCATTTGAGCTTCAATCTGTTACACCTTATACTTGTTATCCCTGAACTATGAATCTGAAATTGCAAATACTTTTCCAATTGTTCAGTATGTCTCTCATTTCAGTATACTATTTCAGTTTAGATGAATATTTTAGTCCAGTCTCAGATCTCTATCCCAGCTTCACTAACTAAATTGACGACCTACCAGTAGCTTAAATTCTAACACTGGAATCAGCTATCTAAAGAGACCACCTCCAATTCCAAACTCAATTAAAATTTGATCTTATTTGTGATATTTTGAAATTATTGCTCTTTTGTACTTCAAATTATCAAGAAGGATTTCTTTAGATGGAAGAGAGAGAAAAAGAAAGCTAAATATAAACAAGTTTAAGAAAAAGGTGAACAAAACCTACACAACCAAGGTTCCAGAGATGCTTTGGCCTAAAAGGGTTAATTCTTGTGACTTGAATATCTTGAAGTCTTTGGCTGTGAAGCATTTTTTCATGTTCCTAAGAATATGCATAACAAGCTTGACCCCAAGTCAAGGAAATATATATTCGTGGATTATGGTGAGTGTAGTGAGAAGGGATATTTTCTTTGGGATTCCAAGGCCAAACATATTTTTTGCAGTAGTGATGTGTACTCCAATGAGTAGAAGATGCATAAGAAACCTATACCTACTATTGAGACTCGATGTGTGGTGATTCAAAAGGATGATCTAGTGCATAAAAGAGTATGTAATATACCTGAACAACAACCACAACATATTGAAAACCCTCTGCTGTTATAAGAAGAGTGGAACAACCTAATGTTCCTGAGTTAAGGAAATCTACTTGGGTTTCTTGTCCTCCTAAACATTCTTTTCCATATCTTATCTATGTGATGTTGATAGGTTGTGGTGAACCTTCATGCTATGAGGAAGCTATGTTTGCAAATGATAAGCTTAAGTGGAAATTGGCTATGCAATCTATGATGAATTCTTTGAAGAAGAATGAAACTTGGGACTTAGTTCCTCTGAAAGAGGGTCTGAATGTTCTTCCTTACAAGTGGGTCTACAACATGAAGGTTTCTTCCATTGATGATCAGCCAAAGTACAAGGCTAAACTGCTTTCCAAGGGTTTTAAGGAGTAAAAGTGTGTTGATTTTGATGAAATATTTTCACCATTTGTGAAGATGAACTCTTAGCTTGCTGATCCAAGGTACTTCAAAATTTTAATATGGGGAGCATAAGGAAAAATTTGGCCTCTCAAAGGGGCCCTATAAGGAGTTTTGACTTTGTCTCTCTTGTCCAAATTGGGCAACCCGGTGAAGTACATAAACACTTTGTCAAAACCCTATCAACCATCATATCATTGGAAAGATATTAGAAAGCAGGTTCTAGGTCCCAAAACTCCGACAAAGTTTGAGTTGATTTGTAGAAGGTATGGCCTCCCCACTGAAGCTAAAGTGTGGGAAGAGATTCCATTTATAAGACGAAGTTGTCACATCAAAAAATAGAATCTTCTAAAATATAAGTAATTTGATGGCATGCTATATATCAATGAATAGATCTCAATGAGTACATTATAAATCCAAAAGGTTTGACAAGTTTTAATTTCATTTCTAAAACATTTTCCGTGAGTCCAGTTTGGACAAGAAAGACAAAGTCAAAGTCCTTATATATGGCCCCTTTGAGAGTCCAAATTTTCCCTAATAAGGAAACGTATCCAATATCCCATTACCTCCATAACTAAAACTTAGCCAAACTGATTTCCCTAAATCAAAGGACAAAAATGTTGACATGTACAAGGTTCATTATGCATTTTATGTTGGCATCTTGATATATTCCATGATTACTATGCGTCTAGGCATTGCATTTGTAGTGGGAGTGTCATAATAACTAATATCTAATTCTCCTAAATTATTTTCTCATGTTAAACTGATCATTTAATATGGGCAAGTACTAGGGGAGAGAAAGCTAGAGTATTGGTTAATCTGGCAGACCGGCCATAGTAGGGATCCAAAGGAGGGAAGATAAGGATGCAAAGGGGGGTCCATCTGCAAAAGAGCAATGTGAATCAATGGGCTTAAAAGACCCTAAGGTTCAGCCCATTAAGACTTCCAAAATGCTAAGGTTCCAAAATTCAATGAAAAGTCCAATGGTCAAACCTTAGGGAAATCGGATGCCTTTGGAAGATCTAAAAGTCTTTGCAAAATCCCTAGGTGGGAAGGGGCAAGCCCTAAAGGTAGGGGAAGAGAGAGAAGATGTCAGAGAAAACTCACACACACTCAAGGCTCCCTTTACAAAAAGGGGATAGTAGACACATGTCCGCTCCCTAGCCCAATTGCCCCCAAAATGTATTCAAATCCTATTGGATGGCCATAGAGGTGGACCAATAAGAATTAGGCTAGAGTACTTTTAGTTTAATTCATTTATAAACACTTTATAAACGAACCAATAGAAGTTAGCCTCTCTGGAAGACTATTGGACAGTCTTCCAAGGGGTCCAATGAGCATTCAACAGCCTAATGGCTTGCCTGATTCCTATTGGCCAGGAGGCTAAGGGGTTCAGTGAGAGATTAATTGATTTATTTAATTACCTAAAGCTCTCACAAAAGGGGAAAGGGGGACACATGTCAGAAGGCTAGCCATTATGCTTCTAAATTCTTAACGGCTAAGCCTGGCATGAGCCAATGGGGTGCCAACGTGAGTAAAATGCAAGAGGGGTCAACCAACAAAGAGGGGTGGCTGATTTTGGCAAGACATTATCACACACACACTCACACAATCTCATGTGTGAAGAAAAGAAAACTCTCTCTCCTTCTCAAGCTTTAATGGAAATCTCATCATCTACTCCAAGCTTGTGAGAAGAGAGGCCTATACCAACAACTCTTGTCTTTGTGATGCAAATCCAACCAAGAGCCAAGCTCCAATGCATGATCATGTCCTCTACCATTCTAATTACTAAGATTTAATGGAAATCTCATCATCTACTTCAAGCTTGTGAGAAGGGAGGCCTACACCAAAAACTCTTGTCTTTGTGATGAAAATCCAACAAAGATCCAAGCTCCAATGCATGCTCACCTCCTCTACCATGCTAGTTACTAAGCTATGCTAAGATATCATGAGTGATATGTGAGGAGATATACTTCTTTCTCATAAGAATACTCCTTCTTCCTCTCAATCTACTCTCATACCCCGCTAGCTCTCACCATCTAAAAAGGTGTGTGAGGTCTTGGGTCTGAGACCGTGAGGGAATTGATGTTGTGTTTTATAAGTGTTTTCATGGTGCTCGAAGCTTCCATCTTCATTGCACCAGCAAGTTATTGCAGTCACACAAAGTATTGTATTGTAAAATGTCTCCCTTAATGGGGGAAACCGATAATACATAGCCTATTGGAGGGGGACCGTCTCCATGAAAATTCGGTCCTCAACTGTTGTCAATAGATTAATTTCTCTCTCTTTTTAAGGTGTTATGCTTTTTGTTGTTCTCTCCATCCAAGCACTCTTGCTATGATCATTAGGAATTTATTCTAATGAAATACTCACTATGTTTATGCTATTTTCCACTACACACAAGTTACTAGGCAATTTAATGTTACATTGGTATCAGAGCACAAGGTTTCTCTTTTCTTGGTCAAGAAGGGAGTTCCTCAAGCTAGCTATAAATGGTTGGTATTATTAATTGCAATTGAGTAAGTAGAAAAGGGATTTTTCAGCCTTGCAGTGCACCTGATTTGTGTAGATAACGGGGCATCACTGTCCAGAGCTATGGTCTTAATAGTGGAGTCCTACATGGCTTTTCTATGGCTTAACCACTATTGAGCTATTAGAAGTTTGATAGGAGCCGGTGTTGTTTGGGTGTTGAAAGACCCTCTCTTCTATTCCTTGCAATTAATGATATTTGAGCACGGGTACAGGAGCTTGAGTGCTTTTCTAAAGGGGTTAAGAGGAGCAGCAACTAGGGCTTGAAGTCCCAAAGTACACCTAAAAATTTCTAGAATGGCTGACAATAGTAAAGAGAGTGAAATTAATGTTGATAGCTTTGATTTTGCTAATGAGCAAGTTACTAATGATGCCCCTATGCTTGTTAACTACCTCGTTTTTAGGCTTCAACAAGCCATGGGTAGTCCATCCCTCCAAAGTGAAGTGCAACGGAAGCTACGTGCTCATGGGATTCTCCAAACTCCCCATCATGAAGAGAGAGTACCTAGAAATCCTCCTTGTGAGACTTCCAAAAGAGGCCTCTCTCCGATTCAGGAAGAAGAAGAAGTTCCATACGAAGGGCTCAAAAATTTACTTCTTGAGAACTCGAGCCCCAACCAAAAGAAATAGAAAGAAGAGAGGCTCTTGCCACCTCGGTGGGGATGGTTCCACAAAGACGGCGGGGAAAACGCTCTCATCACCTCCTAAACAGAGAGGGCCATCGCACACTTCTCCACACCATAACTCAAAGAGGGATGACAGAAAACAAGAGAAGAAAAAGGCGAGAAAGAGGTCACCCTCTTCTCCATCTTCTCATTCTCTTTCTCTTATGAAGAAAGTGATGGTGTAGACAATGAGGAACAAGGCAAGAAAAAGGCGATAACACTCTTCTCCATCTTCCTCAAATTCTTCATCTTCTGAAGAAAGCGATGGTGCAACTTTTGAACCCCCAAAAAGAAGAGGCCATAGGAAATCCTATGCTGCATGGAAGAGGTTGTCCAAGATCAGAAGTTCAAAGAGGGAGGAAGGAACATCTCTTTCCTTACCGGCGATGGCACCTTTGGTGCTACGGACAAAGTCTTGGCCTTCATCCAAAAATTCAATGCGGCATTTGGAGATGAGGGCTTCACAAAGTCCTCTAAGCTATGCCATGTAGCTATGCATTTTCAAAAGTCCGCCAAGCAATGGTGGTCTAGCCTAGGGCACATGGTGAAGCTCCACAAACATGGAAAGCTTTAAGAGCTTCCATCATCAAGCCGTTTTTGGCTACCGATGCCAAAGACAAAGTTTTCACCGAATGGAGAAGCTTGAAGCTCTCTCCTTACAAATCTATTCACAAATATGTAGACAAGTTTTGGGACTTACATCTCAAAGACAGTGTCTTTCAAAAGATGGATTTTGGAGAGCAAAAACAACATTTTTGTGCGGGCTTAACTAGAGATATGGTAGAGTATGTCAACTCTCAAAGGCCACGTACCATATCTGCGGTCATACACCATACCATGGTGACTTCATGAATCAATCTCCAAACAGGGGCTAAGAGAAATCTTAAACCCACGGAGAACAAGGACTGTAACAATGAGCCTAAGGGGAAGGAAAATGTCCAAAAGTCTCCTAAAGGCAATGCCAACAACAACAAAGCTAAGGATAAGGGAGTTTATAAAGGCAAAAATAAACTCTCTCCTGAAGAGCTTGAGCGTTATTGTAAAGATAACTGTTGTTTCAAGTGCGGGGAGTAAGGGCATGCTTATCGTGCTTGCCCCCACAAGAATACACAAAACAAGCCTCCTAGAGCTACCTTGGTCAAAATCCAAGAAGAGGAAGCTCACCGCAAATGATCTCCTCTATGCCATGCTTGGGGAAAGGTAAGAGAACATGATGATTTTATTCTCTTTGACCCTGGTTCTACTCATAATTACATATCCACATAGTTGGCCACCAAGCTAGGCATCCAAGCCTATCATGATGGGAGATGTCTTACCTGCCGATGGTGCTTTCAAGGGCCAAGAAGCTTCGGTCACTCTCTTAATTGGGAAATTGAGGCTCCATGTCCAAATCTATGTGGACAAAGAGGACTTATTCGCTCCTCTCAAGCATGAGGATGTAATCCTAGGGGCACCATGGTTTGATCGCATGGCTGCCAATGTTAAATTCCATGAAAGGAAAATCTACTTTAGGTTGAGGGAAAAACATATGTACATAGATGCCAAAGAATTGAGTAAAACCATACCCATTGTACATACGCAAGCTTTCAATAAATCAATAAAGAGCTCTATTTCCATGTACATGATTTTTATTAAAGATTCTCAAAATGAACCTAATGCTTTAGCAAAAGAAAATATAAAATATCACAAGGAATTAAAGTGTCCAATTTTCTCAAGGGATTTCAAGATGTTTTTATTGACGACATCCCTTATGAACTACCTCCTAAAGGAGGCAATGATGAACATGCAATTGAACTTATTTTAGGAATTTTACCACCTAATAAACCTCCTTATAGAGTTTCTCAAGGTCAACATTAGGAGATTATGCAGCAAGTGCATGAGTTAGTTGAGAAGGGCATAGTTAGGCCTAGCTCATCTCCATTTTGTTCACCCGTATTATTAGTGCAGAAGAAAGGCGGGACATACCGTATGTGTGTCGACTATAGAGCACTAAAGAGGATCACTATCAAGAATAGGTTTCCCATTCTATGGGTAGAAGACCTATTTGATAAGCTACAAGGGTCAACCTACTTCAGTAGAATTGACCTAAAAAGTGGCTACCATCAAATAAGGATAGTTGATCGAGACATTGTAAAGACCGCATTTTGCACTACGTTTGGTCTTTACAAATACATCTGATAAGCTACAAGGGTCAACCTACTTCAGTAGAATTGACCTAAAAAGTGGCTACCATCAAATAAGGATAGTTGATCGAGACATTGTAAAGACCGCATTTTCCACTACGTTTGGTCTTTACAAATACATTGTCACACCTTTTGGCTTGACCAATCCACCAGCCACATTTAACCGCTTGATGGAGAAGCTATTCAGGCCTCACCAAACCTTTACTAGAGTGTTCTTTGATGACATTATCATCTACTCTAATTCATTGGACAAACACAAGCAACACCTCCAGGTAATATTTCAAGTCTTACGAGAGAATAAACTTTATATTAATCGAAAGACAAATGATTTTTTCTTACAAGAGATTAAATCTTTAGGTCACATTATCTCTCAAGATGGCCTCCAAATGGATCCATCAAAGCTAGAGGTAATAAAAGGATGGCCTAATCCAAGGAATCTTCATGAACTAAGAAGCTTTATAGGTATGTGCGCATACTATAGACGCTTCATAGAAAAGTTCTCACATTTCGCGAGACCATTACATGACCTAACCAAGAAAAATGCTAGGTATATATGGTTTGCCAAGGAGAGAAATGCTTTCAAAAATCTTAAAGAAACGCTTATCTCTCAACCTTTGCTTACACTACCAAATCCCTCAAAGCCATTTGAGGTCCAATGTGACGCTTGTGGTGATTGCCTTGGAGCTTTTTTGCTCCGAGAAGGGCACGCCATAGCCTATGAAAGTTGAAGGCTCGACCCTATTGAGAAAGCTCTAAGAATATATGAAAATTTTAGAGATGTGATTTCAACCCTTGCATTATGGAAGAAAGAGGAACCATTTACTTTACAAGATGTTTATCTTCTCTATGGCAATAGACTATGTGTTACTAACTCACTACCACTACAACAAGTTGCACAAATTACGGCGCGTGTATCGACAAAAAAAACTTGTTTTTAAAGTGAAATGGCTCGGTATATTCGTCGGTATCGGTGTCGGAACTGATACGCCGGTATAGGCATTGGTATATGAACCGTCTGCATATGCATCTGAATCGACGTCAATATACATGTCTAAATAAATGCTTGAAATAAAAATCATGTATCAATGCTTATTAAGATGCGTATACCAACGGCTATTAAGATGCATATATCGATGTGTATTAAGACATGTGTACTGATAGAAATATCGATGCATGAATTGATGGATGCTGCTACTGCATGTAGTGCAGCAGCACAAACTAACCCTCTCTGCCCAAAGGAGGAGTGCAAAAGCAACCTCACTCCACCTTTTTTATTTTTGGACAGAGAGAAATACTGAATGTTGCTGCATGTACTGCAGCAGCAAAAACTAGCACTCTCTACCCAAAGGAGAAGTGCAAAAGCAATTGCACTCCACTTATGTGCAGAGAGGATTGGCTATTGCTACTACATGTACTGAAGCAACATAAACCAATTGTCTGCTCAAAAGAGGAGTGCAAAATCTATGGCACTCAACCACTACGTTTTTTGCTAAAGAGAAAATTCAAAAACCTATAATCAAGTACCAATTCAACATTACAAAAACACATTAAAAAAACCATAAACATAACAACTTCTCTGTCAAAACCATAAGCATTTATACCATAATCTTATTACAAATGCACAACGAAAAAGATATTGAAGGAGTACGAGCGGAAGTGCGACGCGAGAGAGAGTGCGAGAAGAAGAGCACAACGATATGGTGAACTCGCTCTACTGCAATGTGTAGAGCATATTGAGTTCTTATTAGGTTTTTACAAAAGAATATGTGTACATACCTGGCGGCCCGCCCACTTACCTGGGCGACCACATTGGGCTTTATATCCCAACAACCTCCCACTTAAAGTCCAATGTGGTACTTTAAGTGTGAGAGAAGCTACTATACAAGCTAATATACAAGAGATGTAGAGAAGTGATGTACTACCCTACACCTAACTGCTTGCGAAAATGCGCAAAGCTCTCTGAGGGAAGTCCTTTTGTAAGTAGATCAACAGGATTTTCTGTGGTGTGAACTTTGACAAGCTGAATTTGCTTATCCTCGAGCATTTCCCTGATGAAATGATACTTCACATCCACATGCTTTGTCTTTGAGTGATAAACTGGATTGCGAGCCGATTGTATAGCACTCTGACTATCACAATATAACATAGGCATCTCTTCTTTGATTCCCAAATCTGTTACTAGTCGATTAAGCCAAATTGATTCTTTGCATGCCTCTGATGATACAACATATTCAGCCTCTGTAGTAGACTAAGTAACACAATCTTGTAATGTAGAACGCCATGATACTGCTCCACCAGCCAATGTAAAGACATACCCTGACGTAGACCTTCGGTTGTCTAAGTCACTTGCATAATCTGAGTCTGTAAAACCGTTTACACTTAGCTCCTGGATCCCATAGCATATACGCATACTCTTTGTAGCTTTCAGGTATCTCAATATTCCTTTCACTACCTCCCAATGTTTCTTGCGTGGGTTTGACATGTATGGACTTACTAATCCCACTGCAAATGCAATGTCTGGGCGAGTAGCAATCATTGCATACATCAAACTACCCACTGTAGACGCATATAGAATCTTATCCATTTCAGCATGTTCTTCCTCAGACACAGGATAATCTTGTTTGCTAAGTTTCACATATGGTGGCAGTGGAATACTCAATGCCTTTCCCTTCTCCATGTTGAAACGTTGCAAAACCTTGTCAATATACTCTGTTTGAGATAACTAAATCAACTTCTTTGATCTGTCTCTCTCAATGCGCATACCAAGTATATGACTTGCCTCACCCATGTCTTTCTTGTCAAACGATTTTGCCATCTTTGACTTCAAAGCTGAAATTTCTTCCAAGTGCTTGCCAGCAATCAACATGTCATCCACATACAAAATAAGGATCCGCCAACTGCCATCCTTAGCCTTCTTTGTATATATACAGTGATCGAACTCACTATGTTTGTATCCTTGAGAAAGCATAAACTTGTGGAATTTATGGTACCATGCCCTCGGTGATTGTTTTAAGCCATAAAGACTCTTTATCAGCTGGCATACCAAATCTTCCTTGCCTTCTCAACAAACCCTTCTGGCTGCTGCATGTAAATTTCCACATCTAAATCACCATGCAAGAACATTGTCTTGACATCCATTTGGTGCAACACCAAATCTAATATGGCAACCAACGCAAGAAAGCATCTCAATGTAGTCATCTTCACCACCGGAGAGAAGACTTCATCAAAGTCAATGCCTTGTTCTTGCTTAAAGCCCTTGGCAACAAGCCTTGCTTTGTACTTTGATTGACTATCATGAGCGGTGATCTTATACCTGTAAACCCATTTACAAGGTAGAGCCTTTTTGCCCTTTGGTAATTTAACTAGCTTCCATGTGTGCTTTTTATGCAGAGCTGTCATCTCTGACTGCATGGCCAATTGCCAATTCCCGGAGTCCTTCATTTGCACTGCTTCCTTGTAACATGAAGGCTCATTGCAATCAGTCAACATGACATAGTTCATAGATGTAAAAAACCTATCAGGAGGTCGCGTGACACGTCCAGATCTATGCAAAATAGGTGGCTCAGGCTCAGCCACAACCTGTGGTTCCACTCTATCCTGTCCTTGCTCCTCTTGAGCCCTGACATTTTGTCTTGCACGTGCAGGTCCATCTTCTTGGAAGACAACTCTTCTAATCTCCTCAACCCTCTCTGGTTTAGAATGATATTTGGATTCATTAAAGTGAACATCATTGCTGCGCACAACCTTTCTAGATTCGGGATCCCAAAGTCTGTACCCCATCTCACGAGAATTACCATAGCCTAGAAAGATGCACTTTCTACTCTTTGGCTCAAGTTTGTTTCTAAATTCCTTTGGAACATGAGTATATGCCTCACAGCCAAAGACTCGGAGATGCTTGTATGAGGGCATTTTGCCTGACCATACCATCTCTGGCACTGAATCCTTCTGCAAAACCTTGCTAGGAGATCTATTTATAAGATGAACAGCTGTTGATACAGCTTCAGCCCAAAACCCATTTGGCAACTGTGCATTAGACAACATACTTCTGACCCTGTCTTGTATGGTCCTATTCATCCTCTCAACAACACCATTTTGAGGAGGATTGTAAGGAGCAGTAAGTTCACGTTTTATACCTTTTGACTCATAAAGGTCCTGAAAGGCCTTTGAAACATACTCTCCACCATTGTCAGTGCATAAGCATTTAAGCTTCTTGCCACTCTGATCTCCACAAGTGTCACAAACGTTTTGAAAACACTAAACGCTTCATTCTTGTGCTTGAGAAATTAAACCCATACTTTCCTCGAGTAATCATCTATAAATGTCATAAAGTAAGAAGCTCCCCCAGAGATGGTTAGGCATAGGTCCACACAAATCACTATGAACAAGTGCCAACTGTGTATCTCTTCTACTACTTCTATGCTTATGTGGCTGCTGTGTTTGCTTACCATACAGACAATGTTCACAAAATTCAAAATCATCAAATGAAAAGCCAGGCAAATAACCAGAACGAGACAAGATTTCCATTCCCTTCTTGGACATATGTCCTAACCGGCTATGCCACAAAGAAACGTTCGGCTGCTTGGTTACATTGATTACATTTTTAGAGACATTTGATACATAAATCATGTAAAGTCCTCCAGACTTTACTCCATGTGCTACTATCATAGAACCCTTGGATATCTTCCACATGTTCTGTCCAAAAGTGGTGACATAGCCAACATCATCAAGTAAACCTGTGTTGATGAAGCTCTTTGTAATTGCGGGAACATGTCTCACATTTTTCAGCGTGAAAGAAGAGCCATTCTGAAACTTCAATTGAACATCTCCAACACCTAAGATCTCACATGTCTGCCCATTGCCTAGCCGAACATGATCTTTAGTGGTCACATAAGAGGTAAACCACTCCTTGTTTGGAGACACGTGAAGTGATGCCCCTGAGTCTATAATCCAGTCACTCAGTGCATTTCCATCAGATGCTGTAAGAAGATCTGAGTCCATTGTATTCTTCAAGAAGTGGATGTCTCCTGACACTAGACTGTCATCCTGTGCAACAGTGTTTGTCACATTTATTTCTTGAATCTTCACTGAGGACTTGTTCTTCTCACCATGGTCTTCAGCTTTCTCTTTGCCTTTTTCTTCTTTCCATTCTCTGCAGTCTCTTTTCATGTGACCCTTCTTGCCACAATGGTAGCATTCCATGTCACTCTTGCCTTTAGCACTGCGGGACTTGCTATGAGACTGATTCCTCTTTCCACCTTTGTACTTTTCTTTGGTCCTTCCCCTGACAACTAAGGTTGTTCCTTTGCCTTTGTCCATTGTCTTTCTACTGGTTTCTTCAGTAAGCAGACTGCCTTCTACACCTGCTATGGTCAAACCATTTGGGGGTGCAGAATTACTCAAAGCTGTGCGAAAAGTGTCCCAACTTTTCGGCAATGTGATCAACAGGAACATAGCTCTAACAGGTTCATCAAACTTGACACCTTGAGCTGACAACTGACTGTAGATGGTGTTGAATTCATTCAGATGATTGGACATAGGTGTCCCTTCTTTCATCTTCAAGTCAACAAGCTTCTTAAGCCAGTATACCTGTGAAGCTACACTCTGCTTCTCATAAAGATCACTCAGCTTTGTCCATGCTTCATAAGCCGACATCTCGTCTGCTACATTGAAGTAAACGCTTTCTGCCAAAGTCAGCATAATGGTAGAAAGTGCCAATTCATCCATTTTGCTCCATTCATCTTCGTCCATATCTTCTGGTTTTATTCCATTGAGCTTTATAAGTTTTATCTGATTCTTTTGTACCAACACGTGCCAAATCTGCTTCTTCCACAATGGGAAATTGGTTCCATCCATCTTCTTGATATTGTAAAGAGCAGTGTCCTATGATCGAGCCATAGCTACGCTTCATAGTAGTTTACTTTCCTGGGAAACATTCAACAGAGTTTCCCCTGTAAACTGACCTCTGAACCAATATCAACCTGTCAAATGAACCAAGAAAGCTTCAGATTCTGCATAAATTTTGACAGAGTCTCCTTTGTAAAATGGCTCTGGTGTACTCTAAAAACAGACCAAAAACAGCTCAAAAAACCACTGTCTCTCTAACACTGTAAGCTGTGGGTAAACCTGTCCTCAACCTGTACTGTCTCTCTAACACTGTAAGCTGTGGGTAAACCTGTCCTCAACCTGTACTGTCTCTCATTGTCTTGTAAGCATAGACTGTGACAATGCCTCAACAGCAGTAAAGCAAAGATGCAATCCTAACTGTCTAACTCACAGTCAATACATCCTAGCTGCCTATCTAAGGGTGCTCGAGGGATTGCTTCAAGACCTGTATCACCGAAAGGATCTCAACATTCGAGAATCCCCCAGCTTAATAAAACCTCACTCGACCCTCAACAAAGGCTGCAGTAAATCTAACAATACATAGACTTCCCACAAAGTCATACATCCACAAATTTTCCACTATATGCTGTAACCGTTGTGGCGGTTGTTTGCTGTGTGACTCACAGCCAGCAAACCCTCAACAGACATACATCGTCTCTGACAATACATCCCATGTGGAAGTACCTGCAATGTCAGGATGAAATCTGGAATATTAAGCAGCAAACACAAGCTACCTGATGAACTAGTGGATGTCGCCTACAGTCTGTGTGTAGATGCACCCGTGTCGTATGTGACACGCCTCCAAGAACTGTGATCCGTCCTTCGATGTGTAGATAGCCACAAATCAACACTCTAGGAGTGCCAATATCCTCAGCACCTACACTCGTAGGCCGAGACCCCAAATTTGCAGAGTCGGATCTGCACCCGCCAAGACCACGTAGTCAAAAATGGCCTGCGCAGAGCTTTGTCGAAGCCGAATGGTGGCTGAGATGACCTCAGAATGAAATTCTGAGAACACCAGGACCTTCGGGTTCGCCCACAGGATTTGAGGCTGTGTCTTTGCCTGTCAAATCTCACTCCAATCTGAGCAAGTGACTCTGGCTACCTGCAAATGCTGCCTGGAGCCTCGATCTGAGCTCTGATACCAGCTGAAGAAGTATGACGTGAGAGAGAGTGAGAGAAGAAGAGCACGATGATATGGTGAACTCGCTCTACTGTAATGTGTAGAGCATATTGAGTTCTTATTAGGTTTTTACAAAAGAATATGTTTACATACCTGGCGGCCCGCCCACTTACCTGGGCGACCACATTGGGATTTATACCCCAACAGATATTCCATAACCAAATCTTTGTCAACCCTAAATCATGACCATACCAAAACCTCATTGGACCAACAAGCCAAAACCATAACTAGCAAGCCATACCATAACTTGATTTACATGACCATAACCATGTCAGCTGCTAATCGACCATGAACATGTAACAAGAAGTAACAACATCTACTATAAGTGTAAATGTTAGAGTATATACAATCATGAATAACATAAAACTACCAAAAAACAACTATGAAGTCTATGCCCCTCAAGGAAACCAGTTAACGGCCTCTCCATCCTCCTGAAGCTGGGTCAAGAGAACCACAAGCCCATGCTTGTACCCATACTTGTCCTCTCGACGTGTAGGAAAACGCTTCATAGCAAGTTCCTGCAAAACCAAACACTTAACCATAAATAAATATGAAAATAATACATATACATCCATTTATTTAAAGTGTTTTTATGATCCTTACAAACTCGAGTGTTGTAGCCTCACTCCCAAGGTGTGATGATCCAACAGACTCCAAATGTGCTCTGGCTACATCTCTCTGCTGCTGAAATCTCTTAGGATGGTCCCTCGTCTCTCATGCAATCGCTACCCACTCCTCTACGTCCAACCATGCCGGCTTTGGCTCATTCTTCCTATACTTGTCTCTGGCCTCTGACCAATGGTGTAATATGGTGGCAATCGCCACGCTCAAGATCCAATCATTCAAAACTAGATCTTACCCCTTTGCCGGACTGTACTCTTTGTGAATGGCCTCAACGATGTAGTTTTTCCTCTTTTGATCCTGAGCATCCCAATGCTCCATCACAGAGTGGCCAAACTGCACTGTATAGAGCTGTTGTATCCTCTATTGCATGGACTTTCCGGCCGTATCCATGACAACAGCTCCATCTTTGGCGTATACACCTTGCTAGGATCATGCTCATGTGATCCCCAAGGTGTACGTGGTGAACTATTTACTGAAGATAGAGGTGGATGTGCTCTCGGTGGTGTGAAATCATTGGTAGCACCGCTACCACAACAACCATCACTAGAAGAAGAGACACCCGAACGACGCCTAGACCGTCTCGAAGAAGAACGGCCCATCGGTGTAGCTGGTACACTCGACGGAGATGTAGTGCCAATTGGACTCGAGGGCACACTAGTCAAAGGTGTAGGAGGCACACTAGTCCTAGGTGTAGGACAAACTATACTAGGTCTGGAGGGAACTGCACCCCAAAGAGCCTGTGTGCCTGAGCAATCTGCTCATGTGTAAACTGTGACAAGAAGCTACCCATCTGCTCGGGTGACATTCCGGCTGGAGTGATTGGAAAACTAAAGTCTAGAGAGTATGTATAATCATCATCGGCCATGGCTGCAAAACTTAAATTGATAAAACGACAGAAATACGTCAATTCATTATACAACAACTTAAGCAATACAAATAACATAAAAACAAAACTTAACAAAAATCACTATATCTAATAATTGATGTTGTAAGTGTTCAATACAAATTACATCCTAACAAAAATCACTGGACATTCTCTCATCTTTTATGAGAGTTGATGCAACAAAAATATCTATGTCAATCTGTACTCCCTCATATTCATCATCAAACTCCACTTCATTATCGCTCTCCACATTTATCTCCGCATTTAAGACGTCATCTTGATGTTCTGGTTCTGATTTGCTGATCATTGACCTCTATTTCAGAATCCTCATCCGTCTACCGTGCACCTTGGTCATGAACCTGTTCAACCTCTATATCCAGCCTTCATACACTTGTTTGCTTCGTGGAGCAACTTAAACGACAAATAGCCAGCTTGGTTTAGAAAAATTTTCTTCATCCTTCTCATTCCATAGTGGATATATTGTGAACACAACTTGCTCAGAATGTTGCAGAAGTACAAATGTATCCGGAGCATCTGTCCACACCCACTTGGAGGTCACTTGAATTAATCCACTTTTATCTTTGCGTACAATTGCATTAGGCCCACTAGTCGATGGTCTTTCCCTATAGAAGATGAAAGATGATGATGGGAGAATGGGAGGCACTAGACTCCGATGTTGCTTCTAGAGAATCAGTTGACCTGCAAATACGCCTCCACGATGATGCAATGCACCACATTACACTGAATAATGACAGGCACCTCAATCACCTTCGCGAGTATCGTAATCTCAAATATACCTTTCTCAAGAAATATCTCTTTGTAATTAATGAAAAGTTTGTT
This sequence comes from Adiantum capillus-veneris, assembly GCF_014529385.1. Classification (NCBI taxonomy): domain Eukaryota; kingdom Viridiplantae; phylum Streptophyta; class Polypodiopsida; order Polypodiales; family Pteridaceae; genus Adiantum; species Adiantum capillus-veneris. The sequence goes on from NC_140938.1 coordinate 33,451,143, forward strand.
CGCTCCAGAAAAGAGAAAATCTTTCTGTGTGAGAACGTTTTGTTTCCACGATGTATTTTTGTAAAAGCTTGTAACTGACAAGGATTTTTCTCCCATTAATACATACGGTGTTTTGAATCTTGTTTCTGTGTATACTTGTTTATTGTCAACTTGTTCAAGTTTTTGATTGAAATGTGCAATTTCTTTGATGTGGAGCACAAATCTTTTCAATGTTCGTGTCTTTCAATGTTTTGTCGCATGATTCTACTTAAAATTATAGTTTCAAGTTACTTTGATGCTAATTATAAGTGATTTTTAAGAAGTGACTTTGGGTATATAAGGGACTTTTTAGGTTTTAAACTTCATTTCTCACATTCACAAAACTCTAACTCTAAGCTCTCTTTGCATCTTCTTCACGAACGAGCCCATGCCAAGGTTTAGTGATGCACTTCTGACCCAATTAGAAAAGGCAGGACTTGCAAATCGAGCACATGAACTACTCAGTGTGTTTGAGAGGACAACTGACATGCACGCCACTACCAACCTTCATGCAGAGTCATCCCAAAGCTTTCTTGACTACATGGTGCAGCACATGGAAGAATCTGCCATAATCTTTGAGGGATCCGACACGGCATGGTTGCTAGTGGATTTCCTCAAGCATCTCTATGTGGCCAATAATAAATTTTACTTTCACTTGTTGAGGTTTATTAAAGGCCTCATGGAACGGGACTACATGACAAAGGATGAAGATGATCTCACAGATTTGGACATGGGGTGCATAGGCACCCAATTCATTTCTTGGGACATGTTTCTAGTCTTGCTTGTGCTTGAGGGAATGGATAAGGGAAATTCAAAGGAAAAGTTCAACCAAAGACCACATGTGATCATTGTGGAGGAATCAAATGAAGTTATTGAAGAGATTGATGGGAAGACTGAAGCAATTATGGCACTCGTCCTCTTGCAAGATCCCACCTACACTCAAGAGGAAGATTGGATGATAGAGGGACATGAGGTGTTGGAGGAAGTCCCAGACCTCCAAATTATCACTTTGCATGTAGTGGTGGTGGATGATTGTCACTTTTTGTTCCTTGACGACATTTCCAAAACATTGGGACTCAGAGAAGATGAATCGCTTGCAGTGCTTGCTATCTATGCGGGCATGAAGGATCCCAGTGGAAAGGAAGAGAAACTCAAATTTCAAAGTGACTTTAAAGACCAAGGTCTCCCAGTAAGCCTCTCTTTCCTCCCCTATGAAAAAGAATAGAAGTTGGTGCAAACAATAGTAAGTACCCTTGTGGAAATCAAATCATGTGCCTCATTTTATGAAAGCATACCGGATAGCACTTTTCATCCACACAAACCACTGATCGTGATTGGTAGAGATGATTGATCTAGCATCGATCTTACAAAGAAAAATCTTGAAGAGAAGGATGAGGAAAGTGAGGTAAACAAAACTTAACCTGGTAGATTTTTTATTATTCCTTACTACAAGTGTTTAAAGTCATTTATAATGCTTTGCAGATGGCATACCATGTTGATAAGTTCGCAATGCGTACTAGAAGTTTGTGCAACATGCCCATGGGTAGGGATAGCTCGCTTTGGCACTACCTGAGACACCTGGGGCCATCGATTCTTAGAGTTGCTCACACAGAGTTCTCCAAGAATGGCTTTGCAGAGCTGCTAAAGTGCAAAGCATTAAGTGTCATACTCGATGAAGATTCCCTCACACTAAATGCTCACAAATGCATATTGGTGGACCAAGAGACAACATTGTATGCTTGGGTGCTTGCCTTTACAGGCAAGCACCCAAGCTCAGTCCTCTCCCACTACGCCTTGAGCATAGGTCAAGGTTGACAAACCTAGAGGAAATTGTAAAATCCCTTGGCATCAAGTCAACCATTTGTCCCATACCCACAGATGTAATTTGTAGTAAAACTATTTGACCATGATTTAATATCCAAATCAATACATAATAATTGTTTTTGTCAATGACTTTTTTCAACATTCGGTACTTGTTTTTTTCTATTTCATATTGTCCAATAAATTTCATTTCTGCAAAACATGTAGAGAACCTCGAACATGCAGCCACCCGTCGGTCAGAGGGCACATCCTGTAGGGCCAGTAAGGGTAACATTGAAAAATATGAATCTAGATTTATTAATTTACGAAATGAAGGATGCCTTCACCAAAAATATTTTATCCCATGTACTTTCTCTTGATGAGATTTGTAATCTTTTCATACAAAATCAAATGTCAAATTTCTACCATTCCGTGCAATTGTTCAACTTGATTTTGTACATTGTTTTTTATAAGTATTTGAATTTTTGGGTATTTATAGGATGTGCCCTCAGATTCATATTTTTCAATGTTATGCGGCATCCTGTAGGGCCAGTAAAGCTGCGTGTTGTATACATTGTCGTGCCGTGGAACGTACATAGTGTGAAATAAAACATTCACTTCACTCTTAACACTTCTCCATGTATGCAAATAAAAGAAATCATGTACATATTGTGATATATGTTGAAGCGTCTACTACGGTCATTATCATGTACATAACTATCTGGGGAGTCGTGGCCCTGGATGTGGTGCATTTGCATGCTTTTCCACTTGATAAGATGCTTAATTTGATTTTACAATGTGTATATTCCAAGTGTTTTATGGTGGCACACTCATCTCGCATATAAAGATTGATGCGGGCAAAAATTGCCAAAAATAGCAGCTAACAGGCGCCGTTGCAGAATTGCATGGAAAGTGACCCAAAATGGTATATTGATGGAAAAGGATGTTTATCTATGATTTTTATGCTTATGCGAGTGATCCCAAAAATTTAGGGATTTTCCTGACTCCGTTTGGGATTTTTTGCATCAAAAATGACATTTTTTGGGTTAAAAATGAGCTAAAAATGGCCTAGTTTTGGTCCAAAGTGGCAAAATGGCCCAAAAAATGACACATCAGCTGAAAATGTCGTGGGGAAGAGGGAGAAGGAGTCTTTTTACAGAAGAAACCAGAAATTTTTCTCTACTATGCAATAGCTTCCATGGTTGCCCAATCTATGTGTGCTGTAGTCCCGCCTCTTCGAAATCTTGTATCTGAGCGAGTGAGGGAGTGACTTGGAGTTTTCCCTTATTGAAATGGTGTGTGGGATTCACTTTAGAAGCTCCTAAATCTCTACAAAATCAGAAAATTGTCGTCGTGAAGGTTGAAGCTCGAGCATTCCTTTCAACTGTTTGATGTTACGACTATGTAATTCGGGGCGAGGCTACATGATACCATGAAAGAGGTCTGGGTTTTGATTGAGAATTGTGCCTGTATGAGAATCACAGTTTCATGGCTGAAACATTAATGTTTTTCAATGGTCTTTTTAAGTGAAATTGAATGTGATTTGATGATCCTCTCATCAAAATCTCGACTAGAAAAACATTAGGAAAGAGGGTTTGTAACTTTGCTGTCACAAACGCTCTTAGATTCTCTGTCACCCTTAGAAAGAGGGTTGGTGATTCTCCACAAATGCTTTCTTGCAAAGGGTTTGTGACTCTCATTAGGAACTCTCACAGCCAGAGGTTCTGCACCTTCCCAGCTAGACCGCACACTTTCCGACATTTCTGGTGAGCCCGACGCGAAGCAACTGGGGTGGGGGTTCAAATACTTGTTTTGAAAGGTTTAATTACAAATAATTAAAGCTATGGATCAACAAGAGCAAAAAGGCATGCATTTTGATCAAGGCACGATGTAAATGTTTCAAGCATTCGCCATGTATATGCAACAACAACAGGCTGCAGAAAGAAGGGAGGTGTCAGCAACCAAAGCCCTTCAAGCTATTGTGAACAAAATGGACCAATTTGAAGGGAAAGATGTCACAAAGTTTCTTCGTGGTTATGTAAATGATATGGAGCTACAACGGGTTCCAAAGGTGGACATGATTCGTAGTTTTGAGCTTATTGTGGTCCTCGAGATTAGAGACCATGTAAGGGGAATCAGGGAGGAGCATGGAGAAGGTTTAGAGAAATTCAAATTAGCCCTAAAGGAGTAATACTTCATGGAGGACTCTGAAAGGGTTTAAAAAAGGACCTTCTTGGAATGGGTTCCAAAGCCCAAAGAAGGACTTTCCATCACCAAACTGTTGAGAGAGTTTGAGCGACGCTATGCTCAACTGTCAGGAATAGAGCGGGCTACTTTGGATAGTGAAAAGACTGAATTGTTCCTTCAAGCTACAGGTCATGAGCTCCAAGAAACTAGAGCTACTCCTTGAAGACAAGAATACAGAACAGGGTCTAAAGGCTGAGTGGACAGAGGTTGAAGACGCAGTCTCATTGCTTGCTAAGAGGCAACAACGTAGGGACACGATGGTGGTGAATGGTACTACCTCCCCGCCTAGCACGTCAGAGTTTCCACCAAGCCTACTGTTGTGAGTCCAAAAGGTGATAATTCAATGCTTGATGAGCTTGTTAAGGGCATGCGAGAAATGAAGTTAAAGCTAACAAGGCTTGAAGAGAAAGGACAACCTGCTACTGCAAGACAAAAATCCCAAAGCAAAGAAGGATTTGTGCACAGATGCATATGGTGTGATGGCACAGACCATGGCAAAAGGGATTGTGATAGCTTTAGTGATGCCTTAAAAAGAGATCTTGTGTTTTTTAAGAATGGCAAGCTCCATCTGCGGGAGACAGGTATGCCATTAGGAACTAACTTTGAAAAAGGAGGTAACGGAGTTAGTTAAGGATATGGCAACTAGTCATGCTATTTTTGTAGTGGAGGATGCTACCTATGCGGCAAAGATAGAGCTAATTCCAAAGAAAGTGTTAAAGTATACTCCAGATGATTTTGAGGAGGTTGATAGCTTGTGGCCATATGCAGTAGCCTCAGCCAAAAAAGGGAAGGTAACTAAACAGGTATTACATGAAGCCAGTGATTGCATACGACATACAATAGGTTTGGATGACCCTGTGGACTCTTTATCAGTGCATGCCTATCTTGCAAAATGCTATAACAATGAAGAAATTGTGGAAGAGAAGCACAAACATGAGAATGGAGATGCAAGTCCTTCTACTTCGAAGAGGGTTACAAGAGCTGGTGGAATAAAAAATCCAGGACCTTCTTATGAGGCTCCACCACATGTGCCTCCTCCTCCTGAGATTCCTATGGAGTAGGCACCTACAGGGAAGAAGAAAGAGCAAGGAAAAGCTAAAGCAGAAGGCCCTGCATACAAACTACAATCTGACATTGAAGCTGCCACAAACTTAAAGCAGGTATTGGAGGAAAGAATTTTGAATAGCAAAGTTGAGTTTACCTTGGGTGAGGTTCTTGGCATTGCTAAACGCAAGTTCCATGAAGAAAATATAGATATCATAAAAAGAAAGAGGCAAACTCTCACTGAATCTATTCCTCCACAGTCTGAGGGTGAAGGGGAGTCACTTAAGGCACATGGAATACATTCCAAGAGAGTGATTTTGATGAAAGTGTGGTAGGATGCTACCAGTCTTCTCAAAGAGATGCACATGCTAGATTTGCAGATGATGATGATGATGATGAAGCCTCCTATAAAAGCCACTACTCCAAAATTCATTGGGCAAGAGCTACAACAGAAACTTTAGTCAAGGTGGGTGATCTTGAGGAGCCATATGTTGCATTGATAGATCATGGCTCTGAGATCAATCTTATGTCCAAGAGTCTTTAGATGAAGGGTAAGTGACCGATAGACACAGAACATGGGTGGATGATTAGAGCTACAAATAACTCATCAGAAGACCTGTACGGGGCTTGTCCAAATGTGAAAGTGACGATTGGTAATGTGAAGGATGAGAAAAATTTCTTTGTGCAGGATATGTCTAACTATCCTCTTATCCTTAAGCAGCCATACATCACAACCGTTCGCATGGAAACAAAGGTCTTGGATGATGGTTCTGCTTATGCTAGGGTAAAGAGTAGAGTTGGGAAGTGAGCTGTGCAATTTTTGACTGTGTGTGTGAATCATGAGAGGAACCGTAATAGTCTTCGTGAGTATCCTCTACCAAAAGCAAACAAAGAGTTCAAAGAGTACATGGAGACAAGGGGTTTTGGCCATGTACCATTGTGATGCGGGATTGCAATGGTACAAGAAGAAAAAGATTCTCGCATGACCCAAAGCGAGAAGAAGCTTTTTCTACAGGTTTCCAGGGATTAACAGAGCATGGATCATTATGTTTTTTGAAGCTTCAGGATATGAAAAGAAGTATGCGACAATATGTATATAGTGTACAGAAATACATGAAAGAAAATGGTTTCATAGAGGATAGTGAATACATTTCAGGTTTCTTTGAACAAGTTTCTCATGTAGATACAAAGCTTGAGCTTGAATCGATAATGGATTCTAGCATGCAAGATGGAACCCACATTGTGGAAGTATGCTCTATGGAAACGTATGATGTAATTGAGGCTTTCAAAGATAAAAAAGATTTCAATGCTAATGAAGGACCGGAAGTGCGTGTGGAGACCAAGTACAAAACGGTGGCAAAGAAAGTGAGACCAGTGGCCTTACCTTTACCATCAGATTGCAGGAAAAAGCTAGAGCAAGCTTCTCTGAAGCCAAGACTCAAGGATCCAAAAAGAACTGGACACAAGTTCACAATGGAATCCCTAAAAGAGATAAAAGTTGGCTTTGAAGAGTTTTTAACAAAAGAAGAGAAGAAGAGTTTTAAAGAAATGCTTTCAAGACATGGTAAGGCTTTTGCTTTCCAGCCACATGAGATAGGGTGTGTTGATCCTAATGTTGTTGCACCTATGGTGATCTTCACTATCCCTCATGTACCTTGGAATCTATGCCCAATTTCGGATCCAAAAGTACATTTGCCAAAGTTAATAGAACTACTCAATGAAAAGATTAGCATGGGTATCTTGGAGCCTTCTTGTGCGCCATATTCAAACAGGTGGTTCACTATGCCTAAGAAGAATGGAGCTTTGCGGTTCATACAAGATATGAAACCTCTAAACAAGGTTACCATCAGGAATGTGGGTACAGGACCTATAGTGGATGAATTTACAAAGGCGTTTGCAGGAAGGTCAATTTACTCAATGGGAGATCTCTATTCAGGGTACGATCAATTTCAGCTAGATGTTGAGAGTAGAGATCTGACAACTATGAAAACACCTTTGGGACTGGTAAAGATGTGTACCTTACCTCAAGGAGCAACAAATATAGTTGCACATATGATGAATGGGATGAACAAGGTTCTACATGACTTCATACCTCAAATCACAATGCCATTTCTTGATGATGTGCCCATCAAAGGATGTGAAGACAAAGATAAAGATGAAGCTATGGATTCAAGGGGGTGTTGTAAGTTTATTGCAGACCATATCAAAGATTGTGAGAAGATTTTGTCAAGGCTGGAAGAAGTTAATCTTACCTTGTCAGGGCAAAAATGTGTATTTGGAGTTAATGAAGAGTTGATTGTGGGGCATATGTGTGGTCCTTATGGTAGAAGGCCTTGTCCAAAAAAGATGGATGCAATCAAAAACATGAAAGAAACATGTACAACTATAAGTGAAGTTCGAATATTCCTTGGTGCTTGCGTCTTCTATCTTATTTGGGAACCACATTATGCACATGTAGCAGATCCCCTTTATAGGTTGTTGAGAAATAATCAAAAGTTTCTGGGAAGAAGAGCACACAAAAGCCATGAGAAAGCTAAAGAATCTACTTCTTTCATCGCCAACCTTGAGAAAGGTAGACTATGCATGTGAGAGACCTGTCATTGTGATAGTGGAAACGAGTCCTACAGGGATAGGATGGGAAGTAGGGCAAGATGATGATGAAGGAAAAAGGTATGTGGTGAGATTCGGAGCCAAGATTCTGAGTTCTTGCCAACGCGATTATGCACAAGTAAAAAGGGAACTATGGGGGGTGGCTACAACATTGAGGTGTGACAAGGAGTACTTAATAGGGGCATCAGTGGTGGTTGTGGAAACTGATTGTTTGCCTCTTATTGGAATGATCACAAACTGTTCGACTCCTGATATTGCAATGCTGTGATGGATAGCCTACATAAAGTCCTTGAGTCCTGAGTTCAAGCATATTGCAGGGAAAGACAATCCAATGGCATATATGCTATCTAGGGAAGGGTATGAAGATGAACAAGACATGATTATTGAGGGAGATGATGTTGGCACAAAGTTTTACACTATTGATCATGCAAAGATTAGTCATGCATGTTTTGTGTCTTCACTTGAGTCCTTTTCATAGGAACTATATGAGGATGAATGGCTCTTGATAGGTTGCTACTTAAGTACTCCGCAGAAGCAGGATGATTGGACTGAGCAAGAATTTAAGAGGATAAGAAGAAAAACATATGGATACTTCTTGAGATATGGCTACCTATGGAAGCATCCTAAACGAAAGAATTGGAACACCATTGCACGTAGTATGCGATAAGGTTACTCAACAACAAATAATCAAGGAGTTCCATGAAAGTTTATGGGTAGGAGATCGAGGTGTATGGGCGACATTTTCCAAGGTAAAAGAAAGGTATTGGTGGTGGAAAGGGATGTATAAGGATGTGGCTGAGTTTGTGGAGTCTTGTGTGACATGCCAAATGTATTCAAATGTACGGCATCGTGATGGACTACATCCTACTTATCCATTAGCCATGCATTACAAATAGGTTCTGGACTTGGTTACAATGCCTTTGGGACTTTGGAAAATGAGGTATTTGGTGCTTGCAAGAGAAGATTTGTCTAATTAAGTTGAAGGGCGTGCATTGAGGACAAAGAGTACACAAGCTGTATGTAAATTTATTCTTGAAGATGTGATCTGTCGCTATGGGTGTGTGCAAAAGATAACTGCAGATAGAGGAGAATTGGATGCTAATGAAGCAAGGGAATTCTTCTCTAGAATGGACATCAAACTAGCTTTAACTTGTGCTTATAACCCAGAGGGAAATGGCAAAAGTGAAAGAGGGCATCCTCCAATAATCAAAGCTTTAGCTAAGGCTTGTGAAAGTAAGCTTGGAGAGTGGCAAAGGTTACTACCATTTGCATTGTGGGTTGACCGTACAACACATAGTTCAGTCACTGGCTATATGCCTGTTGAATTGATGTATGGTCAAAAACTTGCGATGCCAATCGAAGATGTAGTTCTTACATGGAATGTATTGCCATGGGAAGATAGAATGAGTAGAGAAGACCTTCTTGCATTGCACATACGGCTGCAAAAAACGAAGACAGATTTGACAAGATGCATAGGCTCAGACCAAAAGACATTGAAGAAGGTGATTGGGTGTTGGTGTACGATAGTGGCCTTGAAAACCAGCACTCTACAATAAGGAAGCTTGCAAAGAGATGGTTTGGTCCTTATGTTGTCAAACATGTGCATGGAAATGCAACTTACACCTTGCGTGAACTGGATGGGATAGAGCTGAAAATTCCCATTGCATGAAAAAGAATTAAATTATTCAAAAAAAGAGGGGATTCTGATCCATTTGATGCACAACCAAGTGAAGAGGATGATGAAGCCAACTATTTGCAAACTTGAGGATGAAAGTGAGAATATGGAATCTAACCATGAGTTTTAATGCTCTACAGATGTTGTTGTGGCACATACCAGAGGATGTGTAGGTTCAGAGGGGGAGGATGTCGTGCCGTGGCACGTACATAGTGTGAGGATGCTTATCTATGATTTTTATGATTATGCGAGTGATCCCACAAATTTAGGGATTTTCCTGACTCCGTTTGGGATTTTTTACATCTAAAATGACATTTTTTTGGGTCAAAAATGAGATGAAAATGGCCTAGTTTCGGTCCAAACTGGCAAAATGGCCCAAAAATTGACACATCAGCTGAAAATTTCGTGGGGAAGAGGGAGAAGGGGCTTTTTATAGAAGAAACCAGCAATTTTTCTCTACTGTGAAATAGCTTCCATGGTTGCCCAATCTATGTGTGCTGCAGTCCCGCCTCTTCGAAATCTTGTATATTTTGAGCTAGTGAGGGAGTGAATTAGGGTTTCCCCTTATCAAAATGGTGTGTGGGCTTCACTTTATAAGCTCTTAAATCTCTGTAAAATCAGAAATTTGTCGTCGTGAAGGTCGAAGCTCGAGCATTCCTTTCAATTGTTTGATGTTACGACTATGTAATTGAGGGCGAGGCTACATGATACCATGAAAGAGGTTTGGGTTTTGATTGAGAATTGTGTTTGTATGAGAATCAAGGTTTCATGGATGAGGGTAAAAGACTTGAGGAGCAGTCTACAGCAGATGTCTTTAGTATGCATGTCACATGTGGAAATCTTAGTTTACAGCAACCTGAGATGTACAAGATGGAGGAACCTTCTCAAGTGTTGGACCTAGACCTTATGTGCTTACTGGACGAAGATTTAGAAGGGTTCTCAAAAGCAGATGCTAAGGATATCAATCAATCCAGAATCATGCATGAGCCAGTTTTTTCAGATTCAACTAATGATGAACTTATGCAGCTCTTGGATGATGCACTACTTGATTTTGAGCCTCTACGAGATAGAGAATTGTTTTCATATGTATCTTTTGAAACTAATGAAGAGGACTTGAGGTATTCAGATATGCATGATCATAATTTCAATACTAGTGAGAGTGAAGGTGCACTGCCAATGATTTTACCTGTGATTGATGATCGACAATTGGATGAGCCAATTGCACACGGGATATGGCAGTATCTGATGCTACCTGATGCTATATGGAATCTGATGCTACCCTACGATGTAGGAGATTTTGAGCTAGCTTTTGAACCAGGAGGTGACATATATATGCATGGTCCGGGGCAATTGACTTATATGCCATATGATCCAAGCGGTTTGTATGAAGATTTGTGGGCTAATCTATGTTAATGCTGTAATGATTGGAAATTCTTGTATTTTCCCTATGATCCTGGAGGATGGTGCAAATTTTTTAAGGGAATGCTCACAATGGGGCAAATGATTGGTTTCCCGTTTGATCGCGGGGGCTACTAAAGTGCAAGGTAGTGATTTGAAGAGTACCAGGTATCTGTTGTAGCAGGTTGCATGGTACAAGGTTTTGTTTTCTATATTATGCTAAGTCGGAATAGTGTTTGGTTATGCATTCAATAAGATAACATGGCTGGCTTCCAACTAACTTCTTTGTACAATTGATGAAGTATCTTCACATCTTTTGAGTTGGTTTTGCTAACAGAACTTGAAGTAAAGGACTTGACGGCCATTCCGTGTGCAGACAGAGTAATGCATACTTGAGCTTGATATGGTTCCTTAAAGAGAGCTTAATGGTCAAGCCATGTGCATCATTAACTGGAGCACTTGAGTCTGGCGGAGTTCACTAAACAAGTTTTTCATAATTGAATGCTTTGAAGATACGGCAGATACGGTTCAGAGATTTTTGATGGACAGCTACCTAATGATTAAGCTAGAACATTGATGATAGGGTATAAGCCTTATTTCTTTTTTCATACATTTACCAGTTATGTGAATCTGATGACGAAAAAGAGCTTAAGGTACCTAAAGCAGATGCAGATTGAACTGTTGTTGGCACAGACCGGAGGCTGTGCAGGTTCAAACGGGGTGGATGTCGTGCAGCTCCGCTGCCATGAAGAGAAAAAGAGTAGAGAAATGCAAGCTAAGCTTCTTTGAAGCCTACACATTTATTGAGTAGTGAGCAGGGCTTGTTAAGAGGTCAAGCTTAATGATTAATGTATGCCGGATGCGTCTTTAAAGGGCCAACAGATGCCTTAATGATGCCAAAATTGATTATGCTTGAAGTGAGCATAGATGGAAGATTATGATCTAAAACTGCAGTGCTTGAAGTGCTACCGGCCTGTCTTTACGGCTCGTCGATTGGAGCTACGGTGAAGAAGGTATGGAAATTTGAAGTTTGAGTTAATGCAGATCCGTACCGGATTGGGAAACTGCAGCTGAGGTGGCAAAAATGAAACAAATGCACGGGCCTGAAGTGCTCAATTTTTGGAGCCCGTCGGTCTTTTCAGATCGGTGATCGGGTTTACGGTTGCCAAGATATTGGCCGTTAAAGATTCACCGGGGGCCAGCTCCGTACCAGTTTGGTCCACTCGATCGGAGTTCCATCTAGGATTTTAATTAATGACTCGCCAAACGGAGTCCAGGTTCATGAGATAATATGGATTGAGGCTGGTGTCAGTTGCTGGCACTGTGTTGAGTTGGATAATTTCGGCATTATCTGAGAAGCTGATGCAAGCTATTAACAACTGAGTGCAAAGGGACTTCTGGCAAGTTCAATCACCTATACGTGCACCTTAGAAGCATGAGGAATTATTGGAGATGCTATATGCACAGTAAAAGTCACGGAGATATTGCTAGTCAAGGACTATTGTGGGAAGATGTCGTGCTTGGCAAAAAAACATTTTGATGTTCACTTGTAGTTGACAATGCTTCGGCCGGCATGATTTGGCCAAATGTGGTGCCATTACAAAGTGGCTAGGCCACTTAATGGTCGGCCGCCCAAGGGCTCGAGGCCGCCCACCAAATTAAAAAAGGGTTTTTGTGTATGAAATAAAGTAGCCCATGGCGGGCAAGCAGCGAGGAGCAGCGCAGGTAGCGTAGTGGGGCAAAGGGAGCTCGCGCCCGCCAGCAGAAGGCTTAGACGAGCATGCCTGTGAAGCAAAAACTCCTCGGCAGCTCATGGAGATCACTTTCGGAGCCTATTCTAGTGAATTTCATGCTGGTCGAACCCCGACTCTGCCACGTCATCGCTACCGTTCCCATGCGACGTCAATGACGCCGACGCCATTGCAAAGGGGGCACATGCTATTATTAGGACGAGACTTTTTGCATGAAGGGTTGGAAAGAAGGTGAGCAAAGTTAACGAAATAAGGAAAAGCCAACGAGGGCAGGAGTTTCATGAGATGAACAAAAGGGAAGAAAGGCGAGGAGTTCATTGCGTGCGAGAACAAGGAGGCGGAAGCTTGAGGGCACAAAGACAAGGAGGTAAGGGCCAAGGAGGGCGAGCCCTCTCTCTTAATTCCTAATCTAAGCAAGGCGAGAAGAAACGAGGAGGATAAGTGAAGGAGAGACTCTCTCTCTCTCTCTCTCTCTCTCTCTCTCTCTCTCTCTCTCTCTCTCTCTCTCTCTCTCGATCTCCAATCCAAGGAAGGCGAGACTCTCTCTCTCTCGATCTCCAATCCAAGGAAGGCGAGCTCTCCCTCTCGAGCTTGAACAAGAGCAAAGCAAGGCAAGAAGAAGAGGTTACGAGAGGAGAGTGGTATTCTTGTGAAGGCAAGGAAAAGGACGGTTGCATAATTGAAGGAAGAAAGTGAGGGATCACTCTCTCGCGCTTGAGAAGTAAGACTCTCAGAGAGGTGAGGTGAAGCTAAGCAAGCATGAAATCTCTCTCTTGTCGAGCATAAGGCGAGCGACCGTGATTAAAAAGGCAAGGAGAAAACAAGGTTAATCAAGAAAAAAGAGCATTGCAGAGCACTCTTGAAGGCATTTGAAGCAGATAACTCAAAGACAGTTAAAGTGGCAGAAGAGAACTTTCATCACCGTCATCAGCTAATGTTTGATTAATCATACTATTAAGCCCGGTGTCGTTAACGGCTCGATTAATCTGTAAAGCGGGAGCTTAAACTCGTGGTTAGGAGATGTTCCAAGTGACGACGCTGTTAACAGCCCCCACCTTGGCTAAGATTAAGTTGTAATCAAACATATTAATCGATTTAATAATTGCGATAGTTTCCAGAGCTGTCTGTTGTTCTTGTTCTCTGTCTTTCACGCCTCCCACAGCCAGAGGCCCGGCGCCTTCCCGGCTCACGTAGTGAACACATATCCCCCGACAGCGATGCGAAGCAGCTAGGGTGGGGGTTCAATTACTTGTTTTGAAAGGTTTAATTACAAATAATTAAAGCTATGGATCAACAAGAGCAACAAGGCATGCGTTTTGATCAAGGCACAATGCAAATGTTTCAAGCATCGCCATTTTTATGCAACATAATAGGCTGCAGAAAGAAGGGAGGTGTCAACAACCAAAGCCCTTCAAGCTATTGTGAACAAAATGGACCAATTTGAACGGAAAGATGTCACAAAGGTTCTTCGTGGTTATGTAAAGGAGATGGAGCTACAACGGGTTCCAGAGATGGAGTTACTGTGACAGCAGGCGAGGGCTCCGGATTTTGAAGCGAACCTCGATATTCTTCTTCTGTTGCTCTTGTTTCTTGTGTGGCTCTGTGTAGAGATGAAATTGGTGGGAGATTTGGCATAGGTGTACGGTTGGCATGGTTTAATGGTCCTAGATCACCAAAAAATGTCGCATGGTGGTTAAATCATCTGAATTTGATGGTTGGGGAGGTTGTTGGGTGTCGAGAGCGGGTTGGGACGCTGGGTTATCCACTTGTGGTTGCGGATGTGGATTTGAAGCCGTAGATTCTGCATGGGGTTCTACCTACATATTTTCGGTGGTGTCAGTGGCTATGGTGGTATTCACGTTTGTGGTGTCAGTCTGCTCGTGTGAATCGTCCATGTGGTGCAAGATATGAGTGTGTGCACATTTGTGCTCGAGAGGATCTTCTAGAATTTGCTAGCAAGAAATGAACTTCAAAATTTGAGTTTTGACTTATATAGTCCTATTTTTTAAAAAAACTTAAAAACTCAATAGTACTAATAATAAAAAAAAAACTCCAAAATCGTCAAAATTTGACCCATGGAACCACTGATTGGGGTGTCAACAAATCACGTGGCATTACAATGCATGTTTACAATAGAAGTGGTTAGTCTCAAAAACTTATGGGTTTTCACCCAACGTTTTCCATTTTGTCACCTTGTCTCCAACCATTGTCGGAATCGATCTTTTGTACTAGAAGCATGATATGATTGTGATTGCCTTAGCCTAACCACTTTCTCTATTTTGCATTTCAAACTTATTTGCACTCTAGTCTTCTTCCTTTCTCTCTTTGCTAAACTTCTATAGAACCAATTGAACATTTCGTGTAGGGCATTGCTCGTTTTCCTCCCATCTCCATGCCGCATATTTTTTAAACACTCTCCTTTTTCTTGATAGTGTGAGCGCTCCATTCCTTGGCTACTGCAAGTGCCCAATGAATTAAATCTATCAAGAAAAGTTGAGCTATGAGAAAAAAGAATGTGCCTAAACTAATAATAATACTTTAGTTTCAACACTCATGTTTTTTGACTACAAAGACAAAGTGTTCAACCCACAATGTAATGTGTTATGTGTGTCTCCCCTGAGGCATCCACTATTTGCATTGTGAAACTATTAATTACAAACTTTAAGGTGGATATCTCAGCACAAGTTAGCTTTGCCTTTTCAAGAAAATAAAAAATATCATCTATAGACTGCCACACATGAGCACACTTGATTCCTAGGGCTGCTTTGTTACCTTTGTAGGTGGTAATGTCACACACCGTTTTCCACAATTGAAACTCAATGGGAATTTGGGAGTCAAAATAGTCTAAAAGAAAATGCCTAGCTTTATTACCACCCATACATATTTTATTAGGACAATCTTGTGTACTTCGAGATGCCTTCTTGTCCTTTGATAACTCTACTACATCCCCATGTAGGCCAACACTTGATAGAATAGATTCGAGTTCTCTAATACACTCTTCTCTTCTTTATGCAGGCTCCATATTCCAAGCATAATTAATATGGAGCATAAGCGCCTTGTCAAGAATTTCTAGATGGGCATGAAGAGTGCACACATGCACATTTATCAGAGGACTAGTAGAATAGGATCCGAATTTGGATCGTCCATATCTTGATTAGGGGGTACACTCTGGTTACAACTGAGGATACCTTTAAACCATTGTTGTAGTGCTTTAATCACTATTTGTGTAGTGGGCACACCTTTCGCAGAGTTGAATGCAGCTTTGCCACCCTTAGCCTTACTCCCCTTTGACTTGCTGGCCTTTCAACCCTTGCCCTCCTCAGTTCCTAATGAGACTTTACTCTGGCAGCAATAAATGCATGGAAAAAGGGTCATTGCACCTTGCTTGCACCCTAACATACACTTGAGAGTTTTCAAGTCTCCTGCCAAATGCCACTCCACTTGGAACATACCCAAACCTCAAACCTACAATCGTTGTCCTTCTTGTTGTTGCCGAATGACATCAATGCTTGGGGTGTGATTAAAATACCATTTGAGGGACTCATGTGTCTCATGTAGGAGATAAAAAGCTGCCAGCCACCAAATATTCCTCTTTGATTGAACACCTAAATAGGTGTTTCCCTTCTTGTTGGCATTTAGCTCAACATCGACGCCCACCAAGGCTCTTTTCATAAGCGTAACACTTACCCTTTTGAGCCGTTGACCTTGACAATCTAACACTCATCAAGCTTCCACACAAAATATAACTTTGCCATCACACTCTTCTTGTGTCAACCCATAAAATTTGATCATTGACTCTTGGAGCTTCAACAAGTCAACATAACAAGCTTGCAACATCATTATTGGTGCACCTTTTTGCAACACTAACACTATAAGGTATTGGTAACAACCTAAAAAAATCTTTTGCTCTGTGACCTAGTGTGACAATTCTACAAGTCCTCACCTAACATGCTCCTTACGTTCACTTTGGTAGGCTCTAGAATTGATTTTGGATTATCCTTCTCCTCCTTGACCTTCACATCATGCATTGATGCTTCCTTTTTGACACTTATCCCAAATAGATCATGACATAATTGCATCAAGCCTTCCTCTACACTTTCTCCTTACAATGTAAACGAAGCATCACTATCATATGAAGTAGTTTTTGTTGAGTCCGTATCTTGCATCTCCAATAGAGGCTGTGTATGGCTCTCATGCTTTTTCATGTTGTAGACAATGCTCCTTCCTTTTTCTTGGTCGAGGATGGTGATCAAGCTCGTGCCCCAATCCTGCTTAGCACCAAGGGTTATAAGCCGTGGCCTCCCTAAAATGATATGATAAGCATTCTCACATGCTTGCACCATGTAGAAATCAATCCAACACTCAATCCCCAAGACTTTTATCGTAACATCTTCAGCTATCCCAAGACACCTTGCCTTTTTGTGGTTGGCCATCCTCATATGGGTCGAAGCATTCACTGACATTTTGACACGTACTTCCTTCATGATATCCTCGATCATGACACACATCTGGGCACCACCATCCGCATATGATTGCACTTCCGTCTTCTTTCCCAACATAGCTTCAACTATTGGCACCATATCCACCGGGTGACCAACCCTCAAGGATGAAACCATGCTTTGATGATTTTTCTTTTTGGAAGGAAGCCACGTACTCACACATTTGGTCCACTGTATCCTTAATTTAGTGTTTAAAGCCACCAACTAACCAAAAGATATATTGGCCTTTTGATTTTGTATGTCATCAAAAATATAATGATCTTTGACACCTTGGTCAAGAAGGTAATCCTTTGGACCTATTTTTCTTCATCGCCCCCTCTTGTTACTCTCTGGTTGGTATTCTACTTTGGCTTTCCCCTTCCTTTCTCTTGTTTACCTCTATTCTTCTGCCTCTTTCCCCCTATCATGCCTAGATCTCTTATTGGCCAAAACATACACATCTTGATGCTCAAGGGTAATGAAGTTGATAGCCCTGCCATCTCCATTTGCAGGCAACGATTGTGGTTGTTGTTGCGGAGGTGGTACTTCTAGTGACCGCTCTTGATGATTTTCTTCTATTCTCCCTTGACCACATCCATATAAGGGGTACATCCCTCCTCTCTCTCTTGGTGGTTCAGGACAATCAGGGGCATAGTGACCTCTTCACCACAATTGGAGCAGCTACCTTGTAGCCTTTGTCCCCTCCCTCTCCCAACTGGCTGCTCTTCTCTTTGGTTTTTATCCATTATGTTAATCCCTAATTCTTTCAAATGACTAGCAAGATTATGAAAATCCCTCACTATAACAGGATCAACTTCCTTGAGCTTGAAGCGTTCGTTCCACTCTATTATCCGCTACCATAAGAACCATCGGTTGCACCACCACTAACTCAACATGTGTCACACCTTTCTCCCACCTTTGCTTAATCTTTTTGCTCTTGGCCTTGGAAATTTCCACAACTCTTTCAAATGTAGCAGGCTCCTCTTGATCGACCTTCTCCCTCACACTTGGATGGAGACAATCCATAAACTTACACACTTCAAAGAAATACCCTAGAGGTGCTTGGGATGCTACCTCTAATTGCACCCAAAGTACTTTGAAGTGTTGCAAAAACTCTTGGAATCTAGCATGAACATCTTGCTGAAACCTCTCAATTTTTTTGTTTCTTCTTTTGCCGTTAGTCTCTTTGCAAATTTGTCAAAAATTGCATGCTTCACCTGCTTCCATGTTTGCTTTTTGTCTTTCTCTAAACCTTCAAACCACTCATGATCTTCTCCTTTGAGATCAAGAGGAAATACATGAAGCTTCTTCATCATTCACAAGGTGCATACCTAGGGCCGACGAGGCCAGTAGCACCAACGGGGCCGGCACGTGTGCGAGGGACGACTATTAGCAGTTTGTATACAAGAAAAGAAACACTTTCCCACGTGGGTAAAGGGGCCAAGTTAAGTCCACCTGGATGAGAAAAAGGGAAAACTCTCTCTCTCTCTCTCTCTCTCTCTCTCTCTCTCTCTCTCTCTCTCTCTCTCTCTCTCTCTCTCTCTCTCTCTCTCTCTCTCTCTCTCTCTCTCTAAAGTTGTGGTGTTGTTTCTTTCAATGTGCTTCATTGTTGCAACACCTACTTGAAGTCAGCAATCGAGTCTTTCACATCCTCCTTCCCTATGAACACTGGCAGACTATAAGCCATCTCTTTGAACTTGCTTCCTCCCTTGCGTGAGTAACTCCACAAATTTTGAAGTCTTGCATCTCAACCAAACCACCACTTTTCTTCAACTGCTCAAACTTCATAGAAAAATCGCTTCACCTAGGTGCACAATGGCCAAATTTTTTCTCCCCAACGAGATCACCAAAGGATAATGGAGAAAAAGACGCCATGCGCACACTCACACACCCTAACAACTCAGGAAAGGACAAGGAATTTACTTAAATTACACCCCACACACACCACCACTCAAGAGCTCAATCCCAACAATCCCTATTCAAACTCTAAACACCTCAACCTACAAGCCCTTAGCTGCCCACAGTCACTACAAGGTGAGTCGACTTGATCAACACTTGAAATCACACTTGATGGTGACCAAAATATACAAGAAAAACCATCAAAACTCAAAAACTCCAGCCACAAAAGGCCTCTCTCAAACCATTGCAAAACCTTCACCAACTCCACTCTGTTGGACTCTTTGGAGTAGCCCCAACCCTAACGGCATCTATACACAGTGTCACATAGTCTTGCAAAAAGCCGCACCTTCTTCCCTCAAATCTTCACACACACACATCCACGGAAATTGAAGAACTTCCATAGACTCTCCCAAGTGCAAACTTGAAGAGAAAAATCTCTCATTCACTCCTCCACCATGCCTCCTCAAGTGAATCTTCCTAATGGACCCACCTTCAAGAGAATGACAAATCCCTTCAAAGAAGAACCTAGCCATAGTAGAGGGCCGGAAGTGAGAGAAGGATTGGGAGAGTCTATGGTTAGACTTGTAGACAAGCGGCGAGTTAGACCGTCCCAACTCCAAAAATGGGTAAACAGGAAATAGTCCGGAGATAAAGATCCAAGAGATCACGTAGTGGATTTCAAAAGAGTAATAGAGCAGAGGAAGTTTTGTATTTTGCAACACAATTCACGCGATTTGGACTAACTCTAGAAGATGATGCGGCTATATGGTTTGACTTAGTGGAAAGAGGCAATGAGGAGACTCTAGACAAGATGTTTAAAGAATTCATTGAAGAATTCTTGCAGAAAGGCATAGCTCACAGTACAGCTTGCAAATTCACAGATTCAAGCAGAAAGAGGATGAATTGGTATGCAAAGCAGCGTTAAGGCTCAAGAGATATGTCAAGTTCAGTCTAAGAGTGGAACTACCTACGCAGGCACAATTAACACTAGAATGGTAACCTAACAGGACATAAGAGTGTCCTTTCAGGGTTTTGGGAAAAATTTCCAAAACCATAGTAGATCCACTCATTTTGAAAAATCCTTTCATGAGCTTATAGTTCAATAACTACTACATATGGAAAAAATGAGAAACTTGTAATTTTTCTCATCACTTGGTCACTACAAGCCTCCAAAGTTGATGGACCAGTGCATTTTGCCCAAAACAACAATTTCATACGGTTGATTGTATATAAATAAGAGTGGGGATTTTTGTAGGACATGAGATAAAATGCCCCATTAACTTCAATGGGTTGGTGACCAAAAAATATGGTTTCTTTTATCTCACTAATGTTTTTTTGGGAAAAAAAATAGGTACAAAAAAGTTGCATTTTTGCCATTCTGTGGACTTATCATCAAAGTTTATATAGTCACGCTCAATACAGATACTATATACATGTTTTCTTGGTTCCCTTTGGGCCTCTGGATTCAAAAGGAGCCATGGAGCATGTCAAAATGATAATGGATCTCTTAGAATTGGAACCTTGGGGGCAATGATGAAGTGCTAAATACAGCAAACATGAAAAAACTGGGTTTAGCATTATGACCTCTAGAAACCCATAGAAACTACTCAATATCTAGCCAAGTTTGTAGTCTATGATTAGATATGGTTACTACCTACAAAATACACACAATTGGCCTAAGAAACTAGCAATATTGAGAAAGTTATACTTGCTACTCTAAAATGTATCGTGTTCTTCAGCAATCAAAAAACTCAACCATCATCATATACTATGCTATATAGCATATTAGGTCCCCCAAAACTCAAGGAAGATTAGATTTATGTTATGCATTACACTTACACAATCAAAATTGAATTTGGATATCAAGAAATCCACCAAAAAAATCATAAAAGTGCTAATTTTGCCCAAAAAACAGGATTATGCAATTCTTGTAAATTGGTCATAACTTTCAATTTTAACACTTAGCTCTCTCTACAAGCATCAAAACATGTTGAGAACTATGAAGGCCTAACCTCTAGCCATCTAAACCTCACAAACATGAAGTTAAGAGTGGTATAGTTGTCAAAAATTGAAAAAAGGCCAAAAACAGGACCTGTTTTTTCACACAGTTTAGGTTCAAAAATGTTGTGCAAGAGTAAGGTTAATGGTGAGATCGATACTCCAAAAAAAATGCTAAGTTTTTTTCAGCTCATAAGGCAACTTTGTGGATATATAGCACCTAGAAATTCATTTTCATACTCTTCAAATAATTCAAGCAAAATGGTCACTTAACAGGACACAAAAGTGTCCAAGGACATAAAAGTGTCCTGTTACCATTCTAGTGTTAATGATGGTCTTTATCCAGGGAATTAGACATCAAGGTCTTCAAAAGGATCTACATATGATAAGGAGCAAGACACTAAATGAATTGATCAAAGAAGCTCTTTATCTGGTGGATAACTATGAGGATATAAAGAAAATGATTATTAGAGTCAAGAGGATGACAGATCCTCTCAGCACAGTGATTCACAAATGAGTGAGTCCATAGAAAAACTAACGACACCAATGGATCAAGAAAATATTTTCAACAAAATGGTCAAGAGGTTAGCTCCTCTTGTAAATGCTGATCTTAGGGAGCCTAAGTGGTGCAAAATTGAAAGGAATGGAAAAAACATACGAGGGACAAGTGTTACTATAGCATGGAATATGCTCAAGAGAGGTATATACAACCTACTCTAGTAGCACCTCCTCCACCTAGATATACTATGTGGAATGTGCTAAGTCTAGTAGAAGTTTCAAGGCCACAGTCTGTCTTAGGACAACAACCTCTATTGCAAGGTGATATAATTTTTGTAGACATGAGATACACGTCGATGATGGAAGCATCTAATAAACAAGCGCTAGTACCAACTACAATGTACCAAAGCGGGTACTTCACTTCAAAGCGACAGAAGATGAGTGAAAAACATGGAGTGATGAGGCTGGTACAACTTTCACCTCCTGTGTTTTGACATGAAGAAAGAAGGTACGAGATGGAAAAAAAGACATTGTGGTTCATTGTGAATAGAGGTTTAGCTAGGTCAGATCTTCTTTACATCCAAGAGGAATTGCAAGAAGAAGCACCTCAACAAGAGTGTCACAAAATCCATGACACCCACTTAGTCAAACAATGTCCTCAGACGGAGATCGCTCAAGTAAATGCCTCTTGTCTTGATTGAGGTGTTATTCACTTGATCCCCGACTGTCCAAAAAATCCAAACAGAGTCAAAAAAATCACAACAAATGTTTGAGGAATTGTTCAGCTACGCAGTACCTTAGAAAATGAAAACGTCGTACTAGTTTATGTAGTTGCAAGAGCACAAGCTCAAAAGGAAGCTGAGAATCCAGAGACAGAGAAAACAAAAATCAATGTGAGTCTAGAGACGAGCGAGAAACAAAGACCAACGCACCTAATCAAAAAACCAAGAGCAAATGGAATAGCTGGAAAGCTAGAAAGGTTAGAAATCCCTAGACGAGGAGCTTACCCAAGCTAAAGAGAAGACAAGACAACACGAGGAAAGTGTTTCACCTTCTCTTGCACCGACATATCAACCTCTAAAAGAACCATCCACAGAGGAGAAACCGATAAGTGCTAGTTTGGGAGAATCAATCTTGGTTGAAAAAGTCAACGAACACCTAGACGCACTCTTGAAAGCCTATGAAGTGCAGCTCAAAAACAACCAAACCCAAGAATAGAGGTGGATGACATATCCATACGCAGAACTAGCAAAGGACATGCTCAAAATGTGTCACAAAATGATCAAAACAGCCCAAGCTTTACAAGAACCACAAGCTGGAAAACTTGAGGGTGTGATCCTTGTCCCACCTTCACCAATAACCTCACTAAACCAAGAAGGAAAAGAGCTAGATTCTAGTCACGAGAATGGACCAAAGCTCAAGGACTCCGCATCAGAACCAAGGATAGTGTTGAATACCATGAATAACTCTTCTAAGGGATTTCACATAGCTATACCTGAGAGTTGTAAAGAAATAGATGGTCTTGACAAATTGTGAAAACAAGTTAGAGAGGCCAATGAAGCAAGTGAGCGAAGTGGAATCGTTTGGGGAGACAAAGGATATGTAAAGCCTATGGACAGTCAACCCCATTTTCTAAGAACACTACTATCCTTGTTAGCAGGTCACCACGACGTACGTCTGCAGCATAGCTTTCTGGCATTAACATAATAACAATACTCATGGAAAGTGACTCGGATGGGGCACGGAGACTCTATGAGATCGTCAATCTCACGAAGTAAACCTTAACAAGCAAACACACTAGCTCAACAAGCAAACTAGCACTCAATGATCAAGGAAATCTGCCTATGTCCTTTCTCACAGGTCTAGGTCATCACGCCATTTCGGCACTCGAATGGACTCGAAATGCAACAAAACTTTAGGAGGAGGTCTAGGACACCTAGGGGCACTATCCTAGCAAGTCTGGTCACAATCTGACAAGGTACCAAAATCACAATCCATCATGAAAAAGGTCCTGAAAACTGTAACAGATCTATCCAGAACTTCCGTCCTATGGTTTAAGAACACTCTCCTATGGTCAAAACGACTAAAAACAGCGATTTAACCACTCAAATTTGCAATTATAGCTCATAGATGCATAGTCGTGAACCACAACAAAACTGACAATGCTTACACAAAATTTAAAGAGCAAAGAAAGAGGAACACAATGCAAGTTTTGGATTTGAAAATGGATTACCAAATCATTAGCTACGATGATTACAAGTTCGGAGCAGCTCGTAACTTGAGCGTACATTTTTTGAGCTCCCTTCTTCTCTAAAGATAAGCCTTCTTTCACATTAAGGTTACATTTATACCTAGGGCATTCTAAATGGCCAGTGGCCGGTTTACATGGACCTTTACAAATATCATTGCAGCATTACAACTCAGGGAATTGATCCATTACTCTGGAATCAGGATTTACACAGAGTATCACTACACTAGCTCAAACAATTGGAGGACAAATGTGGTGTCCAGCTACGTGTCTGGCCAGGTGGATGCCGGTTTGATCTGTTTCTCAAACATTCCCTCCTTCCTAAATTGTGTCGTCCCTTGACACGACCTTGTGCAATCTTGTCATACGGTTGTCTTCAGTGTTGTCTTCAAGGTTGGACTTCAACTTGGGAAGTGCTTTGTCGTTGATGACCCTCCCCCCTTCCTTGAGTGATTCATATCTTCCATGAAAGGTTCTTTTGATGTTTCTGTCTTTGTCAATAACTTGCAATACTTCATTAGCTTCAGCACTATGGAAGTCCTTAATGTTTTGTTGTTGGGAGCTTTTTTGCTGAAGTTATCATTGTTTGCCCATTGTCTCTGTATGACATTCTTTGTCTTTCCATTGATCGATGAATCTTTGTCTTCAAGGTTGGTCTTGAGCTTCGGAAGAGCTGTGTCGTTGATGACACTCCCCCCTTCCTTGAGTGATTCATATCTGCCATGTTGTTGATACGTGATTTGATCTTTGATTTTTGAGGCAACTTTTCTTCTTGATGTGCATTTGCCACTTTGTTGCCAGTCTTGGCCACCA
Source organism: Adiantum capillus-veneris (assembly GCF_014529385.1). Lineage (NCBI taxonomy): Eukaryota > Viridiplantae > Streptophyta > Polypodiopsida > Polypodiales > Pteridaceae > Adiantum > Adiantum capillus-veneris. The sequence goes on from NC_140938.1 coordinate 33,475,620, forward strand.
TGAAGAGGGACTTTCATGTTTTTGAGTTTGTAGAGCTGAGCCTCTTTGTGGTGTTGACTTTATGATGGATTTTCTTTCCATATCCACTGTAATTGGAGTTGTCTGCAATAGATAACCAATGTTGAAGCAATGTGTGAGCTACATATGGTTGTTGTGGATAGCTCACTTACTGAATTTTTCATTGCTTGTCGTTGTAGGCCATTCTTTGACTTGCCATTGTTTGATGGAGCTTTGTTATTGCCCTTGAAGATAAAATATGCTCTTGATAAGCATATGGAGACCTGGTGTTTGTGCTCCAAGTCGTTGTCAATTGATTTAGCTAGACGTTTCCTTATTGCTGGTGTAGAAGGAATATATACAAGAAGTCGATGACGAGGGTTTCTGGATTAGGGTCTTAAAACTTGGATGACCAAAGGAAAAAAAACCCGGTGGAAAAAAAGTGCCTTTGGTATACACTCTTATTGGAGTTGAGCATTTGGACTTGAAGTACCTGTCATGCAAGATGAGTTCTTGGGAGAAACAAAGGAAGAGTGCATAATGCAAGTGCCAATTATGGGACACTCTATATGCTTATGAGAAATTTTCAAACAAAAGCATGCAGTGTAAAAGATGGGTGCTTCAAGGAACAAGTGTAGCACATGTGACATCAAAGGACATCTCAATAGCTATCACGTTTCCAAGAAGGGTTTTCAATGTAGAAGCTTCTCCACTCATACCTTATTGTGTTAAGTGCGTGAGTGTCTTTTGGACTTCCTCTTTCACTTACCACTATACTACAATGACTTTGACTCTTATGTTCACCTATACTAGCGTGAGAAACACAACATAATTATACTCAACTCTTCCAGCTTGAGCAGTACCTAGAATAACTAAGATGCTTAGACCATGGAGAATATTACATGAAGGTTTGGGGCTAACGCCTCCCTCATTTAGTGGCTTAGCTACCCAAATCTGACTTTTATGCCATGTATTTTTAATGGAGACTTGGACTTACCTGTTCAAGGCCAGAAACCGAATTCCATAAGTTATGAAAATTTAGGCCTCTTCCATTGTGTTGTTCTTTGGATGCCACCATTTTGTCGAGTAGGTTGGCATATTTTGGCTCCTCTTGACTTGCTTGTTGTATGTTGATACTTCTTTGTAAAACAAGTCCTTCAACTCTGATAGGGCTTGATGTAGCCTTTTCTTTATCTCCCATGAGAAGCGGTTGAATCTATGTGTGGGTTCTTTGTGATTAAGTTTCCACAAGCGATTTCAGAACCCATTTTGTTTTTGGTCCTTGTGTGACTGTCTTTGGCATTTTATCTTCTTCTATAATTGGATGGACACTAGGCTTCGGTATCCAAACCTGATGATTTTCGTTGTAAAAGCCTTGCTTTTGTAATTCATGACAAGCTATCCATCTATAGATTGCAGTAGCCTTGGTTGCAATTGGCTTATGTTGGCTCTTGGTTCTCACTGCTTGCCTTTGTATAGAAACTTGTGCTGCATGATTTCTCTTGGTTGTTCTAGATTGCGCTACAATTTTTGGTAATCATATTGGAGTGTTACCTTCATAAAATCCTTGTGCTTCAGGTAGCTTAACTGGAATCATCCGCTGCTGCATCTGTTTGTGTTGGGTAGCTTCGTTGAAGTTTGACTTTGGTACCCATACGTGTTGTGTTGCTTTCTTGGAAGGTCTTTTCTTATATCCTTTTTTGTTGTTCTTTCTCCTGCTTGAGTTGTTTTTATTCCATTGATAGCTTGGCTTGCTCATTGTAGAACTTCTTTCTTGAGGTGAGTACATCCAGGCTGTTACTTTATGCTTTTTGGCCCAAAAATTAATGTTTCCTTTGAAGTAGCCTTGAGCGGTGATTGACTCATTTGATGCTACCCACCCTGTCACCTTTTGTTGTTGAGGCTGAACTTGTGCTTCATGTATCCAAACTAGGTCTTTGACTTTGATGTGCTCTTTGGATACCAACACTTGGTTGACATTCTTTGGCTTCTTTTGGATGCTTTTATGTGATGGAAACTTTGGTTGATAGACTTTTTGTCTCGTTTCCATTGCATTGTCGATGGTTTGGCTCTTGATGTAGAGGCTTCGTGGGAGATGGAGGCTCGTTGAAGGTAAAGTCATCTTGGGAGTTTGATATACTTCAAATTTTACCTTAGATTTATCATTTTTTGCTATGCTTGGTTTGTCCTTTTATGCATTGATTTGAGGTTCTTTTGGGGCTTCTGATGGTGATGTTGTTGAAGCTTTTCCTTGTGGCTGAAAGAAGATGTTCCTCCAGCTTTCTATCAGGATCAGACTCTCATTGATGTGATGGGAGTCGATTATATGGAAAGTATCCTTATACTCCCCAGTACTCAACTTGAGTACGACTTCTGCCATGCTGAAGCTAGGAATCGGCATTTTTGAACTTGTGTACACGATGTCCTCTAGCTCAAGATTGGTGGCTTTCACATCATGATCCACGTTCCATAAGTCATTATATTCTTTGTTGCTTATGGATCTATCACAACTGAAAATGTGATTTTGAGTCCTATTTCTCCGCATATGCTAAATTTGATCATCGTAGGAGACAATCGATCTTCTTCCTTGTCCCTGTTCTTCTTTTGATCTTGCATTTTTTCAACATTTGACGTTGAATTTGGAAACTTTTTTCCTTCATCTGCTTTCATTTGCACTTTTTCTGGAGTGGGCTTCTTTGAAACAGCTTTTGTCAATTCTTCAGGTATGTCAATGATGACATATTCTTGTGGTTGCTGTGCTTCCTTTTTGCACCTTGGAACCATGCTCCATGATGTAGCAATCTGTCTGAACTTTTCTGCTTTCACACTCATAAACTACATTAGCTTCCTTCAACACCTTTATCATAAATAACGGAAGTATATCATACCCATCTTCATTGAAAAATTTAGTCAGAATTGCCTCATTCACACACACATAAAGAGTCGCCAGTATTTGATCTCATCCAAAGGGTTCAAATAACTCCTCTGGAAAAGGTTCTGGTACATATGCCTCATCTTCTACTAAACGCTCTAGGATGCAATCTTGCTTTCTAAGGCTTTCACTCTCAGGAGCTCTGTACATCCAAATATGCGCTTTTCTTTCCAAATCAATTGTGGAGTTTAAGTCTTTCCCCGGGGTTCACACTACCTCTCTATAACTATGATCTTTGACATTGATTTTTGTTGTGACCTCTTTGTGTCTCAAGTAGATATAGTCATAGCCCCATTCTTGTACCATTTTGAGTTGACTCATGAATGGTCTGCCCAATATGATGTCAAAGTAGCTGCTCTTGCCAAAATTCATTATGGCAAAGGTATGCTCGTTCTCTATGCCACACGAGGATACAATGATTTGTTCTAATATTCCAATCGGTTTCTCCGTGTATCCATCCGCTAATTGCAGTTTCATTCAAGTTTTCCTAAGAGCAGGCTTTCCCCAATTTTTTCCATATCTCTTTGGTTGCAATGGAAATTCCTATCCCACTATCTAATATAGCAACCGTCTTTACTCCTTTGTACTCAAGTGGTAAGGTAGTGTTTCCTTCTTCTCCTTCACAGTAGTCACCCACCATATTTACTAGTAATGTCTTTGTTTGTGGTTTCTTAGGCAAGGTGTCATCCATGTTTTTGTCCACAAGCTGGCACGTGAAAGGATTTTCAACCCCATTTTTTCCAGGTGTTTGCCCATTTTGCCCCATAAATGTGGTCTAATTTTTAGTAGCTCTGAGAGATAAAGTGTGCATTGTATAGGAGAAGACATCAATTCATGCAAGCTATTGGTATCCATCATTTGGTGTGGCTTTCCACTGAGAAGGTACCATTTTAACCTCCGATTTTGTTTCAAGTTCTCCTATGAAAGATGGCAATGTCCTTAGGGAGCGTGGTTTACTCTCTTTAGATGTGACAGACCCACCATCCTCACATAGAGATCGTATAATCCTTGGGAAAAATTCTTGATCCATGTTATCTCAGAAATAGGTGCCGACTGTAAGGTAGCACTACCATCTTTTTGGTTTCTGATTGATTCCCACAAGGGTTGTGGCCACGGATCTTCTACCTCCGGAATAGGCATCATTGCTTGGTGAGTCCACCCCATCTGTGGTATTGGCTACTTCCCTTGTATCTAGAGGTGCCTCAACTCCCGACCCTCCTTAGTATCTGTTTACAATACCCTGGCTCTTCAATTCCATTAGTTTATTGCGGATTAGCACCTCCATTTTTGGAGCATCTGGAACATGTGGTTCCATAAGAACTTGGGCCTTCTGAATGAGCTCCTTGCACATTTGCAACCTCTCTTTTCCATACCCTGGATGAGGATATCTCAACCATCTATCCTCTTGGGTTTGGTTGTGTTTTAGCCTAGCTTCATAAGTTTTCAAGATCGCATCCAAAGGTTCAAACACTTTGTTGACCAAGACTAAACCTCCCGAGTTAGTCTTTGACTCTTTAGTTCCCTTTGTGGTTTTGTTCCTTTCTTGCTCTTGTATAAGCCGCTCTCTTGTTTGATTCAGTTCAGTTTCCAAAGACGCTTTCTCCTTCAGCCTCTTCAATTTTATTTTGTCTTGTCTGCCTTTCCATGATCTTCTTCCAAAGGCTCTCACCGATTTGTTATCAAATTTTGTTTAAATAGGAAATGTGGCTTTTTCAGCTGGTTTCTTTTTGGCAGCTTCTTGAGCTTGAGCTCGAGTCATCACGTTTAAAGGAATGGCGGGTTCTACCTCAGATCCGCTTGAAGAAGGCATCACGTCTACAACATTCATTGTTTCTTTCCCTTTGTAGTCTAGATTTTAGCACAGTGTTGGCATAGATGGTCTATACCACAACGTTCACAGAATAAAAATAATTCAATTTGTGGACCCTTGTTTGGACAACTTTGTGCCCAATGATCACCTCCACACTCATAGCATGGACCTTCTTGTTTCGAGCTGGTGATCTAGCTAATGGTTGTTATTGCCTTGTGAGGATGTTGTTTGAACCATAATCCTGATGATTGGCTATGAACATTAGTATATTTGCATCGATGGAGTATTGGTTTTTCATGGGTTGTGGCCCATATGCCGGTTGAGTGTAGTTGACTACTACTCTACCATCATTCAAAAGAGGTGGTTGTTGCCCTACCACACGTTGTGGCTTTGGTTGAGTGTTACACCATGGAGTGGGATGATCCCCTCCACAAGTATTACATATCCTCAATTGAAGTTGTTGTACAATCGGATTCTGTATGTAGCCTTGGTATGATTCTTCTAATCACCCCCTCGACCACTTGATCAATGATTGGTTCCCAAGGCGTTTGAACATCTTGCTTTGTTGTTGATTCTCTCTTTGGAGATGAGGCACTACTAGTCGTGTTGTCTGTATCTTCAGTCACTTGTCCGTAGGCCTTGCAATTGTCAACTAGATATAGAGCTTTTCTAGTGACTTGATCAAACGTTGTGCATCCTTTTAGATGTAGGTCCTTTTTGAGAGTTTCATTCCTCAAGCCCTCTATGAAGAGAACTGATAATCTCTCATATTGTGGCAACTCTCTCATAGGACATCTATCAATCTATTGTTTGAAGCAAAGCAAAGCTTCCTTCACTCTCTTGTTCACTTTTTGTTTGAAAGCGTAGATTTGGGACACTGTGTTGTGTTTGATTCCCCTTTTCAAGAATTCCTCTACAAACTCATGTAAGAGTTGTGCTATGTTTGTAAAATCATCTCTGTTTAGAGGTTGGAACCACGTCAAGGCTGTTCCTTGCAATGTTAACCCAGATCCCTCATACTGAGTATGAAAATACGCAATCTATTCAGCTCTCAAAACTTTTTTGAAGAGTGAGACATGAGCATATGCATCCCCTGACCCATTCTATTTTGTCTTGACACATTGAGCCACTTGATATGGTCTTAATCGTTGTGGTTCAGTCACCAATTTAACCAATTCGTGGTCTCTTGGAAAGACGTCTCTTGTGCTTTGCTCTAGTCTTGGAGAGAATCCTGGTGGAATCCTCTCTGATATGTGCTCTGGCATCCTTTTTTTCTGGAAGTAAGTAGAGATCGGAGTACCCTTGTACGTATATCTCTCTAGGTCAATTGGATTGACAATTTTGTACTCACGTTGTGAAGGATTGGGGGGCTGGCCTCTACAACACCTCAAACTACCACCAATAAAAGAGGATGAAGAGTATAGCTCTCTCAAGATAATATGGGCTGATCTTCTCTCACTAATTTTCTCAATTTCACACACACTCAACCTCGACTAGCCTCGACTAGCTCCGACTAGCTTCCCTCTACACCGCTACAACTCCCACTACACTCCATTGCACTCAAAGACACCAAGGAAGCAATAAAATCAATGAAAAAAGTGAAAAAAAAACCATGGAAATCTCTGCACTTTTGACCATAACTAAAAGAGCTTCACTTCTTTTCAAAGGCCCTTCCATGTGCTAGTAGGGCTATTATAGGCGCTCCCATATATACACATAGCTTGACCAAAACCCACTCAAATCAAGTTTAATTTGAAAATCCACAAAGTTCAGCAAAAAAAATCAAAAAAGGTGATGGAAAAATTGGGGGATACCTTGCCCTTTGATATATGTACAAGCAAGGCATTGCAGCACATAGTTTACCCTCGACTAGCTGCACCACAAGGAGCTGCACACACCATAGCCACCATACCTCAAAACAAGATAAAGAGAGGTCAATATGCAGAGCTAAGCACCCACTTTCATCAGCCCATTGAGGAGAGACACACTCTCAACTCACCACATCGGGCCCTGGACTAGCAAGACAGGCTGCTCTACTCCCAAACGCCTCTATCCCTCGCGGCAATAAGGGCTTCTTGCTGCTAGATCTTCCTCTGTCAAATCCCCCACTCACTCACGACCTCAAGCTGATAAAAACTCAGTTTTTTTCATATTTTTTAAGTACTAAGTGACTCTTTCAAGTCTCAACACGTCTATGTACAAAAACAGCAAAATTATGCACAACTGGGCCGCATGCGTAGAGACAGCTGGCACACCCCGCCTTTGTACACTTTGCACAAGCATGATTTATTTACATATAAGGGACCCAAAAGCATTAAAAGACCCTTTCCAAATTCTTTGGGGTGGCTTGCATCATTCCGTAAAAACACGTCACATATTGCCCCCCCAACAAGCATGGAACACTTTCAAGTGTTTCATGTACATTTCTTGCTTCATCACATGATTCTGGTCACATAAGGCCTGATTCGGATCCCATTGACTCTTGCCTTATGCATCTTTCCATACAAAGTCCTTGAGCTGATAGCTTCCATTATCATACACCTTATGCACCACAAAAGGACTTTCCCACTTTGCCTTGAACTTTGTTTGAAAGGTATTGTCCAAAGCACTATTATACCTCATAACCAACATGCCTTCACATAGCCCTTTTTCCTTTATGTTTTCATTGAATACATCAGCCCTTCTTCTTCCCAAGTCTTCATAGTATCTAATGGCACTTTCTCTATCCAACAAGAGGCTATGCATAGATGCCAGTCTCTCTTTTACATGCTCCTCCTCAACCAAACTATGCTTCAAAATGAACTCCAATGAAGGAAGCATCACATTAATCGGCATAACACACTCTTCTCCATATACCAAATGAAATGGAGTGAAGCCCGTGGATGATTTTTGAGTCACTCTACATGCCCACAATGCCCTCTCCAAATACATATCCCAATCTTTTGGATGTTCTTCCACAAGCTTGAACAATATCTTCTGTAAAACTCCATTGAATGCCTCCACCAACCCGTTGCATTGTGGATGATAAGGAGTAGCATACCTATGTTTGATCTCCAATTTCTCCACCAATTTAGTGATAAGATCATTCCTAAACTCTTTCCCTTGATCACTTACGAGCTCCAACGGCACTCCAAATCTACAACATATGCAATCAAAAATAAAGTTGCATACATCTTTGCTTGTAGCCCCTCTACTAGCCTTTGCTTCTAGCCATCTTGTCATATAATCCACTGCACTATGTATGTAGTGCTTCCCATTTCTAGTGCCTGGAAGAGGACCAATTACATCCACACCCCACTTCTCAAAAGGTCCATAGCTTACAATGTGTCTCAAAGGCTCAGGCATCAGCTTTCTCTTTTGATATATTTGGCACTCGTGACAGCTTCTACACCAATGCACAACATCCCTATTCATACTTGGCCACATAAGTTGAGCATTCAATAATTTCCTTCTTGTAATTTCCACTCCAAAATGGCCTCCACATCCTTCCTCATGACATGCTTTTAAGAAATCAAAAACTTCATTGTTAACCCTCACGGCACACGGACACCCTATGATCTATAAACGTTGTATTATTTAGAGTCAGGTACCGGGCTTGTCGGACCAATAGGAAAAGGGTAAGAGTGATCGCCAATGAGAGGCGCACTTTAACTTGGACATTCAAGGGATTAGCTGGTTAAGCATGGGCGCCCAAGTGTGAATGGGGTGAGCTCCTATAAAAGCCAACTAAACCTAATTTTTACTCATTCTCTCATTTGTGCAATAGAAGAGTGCTCTTGCTCCATCTCCATCTTCTTCTTCTTCACCTCCTCGTGTGTGTGTGTGTGTGAGAGAGAGAGAGGGAGGGAGAGTGTGTGTGCGATTGAGCATTACGAAGGCACGACGGCGGCGAAGCGGTTGAGCGCGGCACGACTGCAGCTTCTTCTTCATCGCGGCGAGGAATCCACCACGAAGGCGAGCGTAGAGCGGTGAGTGACACACCCTTTGTTCTCTTGAGCTTGCTAGTTTAGGCTTGTTGTGTGCTTGGAGCCAGTTGTGGCTCGCACACGGTGTATTGGCAAGTCCCTTGCTTCGACAGTGCGGCAAGGACCGCACATTTTTGGCGCCGCTGCCGGGGATATGCCCTACACTAAGCTCGGTTAGCACTTTACGCTTCCTTGTGGTGCAATTTCTATCATAGGAAAGGCAGGGAAGGAGTGTGTGGAGATTTCTGTTTTTTGCGTTTTCTGCATTTGCTGTCAAGTTTCAATTTCTGCTATTGTCTGCGTTTTTTCAATTTTTGCAATTTCTGCATTTTCAAGTTCGGCGTTTTCAATTCCTGCAATTTTCTGCATTTCTGCGTTTTTTCAATTTTCTACATTTCTGCATTTTCAATTTCTGCAATTTTCTGCATTTCTGCATTTTCAATTTTTGCGTTTTCAATCTCTGTATTTTCTGCATTTTTTTTTATTTAAATTAATTTCTTTGAAAGAAAAAAAAAACAACGGAAATTAAAAACGCGATTGAGCGGGCGGCGAAATTTTTCGAAAATAAAAAACGTGACTCTTAAAACGGACGGGTTGGTTTGTATAAAAGATAGATCGGGATCGTTTCCCCAAGCCCAAGCCTCAGTCCTCAATCTTATGATATATACTAGACTCACTCTTATATATATACCTTACTCCCTCAAGAGAGAATGAGAGAATGTGGGACAAGTCCTCCACTCTCCTCCTTTCTCTTCCCACTTGCACTCTTAGACTTTCTAGTTTGGGCCTAGTTCCCTACTGGAAATTGACAATTTTAGGGATTCCGAGGGCATAGAGTGACCAAACGGAGGGCTGTAAAGCACGGCACGACCCTCTGACCGATACGCTTGTTTCGAGCTATCACACGGCCCATTCCACGACACGCTCTAAAAAATCTAGCAAAAAAACAAACAAAAAACACGCTAAAAACTAGTCACAAGGCCTCCTAGAGTAGCTTTTTGACACCTTAGGGTATCAGAAGCACATGCACTTACATTCTGGGCGGGTGCTAGAACACGAGCATATTGAGGGTGCCTCTGTTCATACGGACACCCATTACCCATCCACGATAAGCTCTAGACCCTCAGCGGGGACACAAGGTAGCACCACCCAAGACCCTAAAATAGCCGCTAGTGATTCCTCCTTCGACTCAGAAATCATGGAAGCATACCCTACCCAAAACACTGAGAGAGAAAGCCATGCACCTCCCGAATCTCCACAGCCTAGTACTAGTATGTTAAGCCGTTTCATGGAAACATTAGGTAGAGCTACTCGCTCGGAACTTGATGCAAATGAAGCACACGAAGGGGGTGGGGAAGTGGACTCTCCTTTCACATCGCACGTGGACCCCACACCCCCAAAGAGTGTCCATGTGGATATCCTGCCAACTTCTTACCAAGAAGGCCCTGTTGAGTTGCCTCCTTCAGAAGTTCCCTCTAGAGTACCGTTGGTGACAAGTAAAACCACGGGGAGCAACATTGCTTCTACCTCACAAGAAACCGTTAACACGTCGACTCTAGAAGGATTGTTCATTAATGATCATTGGACATACGACCTCCACACTGAGGTGTTGCTGGATCTACACTCTGGCCACGCCTACCATGTAGGATGGATAGAGATTGTACAATCCACCTCTAGTGCCATGAGCATTGAAGATCAACAGAAAATGATCTGTAATGTTATCCATGGCATTATTCAATCAGAAAGGCAAAACCGAGGGGTAAATATACTCTCAACTGGCCCCATGAGATTTCTGGATACGAGCAAGGCTCAACAGCCTACTCTATCACAAATGGAGACTCCTCTAATGAGTCCCATGGACCCATCTTACGTCATTTCACCTGGGGTCTCTATGCAATCTGAGCCTCCGAGCGAAAACTTTAGCTTCCCTAACTTGGCTCAATCCTCTATTAAGGAAAACCCAGTGCTCACTCTAGGGATAAGCCTGACAGAGAATGTACCGATGATATCTACGGTTAGCGCAGTGCCACTACCTATTGTCGTAGTACCTAATATGGGGCCTCGACCATATGTGCCTCTAGCCCCTTATGCACACATGGCCCCCACACCTCCAATTGTACCACTTGCTTATGCTCCTCGAGTGCCGCTCCCTAGCTCTTATCCGAGTGGACCTATGCCCGGTTATGTTCCATATCCTGCATCATCCACACATATGCCAAGACCGGTACCCGTTCCTCTCCCACATATGATTCCAAGAGTACCTCCACCGACCCTACCTCCTCACATAGGTGACTTGGCAGCGTTTTCTCAAACCATAGGTCGATCTATCGCGGAAAATATGCATCACGCATCTGATAGAGAGCCTAGAAGTAAGGCAGTACAAATTGCCAAACTCACGCAAAAATTCAATGGGGACGAAGATGCTAGGAAACACATTGAAGTGTTTGAACAAGTATGTGATTCCTTAGGGGAACGCAACGAACTACATAAGTGCAATGCCTTAAGCTTGACATTAAGTGGGAAGGCTAGAGATTGGTATAGAACCCTAAGGGTGGACGAGAAAACAATCTACCCTACCCTTCGAAGATTGTTTCTAAAGGAGTACATACGAGAAGGTGCGCTTTGGGGTGTAGCATCTCAGCTACAGAAGGCCGAACGTAAGGAAGGAGAGTCAGTAAGGGACTTCATTAGTCGTCTAAAGCACTTAAACTCTCGCTGCCCTATAAATGAGCGCTTCAACAATAACCATCTGCTTGATCGATTCATTCGAGGGTTGAGGAATGAAGGAATCTATAATGGACTAGTGATTAGAGGTATCACAACCTGGGAAGATGTCACTGCCAATGCAATCCAATTAGAGGACAACTTGATGATAGCAGGCATGAGGGTGTCTACTGACACGAGATCCACTAGCTCACAAGCCATTGAGTATGAACCCATGACTGCAAAGCCCATTGCCAATGAGCCAAAGGTATTTGAGACATTCTTGACAGACCTCACCAAGGCAATCCAAGAGTCTCTTAAGGATAATCGACCCCCTCAAAATAGTCACATGTATCCAAGAAGGGAGCAACAATGGTGTTCCATTTGCTTAGGTCCACATAGCACTAGTGAGTGCCCTACGTTTAGAGTAAAATTTAATGGAACTTGCAATGCATGTGGTAGGTATGGTCACCAAGCTAAGGATTGTTTAATGATCAAACGTATGATGGAAAATAGACCACCTGTAGCCTAGACGGATGCACCTCGAGCTCCTGTATTGATGCCTACTCCACCTGTTGAGCAACTACCGCAACACATGGTCCCTAGACCTCAAAATGTTGTACAAGCTACACCGCTACCACCTCCTGTGCTAGGACCGCAGCCCCCGCATCCAAGAGTCGCCCCTATGAACCAAGTGGGTTGCGAGCCATCAAATGCTTATGCAGATGGTTGTGAGGAGGAAATAGACACTAGTATTGCCTACGGACTTGATACATTGGAAGAGTGTCCTATATACTACATGGAAGATTGTTGGGGGCAAGTCAGGGGGCAAGTCAAGCCGGTTTATCAAGCTGCTGCTCTGGCATCCAGAGGTCAAAATATCAACACCCATGCTAGGAGGCCACCTCTTCAATGCTGCGAGTGTGGTGGACCACATCGAGCAGCGGAGTGCCCTATTAGGCTGCAAAAGAATGCTGCACATATGCAAATGAATCAAGGGAGCACTTCTGCAATGCCAATACTCACATGTAATCGTTGTGGCATAGATCACTTGATTTCCCAATGCCCCTATAACCCAAATGTGCCTAAAATCACACCCCTAAATTTGGTCGAAATTGCTAGTGTGACATCGCCAATACCACCCGTCGCACCCGCTTATGCGATTACACGGTCCATGCTTCAAGGGCCAGGACATATCCTCGAAGAGAGAGATACCGCGTCAGTTATCCAAGCAAAGAAAAAGAAGACACGAAGGAAGAAGTCGCAGAATACGGAAAATTCAAAGCCAAGTTCCAAAACAAACATAGGAACAGGAGATGACCCCGTATATATGAATGACCTCGAGGATGATTCAGATTCAATCGAGACAATGGAGACTAGAACCAATACCACAAAGGGAAAGACCGACAAAGAAAACCGTAACAAGGAACCAAATGAAAACCGAATAAGAGAAAATCATAAAGAGCCTCTGAAAACCCAAGTGTTTCCAAATCCAATCCAAAACCCCCAAGATAAACCGCAGGGGCAAAAAGGGAAGAATCGTAAAAAGAAGATTGGGATGTACCCAAACCCAGTAGACGAGATTGAGCAGGTGAAACATCTAAGAGGTTTAGTGGAGGAGACTCAAAGGAAACTAGAACCAGAACCCATGCAGGTCAAAATTCATGACACAGTGTTTCCCACGCAAGTTCATCCACCCCACATGAACCATAGACCATTAGCCATATCTAGTATCATCCAAGAAGGGAGTGAGGACGGGACATCAGAAAGTGAGCATACACCCTTCTTGTTGGAAAGGATGTTTAACGAAGGAATACCTGATCCCATTGAGAAATATGAGATTCCATCCTCACCAGTTCCTAGTCAAGGACCTACACCCTGCAAAACGCAAATGAATGTTGCCAAACTAGTGGACTTCATGTCTTCTGAGGTCCGAACCACGATCATAGCAAAGCTGTATGGAGATCCTGAGTTATTCCTTGCACTTCGAGCATTCCTTAACGGAGAGCTACGAACGGGATTACCGCAGTTTGCGCAACCAAATAGGCCTGACTCTATTATGATTGATGAGGAAAATCATGTGCAATCACTTGACTTAGATGGACACGAGTCTGTGATCGAGGTACCCATTAACGAATTAGGGCAGTATTTTGAAGGCGACGAGTCTAATGCGACCCTACCCATTACTACCAAGGGATTAACTATAAAGGGAATTCTTGATGGTGGTGCGGGAGTTAGCATCGTTACAAAAGATTGTTGGGAATCCATGGGAAAACCCCGCCTCAGTGTTACTAACATTGTGGTAAAGATGGCAAATGGTACCATAGCCAAACCTATGGGGATGCTCAAGGATCTTAAGATCAAAGTTCTAGGACACAAGGTACGACATACGTTCATTGTAATGGATTTCTCTAAACACCTTATGTCATATGAAATGATTTTAGGACGACCATTCATGAGGGAAGCACAAATGGTTCATGATTGGTCTAAAAATCATGTCTATTTGCAATTCCAAGACTCTGTCCTTAGAGTGGATTTGGTGACTGGTAAGGTACACCCCTTAGGGAGTAAAACCATTATTGATCATCGCTCTGACACCACAGTTCACTCGGCCCCACTACAATATTGTTACACTTGTAAGAAGGATACAGACATTGGCCAAGATTCTCCTTACATGGATGTGTTACCGGGTATGACGGAATCAGACAATGTGGATTGGGTCCACCTAGCATCAACCATAGACACTTTGGGAAATAGGGGGACGACCTGGGTAACACCTGAGGGGGATGAAATGCTTGTACCCTTAAATATGCTACAAGCAATGCATATCGCTTCCGACAAGACTCATCCTAATGTAACGAAGAAAACATACAAGTGGGTCCCTAAAGCTTCTTTAGTGACCATAGCTAGTGCTAAAAAACAGAAGCCTTGTAAGAAACGTACCACTCGCTCCAAGAAAAGTAAGAAAATGTTGCGATGGATCCCTAAACGACTATTGGAAGCCCAAGGATACTATCAAGGAAATGATCAAATCTGGGTGCCAAAACGTAGATTGTGCTCTTACCTATCACCTGACCCAAGTGAGCCCAATCCCGTAGCTCCAAAACGAATCAATGATCGTGGAAAGAAAAAAATCACAGAATGCTACACACCCACTCCCGAGCTAGTTTGGGTACCAAAGAAAGAACGATTTGTTCCACCTAGCTCAGGAAGGGGGGAGTCCCATGAAGATTCTAGCTCATCATGTAATACATCCATAGAGGTAAAAGCTTCTACACAGCCTCCATCTATAGTAGTGGACCTCCATGAAGCTACAAAAGAATCCACACCTCCCAGTGTTCAAGAATCACCTGATGAACCACTTCAAGTTCGATCCTGGGAGAGTACCTTACCACCTTTGCAACTTGATGAGGCACCTAGGGTAATAGAAAACTACTGGAAAAAATCCTCACCTATTACCAACTGGAACAATTGGTTTCAAAGGGTGGCAAGCTCATTTCAAACAGTATGATCTACCCAAGGAAGGGGGGAGTGTTTGTGGACAGTCCTCATTCATTTGTTTCCCTCTCAACCTTTTTCCCTGACCTCTCAATCACCAATCTTAGGGAATGTACATATAAAGCTTTATACTCACAAAAAACAAAAAAATAAAGAGCAAGAGCAATTAGCAAACGAGTATGCACATAAAAGTCAAAACATTGACTCAGACCTACACATGTCACATCTGGTACAGTGAAACAGAAACCTATGCCATAAAACACCTTTTATCCTCATCACTTGAGTGATGGAGGGTAGGTAAGATTAGTACGATAGGAGTGTTTCTGTTTTAGAGTTGAGAGATTAGCGAAGTTCTCTTTTCCCACTAATGTGCCTCCTGGAGGTATTCCTTTTGTTTCCTAGTGTGTACAGGAGCGTGTTGCTATTGATAGGATTTGGACCTTCATGGAACCTTCAAATCAAGCACGACCATCAACACAAACAGGTGTTTCTTGTCCATTAGCATTGCCGTTATCTTTTTGCATCTATGATTGTCTGCTTTGATTGTGATTGGTAGCATAATATTCAGCGCATTTGCTTAGTATCAAACATTTAATTCAATGTAGTGTTTTGTCATAGTCACTTGTTTAGGGGTAAAAATCAAGCAGTCCGACTAATCTAGTTTGACCAAGCTAGATATTAGAAATCTTCTCTTAATACCATGGGGAATGCCTTCCTAGTAAGCAATGGTTACTTAGGTTCTTGATCCGATTTAGGCAGCATTGTATGAAATGTACTAGGGCTTTCTAGTGGGCTTAACCCTATTGACCTTTAGCTTAAGTATTATAAAGGGAGTTTACTAATGTGATGAGCCTAGGGAGTGTATCAGTGTTATATGACCCCCCAAAGTTACAAAATTAAAATGCTGAAAATGAACAAGCAAAAAATCAAAGTGCCACAATGTAAAATTTTAAGCTGGAAGAGAAATCCCTGCTTAAATTGGTACTTCACTCACATGTATCGCCTATGGTACTAGAGCCCTAGAGGTTCCCAGTGTGGGCGCTTTTCCTTGAAAAGCAAAAAACCCAAGGCATACAAAATAAGCACACACATCATAATTGAATCAATGTGAAAAGACCTTGGGGGGTCAAAGAAAAAGTAATCAGTCAGGCGATGATTTCATGAGAAATTCCTTTTATAGTAGCTTAACTACAAGGTTTTCTAGATATAGCCTCTAGTCAGCCCTCGAACATGAATACTTGGCTCTCGCGATTAAACAACTTAATTGACCACAGAAAATTAAGAAGCTTACCCATGGTATTAATATTCGATCTCTAGTACCTTTCGACCGTCAAATTAGCGACCCCAGACTTGTTTAATTTTCTACCTTTACATCTGTTTATGCATTTGATTACATTGCAATTTAATGTTCCTTGCTACCAAATTGTTTGAAATTCTTTGACCAATCAATTTGTCTACCTAAAACTGCATATGCTTTTTAAGAGAATGCAATTACTGTGCCAATGTTGTTTGATTTTGCAGTGACTGAAGAAGGATAAGGACATTCATCTCAAATGCTCTTCCACCTCGACGACCCAGCTTCAACTTAATAGCTTCCGAGGACGGAATCTACATCAGGAAGGGGGGCATGTTAACCCTCACGGCACACGGACACCCTATGATCTATAAACGTTGTATTATTTAGAGTCAGGTACCAGGCTTGTCGGACCAATAGGAAAAGGGTAAGAGTGATCGCCAATGAGAGACGCACTTTAACTTGGACATTCAAGGGATTAGCTGGTTAAGCATGGGCGCCCAAGTGTGAATGGGGTGAGCTCCTATAAAAGCCAACTAAACCTAATTTTTACTCATTCTCTCATTTGTGCAATAGAAGAGTGCTCTTGCTCCATCTCCATCTTCTTCTTCTTCACCTCCTCGTGTGTGTGTGTGTGTGTGAGAGAGAGAGAGAGAGAGAGGGAGAGTGTGTGTGCGATCGAGCATTACGAAGGCACGACGGCAGCAAAGCGGTTGAGCGCGGCACGACTGCAGCTTCTTCTTCATCGCGGCGAGGAATCCACCACGAAGGCGAGCGTAGAGCGGTGAGTGACACACCCTTTGTTCTCTTGAGCTTGCTAGTTTAGGCTTGTTGTGTGCTTGGAGCCGTTTGTGGCTCGCACACGGTGTATTGGCAAGTCCCTTGCTTCGACAGTGCGGCAAGGAGCGCACATTCATCATGGTAGAGAACTCTTCTCATGACACCATTAGCCCCCTTGTGATACATTTTCTCTCCAATCAAGACATACCTCATAGCTCTTCGTGTGATTTCATGCCTTTGTTGAGAAGTCAATCCCTTTCTTGCAAAACCCGTTTGCAACACACGTTCTTCCTCATGGAGGGATTCCCTTCCAAGATACCTTGGCTCTCTAATTATCACCGCATGCACATCCTTTGTGAACACCTGTTCCGCCAACTCATGAGCCCTTACATTCATATTTCGTGGTACATGCCATATTTGAAAGGAAGTAAAAGACTTTAACAACTTCCTCACTTTGAAAAACCAGCCCTTCATGCCTTCTTGATTTACCTTCCAGGTACCTTGAACTTGCCGCACAATCAACATAGAATCACCTTTGATTAAAATCCTCCTTACATGTCTTTTGACACATTCTTCCAGGCCCAAATAGAGGCTTGCATACTCAGCCTCATTATTACTCTTTACATCCACTTCTTGGCTTCCAAACCAGCACTCAATGCCATTTTTATCCGCAAATATATAACCAATAGTGCCCTTATTAATGCTCCTTTTGAAAGCCCCGTCAAAGTATAAGGTACCCTCTACATCCTGAAGCTCCGCATGCATAGTTGGGCCTGGTGCTATCTTCTTTTCCAAATATTTCTTCAACTCACTCCTTGCATGAATCTCTTTAAAAGTGAGCATATCCGCTATATTTTCTCTCACACTATCCTCCTTAGTAAAGCTGATGTCAAATTGTTTCAAGCTAAGTATCCACTTTTGCAATTTAGGACTATCCCCAGGATACCTTAGTGCATGAGGCAATAAACTACATGATGTTAACACCACAAAAGGCTTACAAATAAGATAAGATTTCAGCCTTTTTGTTGCATATACCAATGCCCAAACCAATTGCTCGATCTCATGCCAAGATTTTTGTGCATCATTCTTCACTTTGCTTATGTAGTAAACCGGCCTCATATAAGATTGCTTTTTTCCTTTTTGCATCAATACTGCACCAATAGCATGCTCACCCACGCTCAAGCTCAAATAAAACATTTCATCCCAACAAGGAGGCATCATCAAAGGTAATGAAGATATCTTTTCCTTGACGTCCTCAAAAGCTGTTTGCTCATGCTCCATCCAAAGGAAAGAGTTTTTTTTGTGTTGCTTCTTGCAAAGGGTGTACATATTCAGCAAGCATACAAAAAGACCTTGACAAGTACCTTAGCTTTTGTACAAAACTCATCAATTCCTTTGTACTTTTAGGACTCTCCATCATAGGCAAACATTCCACTTTTGCAGGATCTGGAGCTATCCCATTCTCACTTACCTCATGGCCAAGAAGTATCACTCTAGCTCTTGCAATTTTACATTTCAAAGGATTGAGTTGACCCCCATCATCATCAATCCTTTTAAACACCATATCAAGATTTTTCACATGAAGCATTCTATCACTGTAAACACAAAAATCATCCATAAAGACTTTTACAAAGCTTCCAAGGTAAGGCCCCAATACTTTGTCCATCCAACTTTGGAAGCTCGCATAAGAATTCATCAAGCCAAAGGGAAACACCCTATAGCAAAACACTCCCCATGGGGTCAAAAAGCTGGTCTTCTTTTGATCTTCATATGCAATCCCAATTTGAAAATACCCACTGAACCCATCACATACCGAATATCTCTCATGACCTGCAACAGTGTCCAAAATCTCATCCTCAAAGGGAAGGGGATAGTGATGCCGCTTTGTTGCCGTATTCAATGGCTTATAGTCCACACATATTCTCCATTTATTTCCATTTTTTGGGATTATAACCACAGGGGAAACCCATTCTGCATCATCCACAAGGTAGATGAAACCAGCTTGCAAAAGCTTACTCACCTCTATCTCCAACACCTTTCGTTGAATGATGCCCAATCTCCTTAGCTTTTGAGCAACACAGGCTTTGCACCTTCTTTAAGCTTTATTTCATGAACAACACTCTTTTTTTGCCTCATTTGAGCATAATATTTGGCAAACAACTTGGGATACTTATCAAACAATGCGTCATATGCTTCTCTCTCACGACTAGTCAGGTCACCTGCAAGCATATCCATTAATTCAGCTTTTGGTACATTCGGCTCATGATCAGCCCCATGGTCATTTTCGGATCTCATAGCATCCCTTTTATCACAATTTTCATCATATACATGTATCCCACAAAGATCTACATCAAGATCAAGAAGACTTTGATCATAAACCTCATCGTCAGTACATGTAGAGGATGCACTAGAAGAAATGTCACACATGTCATAAGTGGATGGCGATAAATCTTGATGCATAGCTGGTTTATCATCAATTTCCAGCACCTTACATGTTTTCATATAATATCTAATCCTCTTCTCTTTAGGCCTGCCCACAAAGAGGTCAATACATCCCCTGTACCAGTCCTGCCGTGACCTCATAGCAATCAACCAAGGTCTACCCAATATAACTGGATATGCCCCAAGCTTTGCAGGCATCACATGAATGTCCATGACAGCCCTTTTTCCCAAAACATTAAGCTCCAAGTCATGAATAACTTGCAAGCATTTCACTCTACTACTATTTGCCATCTTCACACTGAACAAGGATTTGCCTGTGAGCTGCAATCCCAATTGCTGCATTGTTTCCTCTGTCATAACGCACACTTGGGCTCCACCATCCATGTACGCATTATTCACCCTCCTTCCATGTATCCAAGCATCAACCACAGGCAAAACATCAGTAACTTTATGAAGCTGCACTACATGTGCATCGCGTGTCTTTACCTTCACCCTTCTAACACTAGCTAGTTTAAGCCAGTGCCTTCTCATACTTGAGCTCAAATGCAAGAGTTGCCCATATGATATGTCGGCCCTCTTGTTCTTCAAGTCTTCTAAAAGATTGTATGTTGATTGACCCTTCCCAAGCTGAAAATCATCCATGCCTATCTTCCTTCTTCTTGCCCTTACCTTTGCCTGCTTACTACTTTCAGCCTCTTCCATAGGTGCCTTGCCTTTATCTACATCTCTCCTTGGCTTTGTCCTTGCTCTTTCGTCTTTGAAAATGCCTTCACTCCCTGATTTTTGTGCCCTTGTTCTCTTATTTGCAAAGACATCAACCTCGTTATCTTCATCTCCCTCCTCAACTGCCTCCAAAATTCCTACGTTAAATTGCGGAGGTGCTTGAGCTTGATTTTGTCCCTGTTGTTGTGCAAGTCCTTGACCTTGGAGAGGTTGCACATTTCCATTTACATTGCCTTCATTACCTATTTGTCTTTGTATGATAGGATATATACCTCCTGGCTCTCTCCTTGGTTGATTGCAATTGGGCGATATATGCCCTCTCTCCCCACAATTGTAACACATCACATTATCACCTCTATTCCTTTGAGGCCGTTCTCCTTGAGGTCTTCTTACTTGTTGTTGGATAGCTTGCATAGCAAGGTTGAGGTTTCCTATTTTCTCTGTCAATCTTTGAATGTCTTGGTGAAAGGATTCCTGTCCTCTATTGTCCACTCTTGGAGCTTCTACATGGATTTCCCTTTCAACATGTATATCCAAAGGCAAAGGCTCGACCACATTATTTGTTGATACATAACCATCCCTTTGATGTACATTTGCTTCTCTTTCCCTATTTGCCATTTCATGCCTTCTCACCTTCTTTCTCCATTGCTCTCTAGCAACCTTTACTGCCTCATTGTAGGTCCCTGGGTCCTTGAGCTCCACCTTGTCTCTAATGCTTTGATGTAAGACAGACACAAACCTATCTTTCTTCAATAAATCAGGGGGCATTTGATTCTCTTCAAGTCCCTTTATGATCTTTCTCCAACAAGCTTCAAACCTGTTTATGTGCACATTGATGTCTTCATGTTCTCCTTGTTGCATCTTGCTTAGCACTCTCCACAAATACTCAGGATCATCCTCCTTCTCAAACTCTTCTCGCAAGGCATGAGAAAGAAGATTCCAATCTCCCTTTACACCACCTTCAAGCCTATCTTCATACCATTCACGTGCTTCACCTTCAAGTAGCAAACTCACCAAACGTACCTTGAATGCACCATCGTCCCTATTGCTCTTCAATGCAATCAATTCGATCCTTCAGATGAACTTGTCCACATCTTCTCCTTTCCCACCCTTGAAGACTTCATACCCATCTCCCGCCATAGGCCTTGAGTTGATCTTCAAATGGATGCCAATCTGTAGATCAAAACCCTGTTAGAAGGATTCTCTTCTCCTCCGTGGGGGCACCAGTTTATGTGAAGGATTGGGGGGCTGGCCTCTACAACACCTCAAACCAACACCAATAAAAGAGGATGAAGAGTATAGCTCTCTCGAGATAATATGGGCTGATCTTCTCTCACTAATTTTCTCAATTTCACACACACTCTGTAAGAAAATAAGACTTAGCTAAATAGATTTTTGAGTAGATTACTTAATGGAGAGAGATAGATTTCACACACAAGAGATTATAGAGTAGAGAGAGAGAGAGAGTACACACGATATACGTGGTTCACCCAATGTGGGCTACGTCCACGGGTAAGCAGCCACTCAATGGCTTTAGCACTTCAAAAGAAGAAGTAGTTTACAAAGGGATTAAACCCTTGATAGAGCTCCCGCCTTGCTTCACTCTCACCACCTCACACTCACCTTGTTGCATCAACTTCACACTATGAAATGTGTGTAGAAATGGCCTCCTTTTATAGGCCAAAAGGGCTGCCCTCTCTAATGAGAGACAGCCATGTGTAGCCGCCCTTATGCGAATAAGTCCAAATCGGACCCTCCAATCCGCCCATGTGTGGCCGCCCTTGAGAAGACAAGTCCGCTTTTGAATTCGGCCACCGGCCACTGGCCATTGACTTCCGACCACAGGCCACCGGCCATTGACTTCCGACCACCGGCCATCGGCCATTGACTACCGGCCACCGGCCAACCGACCGGTTGTTTTCCGACCACTTTTCGGCCGCCTTCCGGCCATAATATTCCGGCCCCTGATTCTTGTCCGTGAAAATTTTGGTTTCCGGTAAGTGATTTTCCTTCACGCACGATGGCTTCTCCTCATAATGGGGGCCTTACAAATGTGCGCTTTTACCACAGAAAATTACAAGGGTAAATCAGGCTCCATACTTAACAATCTCCCACCTGGAGACTGATCTCCAAACCAAACCTGTGATTGTTTTCCATTCTGGCTTCTTATCCTTGAATGCCGATTGAAGATGAGCAAAAGCTCAACTTCTCCTTGTTGACCACCTTTGTAAACATGTCTGCAGGATTTTCACTTGTATGCACCTTTCCTAGCTTGAGCTCTCCCTCTTCCAAAAGACTGCGTATGAAGTGATATCTCACCTCAATGTGCTTTGTCCTTGAATGAAAGGCTGAGTTCTTCGCAAGATGGATAGCGCTTTGGCTATCACTGTACAAGACACAATTGTCTTGTTTGAATACAAGCTCTTCTAAGAATCTGTGAAGCCATAGAATTTCTTTGCTTGCCTCCGTCATTGCTACATACTCTGCTTCCGTGGTAGAAAGTGAAACCACTTTCCGCAGCTTTGAAGCCCAGCTTATTGCTGTGCCTCCAACCGTGAACACATAGCTAGTAGTGCTCCTTCGAGTATCTTTGTCACCTGCCATATCTGCATCAGCATACCCTTCTAGAAAAATATCAGTTCCTCCAAAATACAAAGCATTTTTTGTTGTCCCTTTTAGATACCTAAGTATCCACTTCACAGCTTTCCAATGCTCTTTACCTGGGTTTTCCAGGAACCTAGTCACAACTCCCACTGCATGTGCAATGTCTGGCCTTGTCCAGACCATAACATACATTAGAGAACCTACCGCTGCAGCATATGGAACTTTAGACATATAGGCTATCTCCTCTTGTGTCTTCGGACACATATCCTTCGTTAGTTTAAAATGACCAGCCAAAGATGTAGAAACTGGTTTTTCATTTTGCATTGCAAACCTTTCTAGTACCTTCTTGATGTAATCTTCTTGAGATAGCTTTATTGTCTTCTTCATTGTGTCCCTTGATATTTTCATACCAAGTATCCTCTTTGCAGCACCTAAATCTTTCATTGAAAAAGATTTGGACAGCTCCTCTTTTAGGTCTTTGATGTCCTGCATGTTAGCACTTGCAATCAACATGTCATCAACATACAACATTAGGATGATGAATTTCCCATCTCCCAAATTCTTCATGTAGACGCAGTGATCCGAGTTGCATCTTGTGAATCCATGATCCAACATCCATCAATCAAACTTCAAGTACCATTGTCTTGGTGCTTGCTTTAAACCATACAAGCTCTTCTTTAATCTGCAAACCATTTTCTCCTTACCTTTTACTTCATACCCCTTTGGTTGAAGCATGTAGATTTCCTCCTCTAAGTCACCGTGAGGAAATGCCGTATTTACATCCATTTGCTCGAGAGTTAGATCATGAGTAATCACAAAGCTTAAGACAAGCCTAATTGAGTTCATTTTTACAACATGAGAAAATATTTCATTGAAGTCAATACCTTTCTTTAATCACAAAGCTTAAGACAAGCCTAATTGAGTTCATTTTTACAACATGAGAAAATATTTCATTGAAGTCAATACCTTTCTTTTGAGAAAAACCTTTTACCACAAGCCTAGAATTGTACCTTTTCTTCCCACCTTCTTCTTCCTTCAGCTTGTACACCCATTTGTTTTGAAGTGCCCGCTTACCTTTAGGCAACTCAACCAACTCCCATGTTTGGTTGCGATGTAGTGAGTCCATCTCCACTTGCATGCTCTTCGTCCATTGTTCTTTGGGTTCATGTTGCATAGCTTCTTCGTATGATTCCGGCTCTCCAGAATCTGAGATCAAGAGATGGTTGAAGGAAGGAACAAACCTTTCTGGAGGTCTACTTGCTCTTGTAGATCTTCGGGGAATAGGTTGAGGCTCCTCATTTGGTTGACGTTGCTGCACATTGTCACCGTTTGTAGTCCTTGAGTCTTCACCGTCCTCAAGCTCCATGTACTCATCACCTGTTTCTTTTGTTTGTTTTCTTTCCAAGTAATCTTTGTACATATTTTGTTCGTTAAAAATTACATCCCTACTCCTTAAGATTTTACCATCTTCAGGATTGCATAGGCGATACCCAAAGTCTCCTTCTCCATAGCCAATGAAGAAACACTTTTTGGACTTTGCATCTAGCTTTGATCTTAGGATTCTATCTATGTGCATGAAAGCCTCACACCCAAACACTTTGAGAAATGCATAATTCACCGGTTTACCTATCCATGCCTCTTCTGGAACTCCCCCATCCAATGTCGTTGAGGGTGATCGATTGATTAAGTACACAGACGTACTTACAGCTTCCGCCCAAAGCTCAAGCGGTAGGCCTTCATGTAGCCGCATGCTTCGTGCTCGTTCCATGATTGTCCTGTTCATCCTTTCCGAAATCCCATTTTGTTGAGGTGTCCTTGGGGTTGTCCTTTGCCTCCGAATTCCATTGCTAGCACAAAAGCTTTCAAAAGCTTGGCTGCAATATTTGCCTCCATTGTCGGATCTGAGTCATTTAACCTTGGTACCTGTTTCATTTTCCACAAAGGCTTTCCACCTTTGAAATATGGAAAATACATCGGATTTATTCTTCATGACATACACTTATGTTTTTCTACTCGCATCGTCTATGAATGTTACATAGTACAATGAGCCACCAAGTGATGGTGTACTTGCAGGATCCCAAACATCAGAATGAACCAACTCAAGTTTTTTATTTTTTCTTTCATTTCCTAATTTTTGAAATTTTACCCTCTTTTGTTTACCATAAACACAATCTTCACAGAACTCTAACTCCACTTCTTTCAAACCTGGTAGAAGCTTCTTTGTTTGAAGGATTCGCATTCCTTTGGCACTCATATGCCCAAGTCAGTAGTGCCACACCGCAGTGTCAACTTCTGTAGTTGCTGCACAAGCTGAAGGTTGCGTGCTAACAGTACACAAGTAAAGTGTACCGACTTTTTCTCCCTTGGCAACCACCAAAGATCCCTTTGAGATCTTCCACCGTTTGTTTCCGAATGGAATGTTGTGACCTTTATCGTCCAATTGTCCTGTAGAGATCAAATTTTTGCGGAGAGAAGGAACATGCCTAACATCTTTAAGCTTCCATTCATTTCCGTCAACAGTTTTGATAGAAACTGTACCTTTGCCGACAATCTCACAAGCTTCATCATCTCCCAAGTATACATACCCAAAATTACCTTTGGTGTAGTCTTGGAAATGTTGCTTGTGTGGTGTCGCATGGAATGAAGCCCCGGAATCTACTATCCAGGAATTAGACACATTGTCTAATGAGAGAATTAGAGCATCTTGCTCTACTTTACCTGCCACATTGGCCTCCGATGTTGGCTTGTTGTCTTGAGACTCTGTCTCCTTCTTCTTCTTGGACCAGCAATCCTTCTTGACGTTGCCCTTCTTGCCGCAGTTCCAACATTCAAGAACTGACTTTGTGCGTGACTTGCTCCGCCTTGAGCGATCACGACCCTTTTGGTTTTTGAACCTCTCCCTAGGCCTTCCTCTTGTTTCCACTGATAGTGCAGCACTTGATGATTCTCCTGTGCTTCTCCTTCGCATTTCCTCGCTTAGGAGAACACCCACAACATCATCAAACTTAAGAGTATTTGTACCAGAGATAAAATTACTTACAGCCATCACAAGGCTATCCCAACTATCCGGTAGAGATGATAGTATAAGGAGAGCTCGCACTTCGTCATCGAAATTAATTTTCACTGATCGAAGTTGACTTATGTTTGTGTTAAAGTCATTTAGGTGTTCTGCAACTGAACCATTCTCTGCCATCTTTAGATTGAACAAGCGCTTCATAAGAAATACCTTATTGGATGCCGATGGTTTCTCGTAGAAGTCGTCAAGTGACTTCATCAAGTCCTCCGTGGTCTTCATCTCCGAAACATTGAAGGCCACCGATGACGCCAAGCTTAACTGGATTGTTCCCAGTGCCTTTCGATCAAGGACGATCCATGCTTCATCTGCCATTGTTGCGGGCTTCTTCGCAAGACCGCCTAGTGGCAAATAGAGGTCCTTCTGGTAGAGATAGTCTTCAATCTGCATCTTCCAATGTTGGTAGTTTTTGCCGTTGAACTTCTCAATCTTGAGCTTCCCTTCCTCCACCATAACTCCCACTCAATTCAAGGAATCCTTTCCTTGAGATAATTTAGCTACAAGAAAACCTTGCTCTGATACCAGTTGTTAGGAAATAAGACGTAGTTAAATAGATAATTGAGTAGATTACTTAATGGAGAGAGACAGATTTATATACACGAGATTATAGAGTAGAGAGAGAGAGAGAGAGAGAGAGTACACACGATATACGTGGTTCACCCCATGTGGGCTACGTCCACGCGAAAGTAGCCACTCAATGGCTTTAGCACTTCAAAAGAAGAAGTAGTTTACAAAGGGATTAAACCCTTGATAGAGCTCCCGCCTTGCTTCACTCTCACCACCTCACACTCACCTTGTTGCATCAACTTCACACTATGAAATGTGTGTAGAAATGGCCTCCTTTTATTGGCCAAAAGGGCTGCCCTCTCTAATGAGAGACAGCCATGTGTAGCCGCCCTTGTGCGAATAAGTCCAAATCGGACCCTCCAATCCGCCCATGTGTGGCCGCCCTTGAGAAGACAAGTCCGCTTTTGAATTTGGCCACCGGCCACCAGCCATTGACTTCCGACCACAGGCCACCAGCCATTGAATTTCGAACACCGGCCATCGGCCATTGACTACCGGCCAACCGACCGGTTGTTTTCCGACCACTTTCCGGCCGCCGTCCGGCCATAATATTCCGGCCCCTGATTCTTGTCCGTGAAAATTTTGGTTTCCGGTGAGTGATTTTCCTTCACGCACGATGGCTTCTCCTCATAATGGGGGCCTTACAAACGTGCGCTTTTACCACAAAAAATTACAAGGGTAAATCAGGCTCCATACTTAACACACTCAACCTCGACTAGCCTCGACTAGCTCCGACTAGCTTCCCTCTACACCGCTACAACTCCCACTACACTCCATTGCACTCAAAGACACCAAGGAAGAAATAAAATCAAGGAAAAAAGTGAGAAAAAAACCATGGAAATCTCTACACTTTTGACCATAACTCAAAGAGCTTCACTTCTTTTCAAACGCCCTTCCATGTGCTAGTAGGGCTTCCATAGGCCCTTCCATATATACACATAGCTTGACCGAAACCCACTCAAATCAAGCTTAATTTAAAAATCCACAAAGTTCAGCAAAAAAAATAAAAAAAAGGTGATGGAAAACTTGGGGGAAACCTTGACCTTAGATATATGTACAAGCAAGGCATTACAGCACATAGTTTACCCTCGACTAGCTGCACCACAAGGAGCTGCACACACCATAGCCACCATACCTCAAAACAAGATGAAGAGAGGTCAATATGCAGAGCTAAGCACCCACTTTCATCATCCCATTGAGGAGAGACACACTCTCAACTCACCACATCGGGCCCTCGACTAGCAAGACAGGCTGCTCTACTCCCAAACGCCTCTATCCCTCGCGGTAATCAGGGTTTCTTGCTGCTAGATCTTCCTCTGTCAAATCCCCCACTCACTCATGACCTCAAGCTGATAAAAACTCAGTTTTGTTCATATTTTTCAAGTACTGAGTGACTCTTTCAATTCTCAACACGTCTATGTATAAAAACAGCAAAACTATGCACCCCACACAACTGGCCCGCATGCGTAGAGACAGCTGGCACACACCGCCTTTGTAAACTTTGTACAAGCATGCTTTATTTACATATAAGGGACCCAAAAGCATTAAAAAAACCTTTCCAAAGTCTTTGGGGTGGCTTGCATCATTCCGTAAAAACACATCACAACGTCCATACCTATCTACCATCAAAACTTGCACTCCATGGGCATCTGTATATGCGAATGCATAGAGGTTCTTATGGAATGTCAACTCTCCATCGTAGGGTTCCAAACACCTGTAAAAGATGTATTGATCCCTGTTTGTGAATCTATATAAGCCATCACGAGCATAATCTGTAAGCACTCTCATGGATTCACTGGCTTTGATGAATCTCACGTTCGGTTTGTTGATCAGAGGATGCCTCTCCTCTATGTATTCTCCCAATCCCCCAGTTATCGGTATTGCATCATTTTTCATGTCTCTGAGTGGAGTAGAGAACCATAGTTCTGGATGATTTGTCATGGTCAAGACTCTCTCAGAACTCTCAAGACAGTCCTTGACAAGCCCACTTCGGCTAAGTGCAACTTATCCCTTGCTGCCCCTAATCAGGTCTCTCAAAAGTTAGGAATTTGTGACTTTTTTGGTTTCTGAAAACTAGTTATGGGTACCCTAAAAGTTTGGATCTTGGAAACCTAGTAAAATTTAGGTCTAGGTGTGTGCTATTGCTCGCAAGCTTTCTTCCTAGCTATACCTGCATCGATTTGGAGTTGTCTATCAAAAGTTAGAGCACTTTTGGTGAACTGCACTTGAAACGGCACTCAAAATAGTATCAGGACCATAACACAGGGACTTTGGCTTCTATCTTGGCCTCCTAAAGGTATTTTTAGCTCAAACTTGAGATTTGGGATGTCCTCAAGTATATCTACAAGATCACCAAGTCAGATACCCCCACTTAACAGAGAGGTACATGCATCGCGATCCATGTTCTTGTCAATTTTTTTCTCCAAATTTTTACTGTGTGTAGAGAGAAGGTCATAAGCAGGCTATATACCAAGTTTCAACAAGTTCTGAGGTTGAGGTACATGGATCGCGATCCATGTTCAACCACATCTGGACTTGTCCTCTTGGCAGCTTGTTACACTCTATGTCCACAAGCTAAATCTCAAATCTTTTTGGATTTGGACTTGGTTCGATAGGTCAAATAGCCAACACTAGGTCTGCACTGCGGTTTTTAGTGTGTCACCTATTTTGCTCCCTTTTGACCCAAATTTTCTCAATTTTTTTCAAAATTGGACTTGGGGATATGTTTTCTTGTGTGAGCACTACTGATCTGGAAAGTTTCGGGTCAAGTTGTCACTATGGGTACATGGCTCACGATCCATGTTTGGAGCCCAAATTAACTTCTCTTCGTACCATTAGAATCAACATGATTAGTAGATCCTATGGTATCAACATTTTTGAAAATGGATCTCTGCATTGAAAGTTAGGTCAGTTACGGCACTTGCACAGAGTACTTTGCAGTTCTGGGCTTTTGGACAGGTTTTTGATATCCAATTTCACTTTTGAAAAGACCACTAGATTCCTTGTGATGTCCTCTAGCTATGGTGCAAGTTTGGTATCAGACTGTGACAAAGGAACATGGATCTCAATCCATGTACCTATGTGTCAAATTGCACTGAAACTTGGCACACAGCTTGTCCTTGGTCTCCTGATGCTAGCTATGTGGTTTTTGTGTGATTTGGACTTGTTTAGGCCAGGCAAAAGTCAATCCTTAGGGTTGTTTTAGGGTTTTCACCTTGACAAAAATTCTTTGAGGACTTTTGTTCACAATGGTCTTTGCTACAGGCTGGAAAAGGTTCTGTCCAAAAATTTCTCAGGCGTACATGGATCACGATCCATGTTCCACCACTTTTGGATCTGAAAGATTGGTGTGTTAATAGCTTGTGATGTTTGTAGACAATTTTTTTGGAATTTGGATCAGTTTTGCCCAACCAAAACTGACTTCCACAGTGTATTATGGCAGTTTAGAGAATGTTTTGTTTTTGGCTCTTTGGACCACTTTTCACAATTTTTTTGCATTTGGTTCTTTGGGAAAAAGTGTTTGTCTATGTCTCAGCTACCTACTGCTCAAATCTCAGTCAAAAAAATTTCAAATTTTTTTCATGAGGTACATGGATCACGATCCATGTTTGGAAGCCAAATTGACATTTTTTGGTACCATCAGAATGAGCATGTTTACTAGATGCTATGGTATCAAAAGTTTTGGATTTGGACTAGTTTTTGCCATTCAAAAGCAAGTTTTTTTGTCTATCCTGTGGTTTTTCACTAGTTTCTATATTTGGCTATTTTGACCAACTTTTTAAAATTTTTTTGACATGCTCTCTTTTGGCAAAGTTGTTCTAAATGATATCAAGAATGTACTTGTCAAATATCAGCCCCAAATGTCAAAAAGGTACATGGATTGCGATCCATGTTTGGCAGCATTTTTTAATGAATTTTGTTATGTTGGTTCTCTATGCCCTATAGAAGCCAAATCTCACCCCTTTTTGAATTTGGATCCCAATATCTCAAGAGTGTCTCAATTTTGTGTCCTAACAGCCAATTGTGATGTGATTTTTGAGTTTTTCTTTCAAGCAAACTTGATCAGAGCAGTTTCCTAATAATGTACACTGTAACTGGTCATTTTGCAAATTTGGTTTTTTGGGGTACATGGATCGCAATCCATGTTCCTCCACAGAATCTGGCCGAACTTCTTAGATTGCTTCTAGAGAGTATATTGATTCCCTAGATCCTCAAATTTTTAAATTTGGATCACTTTTGAGGTTTCTATCATCAAATCTTTAAATTTTCAGAGTTATGGTCATTTTTGCCAAAATATGGTTTTCACTCTTTTTGTCCCTCAATCTTTTAGCCCAAATTTGATGGTTGTAGTTTCTACTTACCCTACTCCTAAGTACTGAGATGAAACATGAAACAAGAACAAACAAAACGGTACAAAATAAAGTCATAACGAAAAATGGTACAGCACTCTGAAAGCATAGAGAAAATCGGAGAATGAAATGCTTGTGGCTATCTCACTCACAATCCTCTTTACTTCTCAAGAATAAATCTAGCAAGTCCTCGACTTCTAGATTCTATCAAGCACTAAACCCCATGTCTAGCTGCTTCAGTGCTAAGGTGTAAATGGAATGAAGAGAAAAATCTTAGAAAAAGAACGGTCTAAAAACACACTAGGTCACTCACCATCTAACGATCATATCCCCGAAAACGGCGGGTAGCATAGCTTTCTGGCACTAACATAATGTCAATACTCACAGAAAGTAACTCGGATGGGGCACGGAGACTCTATGAGATCATCAATCTCACGAACTGAACCTTAATAAGCAAACTCACTAGCTCAACAAGAAAACCAACACTCAATGATCAAGGAAATCTGCCTATGTCCTTTCTCACAGCTCTAGGTCATCACGCCATTTTTGCACTTGAACGGACTCGAAATGCAACAAAACTTTATGAGGAGGTCTAGGACACATAGGGACACTATCCTAGCAAGTCTCGTTTGCAATCGAACAAGGTACCAAAATCACGATCCATCATGAAAAAGGTCCTAAAAACTGCAATAGGTCTATCCAAAACTGCCGTCTTATGGTCTAAGAACACTCTCCTATGGTCAAAACGACTAAAAACAGCGATTTAAGCACCCAAATCTACAATTATAGCTCACAGATATCGACGGGCGCAAAGTGGACCCCGAACCCCGACGGCCTCTAAAACGACGGGGACCGAATGGCGCACCTCGAGCCTGCCACGGTAAAGTGAACAAAGGGCATCACCTAGCTTTGAGCGGCTAGGACGCAAACCACGATGATATGAACACCGCAAACTTACACACCGAGAGAGAGAGAGAGAGAGAGAGAGAGAGAGAGAGAGAGAGAGAGAGAGAGAGAGAGAGAGAGAAATTTGCAAATGATAAAAACACTCGGGGATGTGAGGGTGAATTATTTCTGCAATATTTACAAAATGGCATGCTGTGGTGGTAGAGAGGTACGGAGAGGAGGTGGTGCAACCTACTTGTGGTGTGTTCTCTAAGACGATGATGGAGCAAAAGATGCTGTGCGCACACTCACACACCCACAAAACTCAACACAATACAAGGAATTTACTTAAATTCCTTACCTCACTCACCACCACTCAAAAGCTCCCTAAAAATTCTACCCACAAGCTCAATTCAAACTCCAAACGCCTCGACCTACAAGCCCTTGCCTGCCCGCAGACACTACAAGGTGAGTCGAGGTGATCAACATTGGAAATCACGCTTGATGGTGGCCAAAATATGCAAGAAAAACCATCAAAAACCCAAAAAATCCAGCCACAAAAGTCCACTCTCAAACCATTGCAAAGCCTTCACCAAACTCCACTCTGTTGGACTCTTTGGAGTAGCGCCAACCCTAATGGCACCGATACAGGGTCACATAGTCTTGCAAAAAGACGCACCTTCTTCCCTCAATTCCTTGCACACACACATCCATGGAAACCTCAGAACTTCCATAGACTCTCCCAAGTGCAAAATTGAAGAGAGAAAGCTCTCATTCACTCCTCCATACACTCGAAAACAGGACGGGAACGCAACGGGACTGCACTAGACCACCTGTAGACAGACTCCAAAATTCACCAAATTTTGTACGCTTGATCCTCAATACCCAAATCACATTTCCACATCCCCACATTCCATTTTTGACCACTTCTAGGGCGATGCACGTATCACCGCAGATCAGGCGCCGCAAATAGACAGTTACCGCATGTGTCAAACTTCTCGAGCGGGATGAGAGTACCCACACTTGTAACTTGCACTATTTACATTCTAGGAAGCTCAAACACATTATATAGAGCCAAAATAAGCCACCTAGAACCATATCCAAGGCCCCGATACCCTATACGGGCATGTACATGTGTTCGACTGCTAGCGCGCGAACCTGACTATTCACAATGTGTACACGTTACATATTTTTTTGAACTTGAAACCACTTTGAAAAACTCCCAAATGCATGTATTTACATCTTTTTGTACATATGACCATGCATATAAACGCTATTTTGTACACGCCAAAAGCGGTCTATCATCATTGCCCACCCTCTAGGTAGAGCATTTATGCTCAACCAAGAGACTATTTGCATCTGGAACCACATCCCTTGCAAAATATTTCTTCAGTCTATAACCATTTATTCTATAGCGCAAACGTTCACCAGACAATTTTTCCAACTCATAGGTGGCATTAGAAAATACATGCTTCACTCTATATGGATCCAACCATTTGTCCCTCAACTACTTCTGAAAAGTAAAATCCAAGCGAGAATCATACTTCATCACCAGATCTCCCTCTTTGACCTCTTTCTCTGGCAGCCTCTTACTCATTTTCTCCTTCCTTGTCTCTAATTTGCTGAAGATAATAATCACTGGATTTCTCTCTATTCATTCGTAGCAACTCTAGAGGAAGAATTATTTCTTGCAACTTGACATTATGCTCACCTTGCATTTTGCACAACAACTTCAAGGCATCTAAATGCACTTGTATGGCATAAGAGCTTCTTTTCCATAAACAAGTTCATATGGTGTAAACTGTGTTGATACTCTATACGCTGTTCTATAAGCCCACAAACACTTTTCCAAGTCCAAGTCCCACTCTTTAGGATGCTCTCTAGCATACTTTGATAGCATCTTCACAATTTGACCGTTGTAGTTCTCAACCAGCCCATTACATTGTGGGTAGTAAGGAGAAGAATGCCTATGCTAAATTTTCAATTTCTCCATGAGAGCATGTTACCATATACATGTGGTAGTGATGTGTGTGAACACACTAGGACCGCCGGGGCATTTTTTCCCTCTTTAGGAGGTTTTTTCCCCCGTGCATTGTATATACGCCCATCACTCTAGGGCTATCTATCTTTCCATTGCACACTAAGTAACACACTCTCTATTGTGTGCCTTGAGCTTCCTTCGTCTTCTCCAAGCTGTGTGTGTTTCTCTGCAACCCTAATTCCAACAATTGGTATCAGAGCAGGTCATGTCCTCCCGGGCTTAGTCGCCAGCTGCTCCAGCACACGCCTGCTCACTTTCTCCGATTTCAGTGAGCTTTGGCAAGCGTTCGCAGGTCGACAAATATTTTGGGAGAGCTCAAAGAGCTTGGTCTGCTCAGAATTTTGATTTGGGCTCATTTCGGCCTCCGTTTCCACTACGGGCAGTACTGCACAGGTTATTTCGTCATTTTGTGCAGATTTTTTGTCAGTGCCGTTTTCTGCATAACAGGTGCCTTATAGTCTTCTACGGTTTGTGCTATATAGCACAAGTTGTTCCCGCTCCATTTCTCCTATTTTCGGGCAGTTTTCACATCAGGTGCAGCATTTACCATGGCTGACAACAACAACACAGATGTGTTCAAGATGTTTGCTGCTGAGGACACGTTGGATGGGGACAACTACCCTATGTGGGCTTATATGATGCAACACGTTCTTGTGTCAAAAGGTGTCTGGAACATTGTGCAGGGCATTGATGTACGTCCTGGTTCTGAAGATGTAGGCGATATTGAGGATGTTGCAGGTCTTGCTGCAAGGATTGCAGCTGTTAGAGTTGTTTTGCCTACAGCAGAACAAGCTCGTTGGGATGTTAAGGATGCGCAGGCTCATGCATTGATTGCGTTGTCTGTAAAGCGCACCATTATTCCTCACATCCGTTCAGCAAAATCTGCAAAACAGGCTTGGGATATTCTAGCAGGTCTTTATGCAAGCCGCAATGAGGCTAAAATTGCTTTGTTGCGTAAAGAGCTAGAGTCGAAGATTATGCATGAGGAAGATGATATGGACACTTTCCTTGCTAGTGTCAAGGATATCAATGAGCAACTCATTTCTGCAGGTGAAGTCATTTCTGACAGTTCCCTTGTGCAGACTGTTCTTGATGCCTTACCAGATTCCTACCAGACTTTTGCTAGTACTTGGAGACTGATGACCCAAGGAAATCCTGAAGTTGTCAAGTTTGATGCATTATGCACATTGCTGTTGCAAGAGTCACTTTCTAGAAAAAACAGGACTAGGCAGCGTGCAGTTGAACAGGCTTTTATTGCTTCTCAAAGAAAGGGTGGTAACAGTAATGCAGCCACTTCTTATGGTTCTGCTGCGAGTGGCAAAAATTCTGTTCCTAATGCTTCTGCTGGCAGCACTTCGTCTGGCAATTCTGGTGATAAGGGCAAAAAGAAGATGCGTTGCCATTATTGTAAAGCCAATGATCACTTGATCAAGTCGTGTCCTAAGTTGAAGGCCAAAGAGGCTAAGAAGAAAGAGGGTGGTTCCACTGCAAATGCTGGTTCCACTACAAATGCAGCCATTGTTGAGTCTTCTGTGAAAGGAGATTGTGATGCTGATGTTGATGCAGAATGGGCTTTTAGCGCAGAGTGCACTTACAATCCTGCTGTCCATGATGCATGCTTGTCAGTTGCTGCAGATTCACATGTGTGGTATTTCGACAGTGGTGCTACAAAGCACATTACCTCACATCGTGAATTGTTTACCTCTCTCGAGTCTGTCCCTCATGGGAATTCAGTCACTTGTGCCAACAACGCCTCTTATCCAGTTCAGGGAGTTGGAAAGATTGTGCTCACTGCTGCTAATGGCAGTTCCTTCACACTTGTTGATGCACTTTATGTACCTGGGATCAAGAAGAATCTATTGTCTGTATCCGCACTTGCTAGACTTGGACTTGTAGTCAAATTTGTGGATGACAGATGTACAGTTCATGATCTCAGTTTTGGTGATGAAATTGTTGCATCTGGGCTTTTGTGCCGTGGGCTGTATAAGCTCACTTTGTATGACAAGTGTGGACAAAATTTTGCAAATGCTGTTGCAGATTCAAGGGCTATTTCAGATGCAAAACTTTGGCATGCACGTTTTGGTCATCTGAATTTTGCCAGTTTGCTGCGTTTGCAGAAATCTGATATGGTTGCTTCTTTGCCGCCTCTTGAAGCACCTATCAAACATGTTTGTGAAGGCTGTATTCTGGGTAAAATGCAGCGTTCTAAGTTTCCAAAGGATGGTTCAGTTAGGGCCACATGCAGGTTGCAGCTTGTGCATAGTGATGTTTGTGGGCCCATGCAAACTCTGTCCTTGGGCAATTACCTGTACTTCGTGACTTTCATTGATGATTACTCCAGGCATGCATGGGTATTTCCGCTTAAAGCAAAGTCCGAAGTTTTTATGTGCTTCAAACAATTTTTGGCTATGGCTGAAAATGTCTCAAAATGTATTATGGGCACCCTCCGTTCCGATCGAGGGGGGGAGTATATGTCTCATGAATTTAATGCATTTCTGGCTAGTCGTGGGATAAAACACCAATGTACAGTGCCTTATACACCTCAGCAAAATGGTGTTGCTGAGAGGAAAAACAGGTCACTAACGGAAATGGCACGATGTATGGTCAAAAGTCAAGCTTTGCCGCATTCTTTTTGGCTTGAGGCCATCATGTGTGCCACTTATGTACTTAACAGGTGTCCTACGAAAGCTTTGCAGTCTATTACTCCATATGAAGCATGGCATGATAGAAAACCTTCTATTGAGCACATGCGTGTTTTTGGCTGTTTGGCATATGCTTTGGTGCCACAAGTGCAGCGCAGAAAATTGGATGATAAGGCTGTCAAATGTATTTTTGTTGGTTATAGTGCTGAAAGCAAAGGTTACAGGTTGTATCATCCGCAAACAAAACGTATTTTGGTTTCACGGGATGTAGTGTTTGTGGAAGATTCTGTTCAACCCTTGCTGTCATGTACTAGAGACAGTAATGTAAGCTCACAGGACATTTATGACACTTTGTTGCCTCTTTTCAGTGGTGGAAATACGAATGTAAGTTCCAATGAGGCAAATGTACAGCCTATGGGGGTTTCTGAAAATGTTTTAGAACAGCCTATTACTGATGCAGATGTACATGATGTACTTGATGAGGAAAGGGCTGAAAATGAGCAGGCTAGAGGTATGCCAAAATGGCTGGTGCACACTTTGCGTGACAGTAAATTGGATGCACCTTTATCTAGTCGTACTCGTTCAGGCTCTCGCCATGCATCTTATGCATCAGATTGTTATGCTTTGGCTGTGTCTAGTTTACATGATGTTGAGGAGCCTCTGTCTTTTGATGAAGCACAGAATTCAGAAAATTGGATTGCTGCCATGAAATCAGAATATGATGCACTTATAGAGAATGACACATGGACTTTATGTGATTTGCCTCCTGGCAAAAAGGCCATTGGTACGAAGTGGGTTTACAAGTTGAAATGCAAGCCGGATGGTGAGATCGATCGCCATAAGGCTCGACTTGTTGCAAAGGGTTATGCACAACAAAAAGGCATAGATTATGAAGAGACTTTTGCTCCCACTTGTCGTATGACTATTGTGCGTTTTCTATGTGCATTGGCAGCTCATTTTGGTTGGGATGTACATCAATCAGACATTGTTACTGCTTTCTTGAATGGTGACATATTTGAGGAAGTTTATGTAACGCAGCCTCGCGGTTTTGTCATAAAAGGACAAGAGGACAAAGTGTGCAAATGTAAGAAGGCTTTGTATGGGTTGAAGCAATCTCCTCGTGCTTGGTATGAGAAAGCTGACACTCATTTGGTTAAACGAGGCTTTCGTAACAATCCAACAGAAAGCACATTGTATGTAAAGCGTGAGGATGATGTATTTCTCATTGTGGTTCTTTATGTTGATGATTTGCTGATCACTGGACCAAATGAGAGACATATTGCTGAATTTAAGGCTGATTTGAATGCTACT
The DNA here is from genome assembly GCF_014529385.1 of Adiantum capillus-veneris. Lineage (NCBI taxonomy): Eukaryota > Viridiplantae > Streptophyta > Polypodiopsida > Polypodiales > Pteridaceae > Adiantum > Adiantum capillus-veneris. The sequence goes on from NC_140938.1 coordinate 33,513,236, forward strand.
TTCAAGATGAAAGATTTGGGGTTGTTGCATCATTACTTGGGTATACAGTTTAAGCAGTGTGATGGTGGTATTGCCTTGTGTCAGAAAAGTTACATAGAGACATTGCTATGTAAGTTTGGACTTGAGGATTGCAAACCTATTGCCACTCCCATGGAAACAGGTTTGAAGTTGAGTCTACATGATGCTGGCGATCCTGCTGATGTCACTCTTTACCAAACTGCTGTTGGCTGCCTCATTTATGTATGCAACACAAGGCCAGATATTCAGTTTGCAGTCTCGCAGGTCAGCAGATTTATGCATAGCCCAGGGTCTAAGCATTGGCAGGCTGTCAAGAGGATTTTCCGCTAACTTAGTGGCACTTTACATCTTGGCTTGTTTTATCCCAAGGGAGGATCATTGCCGCCAGACTTACATGCTTTTTCGGACTCAGATTGGGCTGGTTGTTTTGACACACGAGTGTCCACAAGTGGTTTTTGTTTCATGCTTGGCAGTTCATGTATATCATGGTTGAGCAAGAAGCAACCTACTGTGGCCACTTCGAGTTGTGAGGCTGAGTACAGGGCAGTCTTCACAGCTACGGTTGAGTGTGTATGGCTCAGACGCCTTATGGCTGACTTGGGTGTTGGACAGGACACTGCCAACACTATCTACACTGACAGTCAGAGCGCATTGGCAGTTGCGAGGAACCCAGTTTTTCATGCTCGCACAAAGCACATTGAGGTGCATTACCACTATGTCAGGGAGAGGCTCTCAGCAGGAGAGATCAGCTTGGCTTATGTGCCAACACAGGACAACCTTGCAGATCTTTTCACAAAGGCATTGTCTCGTGAGAAGCTTGAAGCTTTCCGCAAAGCTTTGGGCTTACTCCCCTTTGTGGACTGATCCTGTCCTCAGGGCATGGCACTTCCCTTTACTCATGTGCCAGCTCTCGTTCACCGCATCACTCCAGGGGGGATTTGTTACCATATACATGTGGTAGTGATGTGTGTGAACACACTAGGACCGCCGGGGCATTTTTTCCCTCTTTAGGAGGTTTTTTCCCCCGTGCATTGTATATACGCCCATCACTCTAGGGCTATCTATCTTTCCATTGCACACTAAGTAACACACTCTCTATTGTGTGCCTTGAGCTTCCTTCGTCTTCTCCAAGCTGTGTGTGTTTCTCTGCAACCCTAATTCCAACAGAGCAGCAACAAGTTTTCACCTAAATCCTGATCCACGATTAGAAATAATAACCATAGGAGCTCCAAACCTACAAAACACCTAGTCATATAAAAAAGAGGCCACTCTTCCTGCTGTTACATCTTTTACTGCTCTTGCCTCAACCCATTTAGTCAAATAGTCCACAGCCACAAGGATATACCTTTTACCATTGTTGGTCCTCGGCATTGGACCTACAACATCTACTCCCCATTTTGCAAATGCATCAAAAGACATTATAGCTTTCTGAGGCTCAGCCAAAAGCTTCCGATTTGCAAACACTTGGCATTCATGGCATGACTTGCACCAAAAATAAGAATCTCTCATCATAGAGGGCCAACAGTAACCTGCTCTTATAACACGAAAGACAACTTGATCCTTGCCTTGATGGCCTGTTTCTTCATGGCAGTGCTCCAAAATCAAGCCTATCTCTTCTTTGTACGGCACTTTTCTCAAAATGCTATCTTTGCCATAAATCATGAGATCCTCGCCTACCAATATGTAGTTTCTTGCTTTTGCAAATATTCTCTGACGCCGAACTTTTGACATGCCCTTTGGACATTGCCCTTTACTAAGAAACACTTCTACATCTTGCAATGATTCCCTTCCTGCATACAAGGCTTCCTTGACCTTTAAAGGAGCTACCAAGGCATCCAACTTGTCCCTAGCCAACTCATCAGCTTCTTTATTCTGCTCACGAGGAACATGCTTAAACTCTATCTTCTCAAACTCATGCAAAAGCTTCTTGATGCCATAGAGCCACTTCTTCAAATTGTCTTTCTTAACATTCCACAAACCAAGCAACTGATTCATGACTAGCAATGCATCCCCTTTTGCAATGACCCTCTTTAGTCCAAACTCAACACACTGCTTCAACCCAAGGAAAAGCGTGAGGTACTCGGCCTCATTGTTACTTTCAGCTTCATCAAGATCGTAAGCTCTAGAAAAGATTACAATATCGCCTTTTGGGTTCTTAATGACTACCCCACCACTTGCCTTTTGAAGAACTTTCCTATATGCACCATCAAACATCATTGTATACGCATCTGTAATATCTACTTCCTCTTCATGATCATCCTTGTCATCCCTTGGGTAAGATGGAAGCTCCCCCCCCTTATGTACCACTATGTCTGCCAAGTGAGCTTTAACAGAATGATCCACTTTAAACTCAAACTCATACTCTTGAAGCTCCAAAGTCCACTTTAAGATGCGCTTGCTAGGCTTCAAATGTTGTACTACATCAGGCAAAAGATTCGATGTGGTGAGCACATGGAACTTTTGGGGCAACAAATAGGTTTTGAACCTTCGACAAGCAAGAACCAAGGCAAATACCCACTGTTCCATTTTTGTGTAGGAGAACTCGCTTACATTCTTCATCTTGCTCTCAAAATAAATTGGGTTGAAGTTCCTTCCTTGCTTTTGTAAGAGAACCGACCCAAAATCTACTGACCCCACACTAATAGATACATAGAAAATCAACTGCAAGTCAGGAGGACTCACTATTGGTAAAGCACACAATACCTCCTTAAAGCCATCAAAAGCATGTTGCATGTCTTCATTCCATTCAAACCCTTGAACTCTTTGACTCAATTTCTGGAGAGGATACACATACTGACATAGCATCCAGAAAAAACGTGACAAGTACCTGAGCTTATGCACAAATTATGCTAAATCCTTTGTGTTGCTGGGCGGATCCATAAGCAATAAAGCCTTAACTTTCTCTGGGTCAGCTTCTATTCCATTTTGGGAAACCACATGTCCTAGAAAATGAACTCTGGCATGAGCAAATTTACACTTCTTTGGGTTGAGTTGCCCACCCTCTTGTTGAAGCCTTTCAAAACTCAACCTCATCTTCTCCAAATGTGTGACCCTTGAGCTATAACACCCACTGTCATCCATGAAAAGAGGAATGAACTTACCCAAGTAGGGACCAAACACTCTATTCATCCATCCTTGGAAGGTAGCATATGCATTAACCAGCCCAAAAGGCATTCTTTTGTAGAAAAAGCAACCCCAGGGAGTAATGAAGGTCGTTTTCAATCGATCTTCGATCGCTATCAAGATCTGAAAGTAGCCAGAAAATCCATCCATGATTGAGTAATGTTCATGACCTGCAACCTGATTGAGGATTTCATCTAGAAAAGTTAGTGGATAATGATTCCTTTTTGTGGCAGCATTCAAAGGTTTGAAATCAACACAAATCCTAAATCTTCCGTTCTTCTTGGGCACAATAACAACTGGAGAGACCCATTCAGACTCCTCCACTCGAAAGATGAAATCTGCTTCCAAAAGCTTCGTCACCTCTTCATGAAGTGCCTTCTCATGAATGACCCCCAACCTCCTAAGCTTTTGAACCTTTGGCTTGGCACCTTCTTTTAGATTGATTCTATGATCGACTCCTTTAGCTCCTTGCAACTCTGTATATTCAGTGGCGAATAGCTTTGGAAATTCCTTAAACATGTCTTCATACTCCTTTTTTTCTTTTTCTGTCAAGTCCTCTCCTAGCATGCTCCTTACATTCACTTTGGCAGGCTCTACATTTGCTTTTGGACTATCCTTCTTCTCCTTGGCATTCACATCATGCATTGATGCTTCCTTTTCAACACTTATCCCAAAAAGATCAGGACATAATTGCATCAATCCTTCCTCTACACTTTCTTCTGATGTCGTAGACGACGCATCACTATCGTATGACGTAGTTTCTGTCGAATCTGTATCTTGCAATCTCCAATAGGGGCTGTGTACGGCTCTCGTGTGTCTTCATGTTGTAGACAATGGTCCTTCCTTTCTCTTTCTCACCCGCTTGCATCACGTAGCAATCAACCAAGCACTCAATCCCCAAGACTTTTATATTCACATCTTCAGCTATTCCAATGATGAAGATTGAGCCATGATGTAAAGGCCATACCCATTCGTTAGGTATATTTTGAGAATAAACATGCCGGATCCTATTTACTTCTCTAGTTGGGTCATGACCCCATCAGAAAAAGGATTTACTGAAGTAGAACACATGGTTCTAGCACTAATGTTTGCTACCACAAAGTTCCGCTCCTATCTCCTGCCTAGACCCTTTGTAATCCTGACAATGGAGGAGGTCTTCCCATATGTAATGCGACACATGGATGTCTCATCTAGGATATCAAAGTGGTTAATTAGACTACAAGAGTTTGACTACACCATGCAAGTAGAAAACTCCACCAGGGCTAGTTTAGCAGGAATTCTCACTCATCGCCATTATGAGAAGAAGCTGAAGGTCAACACGGAAGCAAAGGGAGGAACACCAATGATAGAAAGTCCTAGGCTAGAGAGAGCTCACTCTCTTTTCTTTGACGGAGTATACAAGAGAACAATGGATCAGTCTGCAGCAGCAAACATGGTCATTTTCAATGAACAACAAGAAAGAGTATTCTCCATGGGGCAGTTATTACATTCCCACTCCAACAATGAAGCAGAATATACAGCCCTAATTTTTGGGTTGGAACAATGTATTTCACAAAGAATTCAACGCCTAAATGTGTTCGGCGACGCTTTGCTTTTGATAAGGCAAATAAATGGCACCTAGGATTGCAAAAATCAAGTTTTACTTGGTCAAGAGGCCGATGCGCTAGCTAAAGAAACAATACAAGACGTTCCCGTAGGGACGATTAAATCAAAACTACCCCTCTTCCAAGGAAGTGATGCTATGCCTGATATCATCAGTTTTCTAGATACAGGAGAATGTCCAGCAGGACACGCCAAAGGCCAAAAACAGTGGGCTGGTAAGGAAGGCTACTAGGTACCGCCTTATAGACGACCACTTGTATTGTAAGGGCAAAGATCAAATTCTCAGGCGGGTGCCAACCTCCAGTGAATCATAGAGGTAATTTCAAGTTGCCATGACGGCGTCTGCGATGGTCATTTTGCTCTAGATATCACCAATAGGAAGATTCTACAGGCAGGATACTTTTGGCCTAGTTTGAACAGGGATGTACACCATTGGTGTAAGACATGTAAGGCTTGTCAAGTGGCCAGTGATCGCACGTTAACCTACGAGCCACAAACCCATATCATTTCATATGTCCTTTTGAGAAATGGGGAATAGACGCAATCGGTCCTTTACCAAGGGCCCAATCAGGTAAACTGTACATCATAGTGGTTGTAGACTACATGACTCGATGGGCAGAAGCAACGGCCACCACCCGCATTACAGCCCAAGAGGTGGCAAAGTTAATTTTTGAGCATATCGTTTGCCGTTTTGGCACTCCTCTTGAGATAATATCAGATAGAGGACCAGGATTCAGAGGTGATTTGGTGGGAGAACTGATGAAGAACTTAGGCATCACACGTCGGCATTCCACACCATACTATCCCCAATGAAATGGTCTGGTAGAGAAGGTAAATGGAATGATTTGCAAAATCATCACAAAATAGGTGAACAACCACACAGGGGACTGTGATAAACATCTCATGGCAGCTCTTTGGGGCTATAGAACAACCTTCCGAACATCACTAGGTTTCACTCCTTTCCATCTAATTTATGGGAAGGAGGAAATTCTACCCATTGAGGTACAAATAGCTAGCTTACGAGTCTTGGCTAGCCAGACACATCGTCCAATAGTAAACCTACGAAATGACATCTTGGATCTGGAGATACTCCAACTGGACAGGGAAGAAGCAATCAATCACTATGCAGCACAGGTAGAACGATGTCGGCTCACTCTCGACCAAGGGCTTAAAGAAAAGGGACTGGAAAAAGGCATGTTAGTACTGCAACACAACAACACATTTGACACTAGGAAGGATAAGAAATTTCAACCCAGATGGGAAGGGCCATTGATCATTAAGAAACGCTATGACAACAGCGGCTATAAGCTGATGGAAGCAGATGGGAGACTTCACAAGACTAGGGTCAATGGATGGAGACAAAAAAGGTATTTTCTTAGGTTTGACCCGGAATTCGTGCTAGACATTCCTGAAGAGGGAGAACCCTCTAACTCTACAATTGAAGAAGTAGAAGAAGGGCTAGAAGCATGAATGCCTCTAGCCAAAGGGGCAGGGCTAATGATAGCCGACTTTCAAAAATCAAAGAAAAAAAAAAGAAAAAAACTTATTTCCGCCCCCCCCCCCCCCCCCCCCCCCCCCCTCCTCTCTCCCGTATTCTTAGACTCACCCTTTACCCCCCCCCCCCCCCCCCCCCCCCAACTCTCATTACCCCCCCCCCCCCCCCCCCCCCCCCTTGGCCCGCTAATATTCTTTCCCCGACCCCTCCCCCCTCTTCCCCACCCGCTCGCCTCACCCTCCCCTCAGCTCATTCCCTCCCCCTTGGCCCACTGATATATTCCCTCACTCCCACCCATTGACTTTCTTCCCTCCTCTCTTCCTCAAGCTCCCATGCAAGACAGTAGAACCTCCCCCCCCCTCTCTCTCACCCACACATCTCCCATACCCCACTCCATTGCCAACCCCCCCCCCCTTCCTTCACTCTCTTGTCGAACCTCCCCCCGCCTCTCTCTCACCCACACATCTCCCCTACCCCACTCCATTACCAACCCCCCCCCCCCTTTCCTTCACTCTCTTGGCCGACGGCCCACAAGGCGCGGCCCTCCTCCGTCTATTCCCTCACACACACTCTCTCTCTCTCTTATCCACACACCTCACTCCTCCCTCTCCCTCACAATCTCTCTCTCTCAGCCCAGCGCGGACCACCCTCTCTCTCCCACTCGAGTGCTTAGGCCACGCAAGCAGAAATCTCCCTCTCTCTCCTTCTCAAGGACTGCGGTAGTAGGATCTCTCTCTCTCTCTCTCTCTCTCTCTCTCTCTCTCTCTCTCTCTCTCTCTCTCTCTCTCTCTCTCTCTCTCTCTCTCTCTCTCTCTCTCTCTCTCTCTCTCTCTCTCTCTCTCTCCATACACACAGACACACACACACACACCATCACTCTCCCCCCCCCTTTTGCGCTGTGCACGAGCCCACGATAGCACCACTCTCTCTCCCACCCGGGCGCTCACGCACCGCAGCAGACCATACACACACACACACACACCATTCCTACACACACACACACACCGCACACACACTCACGCTCTCTCTCTACCCCATCTCCCCCACCCCCCCAATCCGCCTTGCGCAATAGAAGGCAGGCAGCCTGCCGTCCGCCATGAACGAGAAAAAAGAAACAAGAAATATATATATATATATATATATATATTGTATATATATAAATCCCCTTCCCACGCACGTTTTCGCGCACACACATAAATACACATACACACACACCCGCCCTCATGCACGAATAGATACACACACACACACACACACGCATATACGCACTGCACCACAAATAAAAAGGAAAAACGAGTACGACATCGACGAATAAAGAAGAAGGATCCAAAGAATCCGCCGCCAACAACAAAAAGAGAAAATGCGTTGAAGGCATGTCCCGGACGACTCCGAAAAGAAGTAGGCTCGACATCGACACACCGACAGCACACCATTCGCCGGCAACACACAACCACAACGCCATCCCAGTAATTTATAGGTTATTTTCATCATTATCTTCAGTTTTCACCCAAGCCATTGTAAATTTTTACTTTTTTGTAAATATCCTCTCTCTAGGTGATGGTCACAAAGGCCCACTTAGAGATTCCCATCTTTTAATAACCTCCCAAAACAAAGCAAGGGTCAACCACACCGGGCCCACCACTTGCTTTGTCTCCCCAATTAAGCTTACCCTAACCACACAGGGATTACCATAATCCAAGTAGCTAACACCTATAAATTGGCACTGAGAGGTCACTATCGGGGAGGGGGGGGGGGGGTGCAATTCATGAGGAGCCAAGCATTTGGTAGAGTGTAGTGGGAAGGATTGACACTATCACCATCACGAGGGGGGGCAATTCATGAGGAGCCACGAATTTGGTAGAGTGTAGTGGGAAGGATTGACACTATCACCATCATAGGGGGAGGCAATGCATGAGGAGCCAAGCATTTGGTAGAGTGTAGTGGAAAGGATTGACACTATCACCATCACGGGGGGGGGGGAATTTGTGAGGAGCCAAGCATTTGGTGGAGTGTAGTGGGAAGGATTGACACTATCACCATCACGGGGAGGGGGCTTGTGTGTTGGGTTTGCCTTGGGAATTGCACCATGCGAAGGGAAACACATCCAACTCTCGACTCCAATGGTCGATGCACACACGTATGCACGCTCTTGGTAGTAAGTATTCACAATCATTGAGTCGTTGATAGACCGCTTTTGGCGTGTACAAAATAGAGTTTATATGCATGGTCATATGTACAAAAAGATGTAAATACATGCATTTGGGAGTTTTGCAAAGTGGTTTCAAGTTCAAAAAAAGATGCAACTTGTACACATTGTGAATAGTCAGGTTCGCGCGCTAGCAGTCGAACACATGTACATGCCCGTATAGGGTATCGGGGCCTTGGATATGGTTCTAGGTGGCTTATTTTGGCTCTATATAATGTGTTTGAGATTTCTAGAATGTAAATAATGCAAGTGACAAGTGTGGGTACTCTCATCCCGCTCGAGAAGTTTGACACATGCGGTAACTGTCTATTTGCAGCGCTTGATCTGCGGTGATGCGTGCATCGCCCTAGAAGCGGTCAAAAATGGAATGTGGGGATGTGGAAATGTGATTTGGGTATCGAGGATCCAGTGTACAAAATTTGGTGAATTTTGGAGTCTGTTTGGGGTTTTTCTCGCGAAAAATGCCCGCCGGGGATCAAAACTGGCCAGAACTGAGGTTCTGAGGTTTCCATGGATGTGTGTGTGCAAGGAATTGAGGGAAGAAGGTGCGTCTTTTTGCAAGACTATGTGACCCTGTATCGGTGCCATTAGGGTTGGCGCTACTCCAAAGAGTCCAACAGAGTGGAGTTTGGTGAAGGCTTTGCAAGGGTTTGAGAGTGGACTTTTGTGGCTGGATTTTTTGGGCTTTTGATGGTTTTTCTTGCATATTTTGGCCACCATCAAGCGTGATTTCCAATGTTGATCACCTCGACTCACCTTGTAGTGTCTGCGGGCAGGCAAGGGCTTGTAGGTCGAGGCGTTTGAAGTTTGAATTGAGCTTGTGGGTAGAATTTTTAGGGAGCTTTTGAGTGGTGGTGAGCGAGGTAAGGAATTTAAGTAAATTCCTTGTATGGTGTTGAGTTTTTTGGGTGTGTGAGTGTGCGCACGACATCTTTTGCTCCATCATCCTTTGGCGATCCCGCTGGGGAGCGGAAATTTGCCAGTTGTGCACCCATGTGGAGCGGTTTTTCTGTGAAGTTCGAGCTTCATTGAATAAAAGTGGTGGTTTGATTGAGGTTCAAGACTTCAAATTTTGTGGAGTTACTCACGCAAGGGAGAAGCAACTCCGAAGAGATGGCTTATAGTCGGCCAATGTTCACAGGGAAGGAGGATGTGAAGGACTGGATTGCGGATTTTGAGTGGCATACGCTTGGTATGCACATTGTGAATGACGAAGCCAAGCTTCATGTATTTCCTCTTGCGCTCAAAGGAGAAGCTCGGGAGTGGTTTGAAGGTTTAGAGGAAGAAAAAAAAGCAAACATGGGAGCAGGTGAAGTTGGCAATTTTTGACAGGTTTGGAAAGAAACTAACCGAAACAGAAGCCACAACGAAATTGAGAGGTTTGCAGCAAGATGTTCATGCTAACTTTAAAGAGTTTTTGCAACACTTCAAAGGGCTTTGGGTTCAATTAGAGGCGGCATCCCAAGTACCTCCAGGGATTTCTTTAAAGTACGTCAGTTTATGGATTGTCTCCATCCAAGTGTAAGGGAGAAGGTCGATCAAGATGAGCCTGCTACATTTGAAAGAGTTGTGGAAATTGTCGAGGCCAAGAACAAGAAGATCAAGAGAAGGTGGGAGCAAGGCCTGACACATACTAAGCCAGTTGTGGTGCAACCAATGGTCCTTGTGACAACGGATGATAGAGTGGAGCGAGTGTTTCAAGGTCCAGATCCTGTTACGGCCCAGGTTCTACATGATCTTGTCCGTCAGTTGCAAGAATTAACATAATGAATAGAAACCAAAGAGAAGAGCGGCCAGCTCGGAGAGGTAGGGGATGAAGGATACAAGGAAGATGCTACAATTGTGATGAAGAGGGTCACTACGCCCCTGATTGTCCTGAACCACCACGAGAGAGAGGAGGGATATACCCCCTATATGGACGTGTTCGAGGAAGAATAGAAGAAAATCATCAAGAGCGGGCACTAGAAGCACCGCCACCACAACAACAACCACAACTGTTTCCTGGAAATGGAGAAGGTAGGGCTATCAACATCATTACCCTTGAGCATCAAGATGTGGATGTTTTGGCCAATAAGAGAGCTAGGCATGATAGGGAGAAAGAGACAGAAGAAGAGAGGGAAACAAGAGCAAGAAAAGGAAAGGCTAAGGTAGAAGACAAACCAGAAATTAGCAAGAGGCGGCGAAGAAGGAAAATTGGTCCAAAGGACTACCTCATTGGCCAAGGTGTTGAAGACTATGATATTGTCGACGACATACGAAATCAAAAGGAAAATATATCTTTTGGTCAGTTGGTGGCTTTGAATGCTAAATTGAGGAGGTAGTGGACCAAGTGTGTGAGTACGCGGCTTCCTTCCAAAAAGGAAAAGCGTCAAAGCATGGTGTCATCTTTGAGGGTTGGTCACCCAGTGGATATGGTGCCAATAGTTGAAGCTATGTTGGGAAAGAAGACGGAAGTGCAAGCATATGTGGATGGTGGTGCCCAGGTGTGTGTCATGACCGAGGCTAGGGCGCATGAAAGAAGTTTTGGGGTCCTTTTGCATTAGCACTACTCCGAGTGTATCACTTCCCACACTAGGGTTCACATAAAATGGCTCGTCCCACTTAGGAGGTGAAATAGTGGGAAGCTTAGCTAGGATTTTCTTCACCTCAGTAAACTGCTGCTCGTTCTCTTCACTCCATGAGAAGACATCCCTCTGGGTGAGTTGTTGTAGGGGAAGGACCACTTGAGATAGTAGGTGAATGAACCTACTTAAGTATCTTACCTTCTGAAGGAAAGAAACCAGCTGCTTGGTGGTGGTGGGTGATGATAAAGATACCAGAGCCTGAATCTTGCGAGGGTCAGCCTCGATTCCTTTTGTTGAAATTACTTGACCAAGGAGAGTGACTTTGCTCTCACCAATATGACACTTGTCCACGTTGAGTTGGCCACCCAAGGTTTGCAGCCTGGTTAAGCCATCATAGACTTTGCTTAAATGAACGGATCGTGAGCTATAAATGCAAAAATCATATATGAAAACCCGTATTCATGTTCCAAAGTAGGGTTGGAAAACAAAATTCACATAGCGTTGAAATGTGGCCGGGGCGTTAGTGAGGCCAAACGACATCACTCTCTAGGCAAAACATCCCCAAGGTTTGATGAAGGTTGTCTTCTTCTGATCCTCCTCCGCAATGCTAATCTGGAAGTATCCTGATTAGCCATCGCATACTGTGTATCATTCGTGACCTACCACTTCATTGAGTATTTCATCCTGGAATGGGAGGGGAAAGTGGTCCCTCTTCGTGGCTGCATTGAGAGGTTTATAATCCACATAGACTCTCCACTTAACATTTTTTTTTTGTGTGACTACTACTGGGGTGACCCATTCTGAGTCTTCTCGACAGGATAGATGAAACTTGCTTGTAGCAAACTTCTCACTTCTTTAAGATATGCCTCTTGTTGGATTACTCAAAGTCTTCTGAGCTTTTGTACTACGGGTTTACTACCTTCCTTGAGCTTTATGTGGTGTTGTACTACTGTAATTCCTGTGATCTTATCATAGCCATCAATGAACAAAGTGGTGATGTTATCTAACAAGGAGACGTACTCCTTCCTTTCTTCATTGGTAAACTCATTTGAGAGAATTTTTTGTAGCTTACCTGCATCCTCCAAGGACTGCATACCTGATGATCCCTCTTGGTTTGCCGAGGTTGCTTCAGATTGTGTGAATCTGTTTGGGTCTTTAAGAATGACTCCCATTACTTTGATGCTACTGTCACTTCCGTCGGTGGTGGACGTCTCTTCTCCTGAGGTGGAAGAGTGGTCGCTGGTGGACTCGTCTTCTGAAGCCTCCAAGATCATGTTGCACTGCTTTCCAGTCCTCATGTCATAGAATATGGACTTCCCTTTAGTATCCTTCATCTGGATCATCCCGGTGCTCCGGTCTTGTTTAGCTTCCATAGCCATAAGCCAAGGCCTCCCAAGAATGATGGGGTAGCCCTCCCCTTTGTGTGGCATGACGAAGATGTCTACTTCCACTTCTGTATTGAATGCTTTTACTTTGACCGCATTTACAATGCCTACGCATTTCACTCTTACATTGTTTGCCATCTTGGCTCTGCAGGGTGCCGGCCTACTTACCTCTAGACCTAGATGGTGCATCATCTTTTCACTCATGATGCATATTTGCACGCCACCATCTATATAGATGTTTGAAATCCGTTGCCCCTTGATGTGAGCATCCATGGTTAGTAGGATGTCGTCGAGATTCCTCCCAGAGATAGCCCCAGCTATCCTGGGTCTTGATTTCCTCGTACTTACCATTTTCGTCCATTGCCTCCTCATTCTGGGTGCAAGGTGGAGTAATTGGGGCCAAGTTATCTTCTGGCCCTGCATTAACACATCCTGAACTAAGTCATAGGGTTTTGCATACTCAACTAGTGAGAAGTCCACGATGTCTATCTTCCGCCATGGTTTAGCTGCTTGCTTGCTAGACTCGGCCTTCCCTTTCATCTTCTCTTCTCTTTGAGATGCCTCCTCGTGCCTCGCACGTTTCACTCCCATAGCATCCACTTCTTCTACCTTCGCTTTTTCTTTGTGCTTCTCTCGAGCTGATTCTTCTACCTTCGCCTTCCCTTTAGCCTCTAAGCTAATAACACTCACCGCTTGGTTCACAGCAGGTGGTGGGGGTAGTGGCGCGATGAGATGTTGGGGTGGTTGCTGTTGTACAGGTGGTCGAAGGATTTGGACCGGTGGGATTGGTCTTGGCTGCCTAGGTGGTGGTGGTCTTGCTCTTGGCGGAGAGATCTGATTCTGTCCCCCCCCCCCCCCCCCCCTCTATTGAAATTATGCCTCCTCGGGTGTGGACAGTAGTACATTCCATGGCCATCTTCCCCGCAGTTCTAACAGTGGTACTCTGGGTTCTGCCTTCGTTGTTCCCTTCCTTGTTCTGGGTTTCTTCTAGATGCATGCCCTTGCTGCACCAGATTCACAGATGAACTCTCTAGTTGGGTGGTGATGCGACTCAGCCGGTCTTGCTGTTCTTCTGATGCCTCCTGTGGTTGGACTCTATGACTGGCTATTGCAGCCACTGGGGTTGGTCCGGCCGAGCTTGTTTCCTCTGACTCGTTTACTCTTGCTTGCATGAACAACTTCTTGTCTTTAAGGTGGGCTACTTCGACTGCCAACCCATATGTTGCAAGAAACCTTCCCTTCACCTTCTCTCTAAGCGGCGACCATAGACCAGCAATGAAACGGTCCTTCTTTAGGAAATTATGCGCTCCTTCGCCTTCCTCCAGTGTGGCAACCCATTGTTGACCGCTGGGTCAACAACACAACATAACTCAAGTTTCGTACCAAAGTCTTATCTTTTGCGAGTTATGAAATGCTGCGGATTATGGCTATAAACGTCATTTGTAATGAGTAGTTATTCTAGTTTCAGAAGCCGGGGTGCAATGGAACTTCCAGATTGTAAATACAAAGGCATTTGACCCTTTCAACCCCATTTTTGGTTAAACCTAAGGTAGCCTTAGTATATAAGGTACCTAGGTCATTTTGTAAAGAGACTTTTTATCATAATCAAAACTTTATCGTTGCCGTCTACTGTGTGTGAGAGAGAAAGAGAGTGAGCGTGAGCTTCATCCTCTCGCTACGCCCGGCTCGCTCAACACATTGGAGATCCAACTGCACCATTGTTGTAGGCTCGGGGAGAGCTACGCGACAATGCCAAGCATTCCACGCGAGACGAAGTGCACACACCAACGTATCTACGAGCTATTTGTGGCCGTAAGTGTATCAAACGATGTCTGTTTTCTGCGTGCTAGTAGTCTATAGAATCGTGGCGACATAAGCTATACATTGGTACTCATAAATTTCAGTTTCGGGCACTTTCAAAATTTTGTTCTGTCATCCTACGCGTTTTCCACAGATGGGTTTAGAGTGAGGGTTTTGAGTGTAGAATCTTAGGGACAGGTGTATCCTAGTGAGGGTATGGTGTTCCTTAAGTTTTGTACAAATTTGGCATGATTAGGTGAGTTACCTTCCGTATGTGTGTATGTGGCTAGGTGGTGTAGTTGAGAGCAGTGAGGTTCTTGATTGTGGTTTAGTTAGCCTTCCAGAGTGTTGTATGTGTAGGATGGTCTCAGCCTGACAAGCTTAAGAGATTTCCTCCGTGTGCCTATAGTGTCATCTGTGTCCTCGATTGACATTATGTTGATCTAGGTAGTGTTTGCATGCACTTCATGGGTGTGTGAGTAGCTTCCCGTCTAACATTGGCGCCGCTGTTGGGGACACAAGGACCTAAGTAGGTTTCCTACTAACACTCGTGTGATGGTTGCTTGATTTAGTTTCGGCTAAAGAAAGCGGTTTTCTTAGGTGGATCCGGAAGAGGATATTCCGCGATCAAGTGGATAGCCAGGAAGCGTGTGTCTTGCCGAGGGTCTGCGACTAGATAGGTTTAGTTAGGATCTGTGGATTAGAGTAGTTGTTGGTGGTCGAGTGATTTGTGAGGTGATAAAAGCGTTTACTAGTCCGTGTGTGGCAGTGAAGCATTTTTCTACTCATAGATGCAAAACCCCATATGATTTGTAGGAGTAGCTTTAGGTAAGTGATCCGATTCTGATCTAGAGATATTCATCACTGAATTATTTGCTAAACTGCTTGATTGCATTTGAAACCACAGAAAAGTGTGCTTTTCAGGGTAAAAATGCATTAAACAAGCTTTTGTGGATATTTTTGTATGTCTGACTGATGTTGTGCATATAAAAGAGCAATTGCAAGGGTTCTGTGAAGAAAACCTGCAATTCTGTAAACATAGACATGCTACGCGTAGGATGTCTCAAGGGGGTTCTGGAGACCAAATTTGAAAATTCTGACTACACCAGTGGGTTCAGAGGGTAGGTTTTACCCATGTAACATATTGACTTGGGTGTTTTTCTCTTTTTTTGTTGACCAAAAGCCAAAAGGCGGAGTCAGAAAACGTAAAATTTCAGCAAAGGCTTAATTGAGTGATTTTTGCATGTTTTTGCAATTGTGAAGCATACTTGCACTTGCTGAGAGCATAAGGAAGCATCAGGGACACTTCAGTATCAAAAAATCAGCAGTAGACATCCTACGCGTAGGATGTCTACAGGGTGATCTGGTGGAAAGTTTGAAAATCTGAGGTTACCAGTGTGTTTAGAAGGTAGGTTTTACCCTATTTTCACCTGGAAAGTGGAAATTTGACCAAATTTTGACAGATCAAAGCCAAAAGACGAGAACTGTCAGACATCCTACCCAAATTGTGCCAAGGCCTAATTTTGAGACCAAAACCATAGGATGACTCCATAGGAATGTTGTATTGAGTGCATGTGATAAATTTCATCTCATTTGGGTCAGTGAAAGGGAAGATTGAGCGGAATTTTGCACTTTTGATTGAAAAAGGCAAGGACTTTTGACATCCAAACCAAATTCTAAGCATACCACTGGGTTACTGACATCAAGGGGAAGTTGTGCGACAAGTCTGGGGTCAAACAGGCCAAAAAGACATCCTACGCGTAGGATGTCTTCTGTGTGATTTTGAACTCTAAACAAAATTCTGAGCATACCACAGTGATCAGCACCTTAAGGAGAGTCCGTGGTTCAATTTTGGGGCAATTCTGAGCAGTTAGACATCCTACGCGTAGGATGTCTAAGGCATGATTTATAGGCCAAATTCAAAATGTGGACATAGCATGCTGTCATATAGCCTTAGGCAAGCCTCCTAGTCAAATTTGATCCAATTTGGAGTTGATTTGACTTGGGAATTCATCAGAACACACATCAGGCTTTTGGAACAGATTCTTGATCATTTGACTAGCCAATAGGTGTCAGAATCAAAAAGTAAAAATAGCTGTGAGTTTAGCACATCAAGGGGAAGCTACATTGCAAGTTTGAGCTGAAACAAAGCAAAAAGACATCCTACGCGTAGGATGTCTCCAGCTTGATTTAGGACTCTAAACCAACCTATGAGCACACCACTATGATCAGCACATCAAGGAGAAGCTGGGGTGAAAATTTCAAGTCATTATGAGCAAAAAGACATCCTACGCATAGGATGTCTCAAGGCCATTTTTAAATCCAAATGAATATCTAAGCATACCATTGTGTTGTTGGATTTAAGGGGAGTCTCTGGACCAAATTTTGTTAAATTCTGAGCATATAGACA
Organism: Adiantum capillus-veneris; assembly: GCF_014529385.1. Taxonomy (NCBI): domain Eukaryota; kingdom Viridiplantae; phylum Streptophyta; class Polypodiopsida; order Polypodiales; family Pteridaceae; genus Adiantum; species Adiantum capillus-veneris. Next base: position 33,529,839 of record NC_140938.1, read on the forward strand.
TACTACGCGTAGGATGTCTTTAGGCTAGTTTTAGGGCCCAAATGTAATATTGACCATACAGGAGTGTTCGCAGTGTCACAAAGATCCCAAATCTTTTTTCAAAATTGAATTTGGACTCATTTTGACAAGTCCAAACTGCATTTCATTGTTTTGGCCATAGCTTTCACAAACGGTATCGGATCGGAAAAGTTTTTATATCAAAACGTAGCTTGAGAGCGTCTCTACGGCAACCATTTAGTTCAACTTTTAAAAACAACATCGTTTAAGGCCTCAAAATTCATCCGCAAGTAAGGGGTGTCTAAAAGCGACAATTTGCGAGAATTGTGACGAAACGGTTGCGCTTTTGGACATAGTTTCGACTTTTCCCTAACCAAAGCACTTGAACACAGTGGATTAAGTCTACTTGAACCAAGCAAAAGCTCTTAAGCCTAGAAATCATGTCTACCCTAGATTCAAACGCAGCTTACACAAGCTTGGATAGCCCGACGATAGAGGAATATCCTCCCACAATGGATCTTCCAAACTTGCAATTGATAAAGACCCGTCTTGTTGAGAGAGTTTGGATGATTGGTCATGAGAGTGAAGGACTATATAGATACATTGACGACAATGAGTTCAATCTTTATAGGTGCTCAGATCCATACCTAGAAGAGATAACGGCTTACAAGATCTTATATGTCTACACATACAGAGTCGACTGTCAATGGAGATCTATAGTTGTCGACAAGTATGGACGAGAATACAGAGTTGTAGAAAGCACAAATCCACATACTGTACTAGAAAGAGGTGGATATTTGGTCAATGAAGGACCACAAATGCCTCCACCAAACACGAGAATTCCTATAGGAGTTCCAAGAAAAGAGCCACCAAGATTCTGTTCAAGAGAGATAACAAGAGAAGGATTGGGAGAGTCTCTGGTAGACAATCGATGAGTTAGACCATCCCAAGTCCAGAAATGGGTAAACAGAAAATACTCCGGAGATAAAGATCCGAGAGATCACGTAACGGCTTTTAGAAGAGTGATTAGAGCAGAGGAAGTTTCAAATTTTGCGACACAGTTTGCGGGATTTGGATTGAATCTAGAAGATGATGCACCTACATGGTTCGACTCGGTGGAAAAATGGGATTTTGAGACCCTAGATGAGCTATTTGAGGAGTTTATTGAAGAATTCTTGCCAAAAGGCATTGCTCACAACACGGTCTCGCAAATCCATAGATTCAAACAGAAAGAGAATGAGTCAGTACGCAAAGCATCATTACGGCTGAAGAGATATGTTAAGCTCTCTCCGAGAGCAGAAGTACCTACGCAAGCACGACTGATGCTGATCTTTATCCAGGGAATGAGACATGCGGGCCTTCAGAAGGATCTGCATATGCTAAGGAGGATGACGCTAAATGAGTTGATCAAAGAAGCTCTTTATCTAGTGGATAACTGTGAGGCATACAAAGAAAAGGACTTAAAGAGTCAAGGAGATGACACATCCTCTCAGCACAATGTTTCACAGATAAGTGAGTCCAGTGCCAAGCCAACGGCACCAATTGATCAAGAAAAGCTTATCGACGACTTGGTCAAGAGGTTGATTCCTCTTGTAAGGTCTTATTCGGGAGAGCCAAAGTGGTGTGAAATTGAGAGAAAATGGACGAACCATATGGGAGAAGAGTGCTATTATAGCGTGGAAAATGCTAGGGAGAGGTATGTACAACCTGTTCCAGAGGCACCTACTCCACCTAGATACATTACGGGGAATGCGCCAAGACCAGTAGGAGTTTTAAGGCCACAACTTGTCTTAGGAAAACAACCTCCGCTGCCAGGTGCTAGAATGCAGGTAGACATGAGATACATGCCAATGATGGAAGCATCAAATAAACCAACGCCAGTACCAGCTACAATGTGGTATCATGACCAAAGTGATTACTACCCTTCGGAGCAACAAAATGTGAGAGAAACACATGGAGTGGTGAGGCCGGTACAATCTCCACCTCCTGGGTTTCAGTCGAAAGAAAGAAGGTATGAAATGGACGAAAGGACATTGCGATTCATTGCAAATAGCGGCTTATCTAGGTCAAAGCTTGCTTATAGCCAAGAGGAAATGCTAAAAAAATATCCTCAACCAGAGACAGATTGTCACAAAAGTCGTGACAACCACTTGGTCAAAAAACGTCCTTGTACGGAGATCACTGAAGTAAATGCCTATTGTCTTGAGTGTGGCATCACTCACTTGATCCCCAATTGCACGAAAAAACCAAACCAAATCAGGAAAATCACGACAAATGTATCAGGGATCGTTCAGCTACCTAGTAGCTCAGAAAATGAAAATGTTGTACCAGTTCAAGTGGTTACGAGAGCACAAGCCCAAAAGAAAGCTGATGAGAATCCAGAGACAAAGAACACGGAAGGTGACATGAGTCCAGAGACAGATGATGGACCAAAGACAGACGCACCTAGTCAGAAAACCAAGAGCAAACGAAATAGTTGGAAAGCTAGAAAGACTAGGATGAAAGCACGCAGGGAACGAGAGCAAAAATCCCTAGCTGAGAAGCTTACCGAAGCTGACGAGAAGATAAAACAACATGAGGAAAAGGAGGCACCTTCTCTTACACAGATGGTTAAACCTCTAGAAGAACCATCCACGGATGAGAAACCGAGAAGTGCTAGTTCAGGAGGATCTGTGTTGGCAGAGAAGGTTAATGAGACATTAGATGCCCTCTTGAAAGCCTATGATGCAAGGCTCAAAAAACAACCAAACCCAAGAACACAGGTGGATGACATATCCCTATACAGAACTAGAAAAGCAAAGGTTTGAAATGTGGCATAAAATGATTCAAACAGCCCAAGATTTACTAGAACCTGTTAAGTATGGAGCCTGATTTACCCTTGTAATTTTTTGTGGTAAAAGCGCACATTTGTTCTTACCACTTCTTCTTCTGGATTGTCGAAGTGGATTGGTAGCACTCGCATGCGTCGTGAAAATCGGTAGGCGACCTTCCGCCGCTTAGCTTCGAATGACTTCTTCTTTGACAAAGTGGGTACAACCCGGCTTTCTGAGCTTGAAGCACTTGCTTGGCCATATGCTTCTCCCTTCGGGGTCATGTGTTTCCAGACTGGCTTATCTTCTCCTTGCCTTCGGCTCGAGCATCCCCTTTAGGCCACTTTGGAGTTATATCTTTGATTGCAATTTCTTAAGAGAAAAGAGGTCTCACCGTTTGATTCCCTTCCTTGACATGAATGAGTTCTTCGTGATGAATGTCGATGTAGATGACTTCAGACCTTTCGCTACCTTCTATGCTGGCACTCATTCACAGTGTGCCTTGGTTGACAACAGTGATGGCACTTCACCAACCTCCCACCTGATGCTTTCGATTTATAGTTACAAGGAGCGACACGAGATAGAGAATTTACCTCTTGAATTCTGATGACACTGTAGCCTGGAAGTAGCACCTCAATGAAGGCGACTAGTGCCTCCTTCGTCTCCTCTTCTTCCATCCTCTAGTTAGAAAATTCCTTTAGCCATTCATCCATGATTGATAGTGGGCGTCACTTTCAGCATTGTAAACTGAAGGGTCTTAGAAAATCCCTCCTCAGTGGGGGCACCAAATGACGGACGCAAAGCAGACCTCGAACCCCTACGGCCTCTAAAACGACGGGGGCCGATTGGCGCGCCTCGAGCCTGCCACGGTAAAGTGAACAGGGGGCACCACCTAGCTTTGAGCGGCTAGGACGCAAACCACGATGAGATGAACACCGCAAACTTACACACCGAGAGAAAGAGAGAGAGAGAGAGAGAGAGAGAGAGAGAGAGAGAGAGAGAGAGAGAGAAATTTGCAAATGATGAAAACCCTCGGGGGTGTGAGGGTGAATTATTTCTGCAATATTTAAAAAATGGCACGCCGTGGTGGTAGAGAGGTAGGGAGAGGAGGCGGTGCAACCTACTTGGTCCGTTCTCTAACACGACTCAATGATTGTGAATACGTACTACCAAAAGCGTACATACGTGTGTGCATCGACCATTGGAGTCGAGAGATGGATGTGGTTCCCTTTGCATGGTACAATTCCCAAGGCAAACCCGACACACAAGCCCCCTCCCCGTGATGGTGATAGTGTCAATCGTTCCCACTACACTCCACCAAATGCTTGGCTCCTCATAAATTACCCCCCCCCCGCCCCCCCCCCCCCCCCGTGATGGTGATAGTGTCAATCCTTCCCACTACACTCTACCAAATGCTTGGCTCCTCATGAATTTCCCCCCCCCCCCCCCCCCCCCGATAGTGACCTCTCAGTGTCAATTTATAGGTCTTGGCTGCTTGGATTATGGTAATCCCTGTGTGGTTAGGGTAAGCTTAATCGGGGAGACAAAGCAAGTGGTGGGCCCGGTGTGGTTTACGCTTGCTTTGTTTTGGGAGGTTATTAAAAGATGGTAATCTCTAAGTGTGCCTTTGTGACCATCACCTAGAGAGAGGATATTTACAAAAGAGTGGAAATTTACAATGGCTTGGGTGAAAACTGAAGATAATGATGAAAATAACCTATAAATTATTGGGATGGCGTTGTGGTTGCGTGCTGCCGGGGAATGGTGTGCTGCCGATGCGTCGTTTTCGAACGTACTTCTTTTCGGGGTCGTCCGGGGCATGCCTTCGACGCATTTTCTCATTTTGTTGTTGGCGGCGCATGCTTTGGATCCTTCTTCTGTATTCGTCGATGTCGTAGTCGTTTTCCTTTGTATTTGTGGTGTGGTGCGTATATGCGTGTGTGTGTGTGTGTGTGTGTGTGTGTGTGTGTATTCCTGCATGAGGGCGGTGTGTGTGTATGTATATGTATGTGTGTACGTGAAAACGTGCGTGGGAAGGGGCTTTATATATATATATATATATTTCTTGTTTTTTTTTTCTCGTTGATGGCGGACAGCCGGCTGCCTACCTTCTACTGCGCAAGGCGGATGGGGGGGGGGATGGGGTAGAGAGAGAGAGAGAGTGAGTGTGTGTGAGGTGTGTGTGTGTGTGTATGGTCTGCTGCGGTGCATGAGCGCCCGGTGGGAGAGAGAGAGCGGTGTTGTCGTGGGCTCGTGCACAGTGCCAAAGGGGGGGGAAGAGTGATGGTGTGTGTGTGTGTGTGTTTATGGAGAGAGAGAGAGAGAGAGAGAGAGAGAGAGAGAGAGAGAGAGAGAGAGAGAGAGAGAGAGGTTCTACTGCCGCAGTCCGTAAGAAGGAGAGAGAGGGAGATTTCTGCTTGCGCGGCCTGAGCGCTCGAGTGGGAGAGAGAGGGTGGTCCACGCTGTGGGCTGAGAGAGAGAGAGAGAGATTGTGAGGGAGAGGGAGGGGTGAGGTGTGTGGATCAGAGAGATAGAGAGGGGGAGAGAGAGAGAGAGAGAGAGAGAGAGAGAGAGAGAGAGAGAGAGAGAGAGAGAGAGAGAGAGAGAGTGAGGGAATAGAGGAAGGAGGGCTGCGCCTTGTGGGCCGCCGGACAAGAGAGTGAAGGAAGGGGGGGGGGGGGGGGGGGTGGCAATGGAGTGGGGTAGGGGAGATGTGTGAGTGAGAGAGAGGGGGGGGGGGAGGTTCTACTGTCTTGCATGGGAGCTTGAGGACGAGAAGAGGGAAGCAAGTCAATGGGTGGGAGTGAGGGAATATATCAGTGGGCCAAGGGGGAGGGAATGAGCAGAGGGGAGGGTGAGGCGAGCCGGTGGAGAAGAGGGGGGAGGGGTCGGGGAAAGAATATTAGCGGGCCATTGGGGGGAGGGGTGTAAAGGGTGAGTGTAAGAATACGGGAGAGCGGAGGGGGGGTTTCCATGCGGCTCACACAGAGGGAGCACGAGAGAAGGGAAGGGGGGGGGGGGGGGGGGGGGGGGGGGTAATGAGAGTGGGGGGTTAATTGGGAGAGAGGGTATTGGGGGGGGGGGGGGGGGGGGGGGGGGGTATGTAGGGAAAATGAGGGGAGAGAGACAGAGAGAGGGTGTTATTTTACCCAATGCCCGTCGGGCGGGGGGGGGGGGGGGGGGGGGCAATGAGAGTGGGGGGGGGGGGGGGGGAATAAGTTTTTTTTCCTTTTTTTTCTTTGATTTTTGAAAGTCGGCTATCAATGCGTAGTCATGAACCACAACAAAACTATCAATGCTTACACAAAATTTAAAGAGCAAAGAAAGAGGAACACAATGCAAGTTTTGGATTTGAAAACGGATTACCAAATCATTACGATGATTACAAGTTCGGAGCAGCTCGTAGCTTGAGCGTACGTTTTTTGAGCTCCCTTCTTCTCTAAAGATAAGCCTTCTTTCACATTAAGGTTATTGACATTTATACCTAGGGCATTCTAAATGGCCAGTGGCCAGTTTATATGGACCTTTACAAATATCATTACAACATTACAACTCAGGGAATTGATCCATTACTCTCAAATCGCGATATACACAGAGTATCACTACACTAGCTTGAACAATTAATAGAGGAAAAACGTGGTGTCCGACTACGTGTCCGGCCAGGTGGACGCCCGTTTGGTCTATCCTCAAACAATCCTATATAGGAGAGTATGACGCCAAGTCAGATGTTGTTGAAGTCCCATCACAGAGACTATCTTCCAACAAAGTCATCGATTCAAAAGGGTTGATAAACATTTTGTCAACACCAGTCACTTGTACAATAACGTTAGCTGAGTTGCTCAAAATACGACCAAACATATGGGCTACTGTGGGAATTTTCCTAGAGAATTTTGACGTCAAAAAACCGATGTCTCAAATCAAAAAAGGGATCGAAGAGCTTGAAATGCCTCAACTAAACACTAGGCTAGTGCCATTAAACAAGGTAATTGAGTACTATGAGGGAGAAGATGGGAACACCACTCTTCCTATGGAATTCCAAGGTGTGAAAACCATGGAAATCCTTGACAGCAGTGGAGTTGGTGTTTCCATTGCAACAAAAGAGATCTGTAAAAAATGGGAAAAACCAGTAGTAAGGGCTACCAGGTTGAAACTACAGCTTCAACAGGGACACATGGAAAAGCCCATAGGAGTGAGAAAAAAAGTAAATTGATACTTCTTGTGGCTATTTTTTACTTAAGCAAGAAGAACAACTATGACATTATTTCTAGGAAGACCATTCATGCGACAACTAAAAGTGATCAAGGCCAATTGGGGATACGACCATATCCACCTGAGACATATGGAAACCACGACAAGGATAAACTTGAGGGACCATAATTACAAGGATGTGACAAGAACACATGTGAAGGAGCTTGATTCCTCTATTGTAGCAGGATCAAAACTTCCAGCATGGTTGGGTAAGCCTAAAGAACTATGGATGTGTGGAGCTTTGCAATGCAAAAGCTTAAAGCAAGAGGAATGCATCCTAGAAAGGGCAATTGAAGATAAGTATTATATCCCTAAACCCTTTTTTGAGAAATCTTTAGAGCAACTTGAATGGGATCATATTTTGGCTACTCTAGATGTGTGCACTATAATTCAAGAGTATCCAACAACAAAATTATGTGATGAAAATGGCGATGATGTCGTTCCTTACTTTGTAGTGAGTGTAATCTAGGGCAAGAAAGATGATGAAAAAGATGCATTCTATGACTCTGTAGAACACTTGTAGCTTCAAGAAGATGCCGACAATGGAAATACAAACAACCAAGTAGGTGACACAAATGACACTATAACTAATGCAAGGTTTTATGATTGTCAATATCAAAAATCCAGGAACCAATGTCACCAATACAAGAATAAAGTGCATCAAAAGTGGATTGAAAAATCCTCAATGGAAATGCAATTGCAACAATCATCCTCATATGTGGATCCTATATAGGAAGAAATGACTCATCCAAGAAGAACAAAACCATGTCAACGAGCTAACATCGCTCTAATCAATTGGCTAGAAAAGTCCTCCCAGAAACAACAACCAAGGGCAAATAGATAGCAACTTTCCATAACCAGCCCAAACCACAAGGGAAAGTGCTAGATATCAACCTTGTTGAGGATATTAGCAACAATGATGTTTCTTATGGAATCCCCTTACCAAAAACTCATGCCATCACCCTCCCTAGCAGCTTTAGTAACAACCATAGAAGGCCAAAAGCAAAGAACAACAAGTCAGAGCCAAGAAATTTGACAAATTTGGACACCAAAGAGTCACCTAGGCCAAAAAGTAGGTATGGATCAAGAATAAGAAGATCTCTGATGAAAAATCACAAGATCCAATGCCAAAAGGAAAACTGAAGTACGAAAAAACAACTAAGATTTATCACAAAGTTGCAAGCTTTTGCAACTCAGATTTGGGTTCCAAAGAAGTTGATTCAAAGACAAAGAGGTCAGGAGTTCATTTTGATTCCAAAATAGTTGAAGTATCAACTCCCGCAGTTTGAATCCCATATCCAACCAAGCATAAAAGGGATGAAGCAAAGACCGCTGCTGACTCACACAAAGACAAGGTGGATCCCAAAGAAGATTCTTCAAACACAAACGAAGCAATTATTACAAGTATGGGTTCCCAAATAAGAAACATCGATCAAAGAGCCAGTAATCACAAAGAAGTGGGTCCCAAAAAAAACCAGTAGCACTATTGTCAACACATCGCCACTTGAACTCTTTCAATTCCTCCTACGGTTATAGTACAAGTAGAAGAGATAAAGTCACTCACTTCAAGCCAAAACCCAATGCTGAGAAACAATGCCAAATACGACAACCAACAACAGGGCTCAAATGGATCTCAACAAAGCATCAAACATATAATTAAGCCTTTAAAAAAATCTCTACAACCTTCAATCAAGAAAATGACACAGGAGCTTCAAAGACCAGCACATTGCTTAGAATGGAAAGCCTCACCAGCAAATGCCAATAAGCAAATTGTGTATACCCACATCTTGCACATCATAAAGTTTCTCCATGCATTGATTATCTATGCATAATAGGGCTACATTACTAGACCTCCATAGGCACAATTTTTAATTGCCCAAGCAGAACACATACCCTTGGTGATACCCTATCGTCAAGGAGGACTCTAAATAGAAGGAGGGAGGCATTCTAAATGCGGACCTAGTATTATGAATATTAGAGGGCAATTTTTTGTGAGTTGTATTGAATATTTGCATTTGATGTGATGACTTTTTTACAAAATACAAAGTATATGCCCCCATAGTAGCGTTACAAGAGGAGTACGGGGACAAAAGCCATATATGAGCCCCTAGGGAGATGTGTTCAGTGTACGTAGCATTTAGAATTCTATTCGAATGATTTTACTTTTTTTAAGTTCATTTTTTGTTTTATTTTGTTATTTTTTGAGATTTTCTTGAAACAGAAAAGGAAAAAAATCCATAATCCAGAAAAAGAAAACACTAAAGAGATGCATGAGTAGTACAAAGAGAGGAAGGTACTAGAAAATGACGAAACTTCACGAGGTATGTCTCAAAATTCATATGCACAACACTATGATGTCAGAGGTGAGAAATAATACTGATCGGCTTTTGACAACAATATGAGGCCAAAAATGACTGAGAATGGTCATAAAACTCCGGGATGGCCTTCGAAGACAAAAAAAGTTGGTGATGTGACTAAAAAAAAGCACCCATCAAGTGTAATGTTGCCTACGAGAAACTTTATGCAACTACAAGGTTGTATACAGGAAGTAGATATTCATATTTTAAATCTTCTATATGTGACTTAATGAAGCCTAACAAACAAAAGGGACTAACAATACTCACAAGAACAAAAGGGGCAGGAATGACAATTTAGTCATCTGTCGTGATAGATGTCTGCAGGAGCAACGAGAGATCAAACAAAATTCTGGTCATTATCATTGGTTCTACGTGTGTTTGGTAGCTTGAAAGTGCAAGAGATGCCATCAATCATTTTCAAAATTGAAATCCAAAAAGTTAGCTTTTGAATCCAAATACAAGTCCAAATCAAGCTAAACTTTTTAAGGAGGCTATGCATAGAGAGTACAAGCTATGGGTTTTTTTTGTAAAAAAAGGGAAGTCTAACCTCTAGCTAGCCAAAGATGTCATTTTTTCAAATCTAAAGCCATGATAACCATCTGCATACCCTTTACATCATGTATATGAGTTTTGGGGAGACAAATGGACAATGATAGCTCATAGGTGGTCATCTATTGTGTATGATGTCGGACAAACCCTTTTTGAAGCAAGCTACTAACTTGGGGAATTAACTAGGGTTTGTCAGGCTTTAATTAAGTCAGGTATCAAGTAGATGTAGTATAATGATTTATGCGGCACACAAAAGCTAGCAGTGGAAAATGCAACTTTGATCACCTTAATGGAGGAACAAAGGAATGACCAATGAAGAAGAGAAAACACACATTGTAGTTAAACCAGTCTTTGTAGAGTTACACGTCTCATCCTTGATGACTCCCCTGCTGGAAAGAGGAAGAACAAGGTCTTGACTCCTTCACCAAAGCCCTGCACTCCTAGAGCAAAGAAACATTCAAAAATGGCAGATGTTGTAACCCCCAACACTGAGGTACTACTGCATCTTAGTGTTGCTAGTTGTCTCTGCACAATTTATTGTTGTAACTTGTTTCCAAGGTCCATGTAAGCTCTCTTAAGCTTGCTTTGAAGCAAACCTAAGTTAGAGGCTAGATGTTTGCAGATGCATTCAAGCTCCAGAAGCTAATGTGCATGCATTCAAGCTTGCATTGAAAACCCGTGTAGAGGCATGCATGCATGCTTTCAAGCTTGCATTGAAAACCTGTGTAGAGGCATGCATGCATGCATTCATTCAAGAAGATGTATTTGTGCACATTGCATTTTTTACTGAACTTCAATTTGCTAGCTGCACATGCATTTATGTCTTGTGCATAGTTGGGACCGTACTCATATGGATTGCAAATCATAGTGCTATGAAGAAGCATGAATCAGTGATACTCTATTAGTGTGGTAGCTACCACCTGCAACACTCATTTAATATAGGGAAAGTGCACCAGAGATCATCAAGATTGTAGTAATCAGCATTCTGCAAGAAACATAACAAGTTGGTAGCATTATGTTAGCCAGCTACCAATCAAAAAGTTCATTTAGCAAAGACATACCAAGGTGGTAGTTACATGGTAGCTATCTGTCTGGGACACAGGTAGTTGTACCACCTATTCATGCACATGCCCATCCTGCTCCTGCTTCTGCTCCTACTCAATGCAACAATTGATGTTTAATATGAAAACTTCTGTAAAATTGTGATATTATAAATGCTCACCATGCATAAGTTATCTAAGTTTTTAGCAAGTTTATGGCCGTGTATGTTTCAAGCTTAAGTGTTGAACCATACTCCAATCATACTTCCATACCCGTATGCATTTGTCGTATGGAAACAACTATGGTCTTATGTTTTTACCTGTATTTTATAGGGCAAAGGCCGTTGGTGCACTCCATACGTGCCATTTGAAAGGAAGACAGATTTTTGCATGACAAAGCCTCAGCACATGAAGTATATGACCTCCCCAACTCTGGAGTGGATGCTCGATTGCTGACTGAGGCAGATTTCACCACAACAAATATTGGTTGAAATGCTTTAAGGAGATGCCGAAGAGGGGCAGCAAAGTAAAATGTAGAGATGGGAAGCTAGAGCTCTGGAACAGGTTTTATGTATTGTTCACATCTGTGTATCAAGAACCTCCTGGAAATTATGGTATGGAGGTGACTAAAGGATTTTCTAGAGGCTTTCTATATGAGCAGTTGAAGGGACAAGTTGACTGGGCCTTGTTTTCAGAAAGTATTGTCACAAATATGGATCCAGGCAAATTACATGCAAAGAAGCAGCGATGGGCAGCTTTCCATTCCTCCTCTGCCCCTAACAGTTCATGGCAAATGACGAGGACTCCAGATCATTTGGAGGCACCCCAAGAAACTCCGATCGATACAGTGGATGATGTGCAAAAAAAGAATTTATTTGGTCCACTATCTCTTATAGAGTTAGATACTGTTTACAACATAGTTGTAAGCAAGCATTCTTTTGCATTGTCAGAGTATAATGAAGCTTTTAAGAATTTGGAATTGCTTCAGGCTGATGTGCACTAAAATGAAGGTGTCAACCTCCTAGTGGAAAAGATCAAAGGCCAATTGAAAGATGCAGAGGCTGCATTACTAAAGGCAGAAGGTAGCGTCGATGATGTGGATGCAATGAAGGTGGAGCAGCTTAAAAATACTATTGGCAAGTTGTTGCTAACACTCCAAACATTGCAAGTGGTAGTTGAGGAGAAGGCACCACTTGATGCTATGGATAGTGCTCTAAAGGAGAGAGATTTTACACAGGAAGTGGAGGAGTGTGCACAGGCGTGGATGGATTTTGTGAAGACCATGCAGGTCAAAAGAAGTACAGTTTTGTTGTCTGCACCTCCTTCGAAAGTTCCACCTGTGGATATGGGCACCTTGCCTTTGGACAAAGTTTGCAGTGCTTGTGGGTTGACGATGTACAATGATGATGCACTTGGAATGTTTTTGCTACCCTGCAATCATGCCTTTCACATGTACTGTTTTGGCCATCTTGTTGCAAGCAAAGAAACATGCATGGAGATGGGATGCATGCAATCAATTTCGTATACCATGCAGTCTTTGGTGATCCTCCGCAATACAAATGCCAATTTCCAAGGAGTGCAATCAGACACCAAACCCTCATCAGTGCCCTTAAGCATGGACCTTGGTATACACCCTACTGCATTTTGTAGCATTGAGCTTAACTTTATCTGTCTTTTTGTGTTTTTGTTATCAAGGGAACCATGCTAATTGTAGCTACTAATACAAGATTGGTATCTACTAGTACAATATTGGTAGCTACCACTCTCATTGTGGCAGCTGTCATGCTAATCCTGGTACAGCTAGCTACCAGTATGGCTCTGGCTACCATTCTTCCATGAGCTACTATTCTCCCATGGAAGTCTTGTTGGCTGACAAGGTAGCTACCATTCATCCATTAGCTATTGTTTTACCATGGAACTTCTACTGGTGACAAGTAAGTTCTCACTATCAACCATGGTAGCTACAAGTATAATAGTGGTAGCTACCATTCTGCCAAGGAAGTCATGCAATTGACAACGTGACTACCAAGATTGCATTGGTAGATGCCATTCTTCCATGAGCTGCCATTCTACCAAGGAAGTCCTGCAAATGACAAGGTGGCTACCAGGATTGCATTGGTAGCTGCCATTTTGCCATGAGCTGCCATTCTGCCAAGGAAGTCCTGCAAGTGACAAGGTAGCTACCAGGTTAACATTGGTAGCTACCATGATAGCATCTATAGCTACCATGATGGCAGGGGGCAAGGTAGCTACTAGGATAGCATTTGATATTACTGATAGCTTATTAGTGCTTGTCTGGTAGCTTCTATTGTCATGCTGACCCTGCATGTTTTTAATTGCCTTTGTGTAAGAACAGAAGTCAAGGTGTTGGTACATGATGAGAAGGAAGATGTTTTAGATAAAGGTTGTTGCCAGGCTTTTATTTTGTTAACCACCACTATTATACTGCTTACTACTAGGATAGCATTGGTGGCCTATGTCATCTTGGTAGATCTCAGTCAGCCAGCTACAACTAGGATGGCATTGGTAGCTACTAGGATAGTGTGGGTAGCTATCAATGCTTGCCTCGTAGCTTCCACTATCATGCCTGGTAGCTTCCACTGTCATGTTGTAGTTACATGTAACTTGAAATAGCAAGTTCTTAATTCCTTAATACTTTTCATGACTGCAGAGGTTGAGCCAGAGACTACAGTTGAGAAGGACGGTGTGTTAGAGAAGTATAGTCCAGAGAATGGATCAAGCAGAAAATGCTTCTTCATCAATGAAGGACAATGAAGTCTCAGCCAGAGATACTAGTCCCTCCATCCTACATACCATACAAATGATGCAAAGGGAAAGAAAGAGAAAGATGACAAGTGTTATTTCTAGTTTTGTTTTTTCCTAAAGGTAGATAATATTGTTGAAGGTTCATTCTTGTTGATTGTTTCTTCTCTCTTGCAGATGGAGATGCCAGAAAGCCTACAGAGGATGCAGAAGGGAAAACAAAGACATCAAAGGACCAATTAGACATAGAGACTGGAGAAAATAGTAACATGGAATCTAGAAGAAAAGTTTCTACAACAACCAGAGTCAGAAAAAGACTCCAAACATAGTCTCGATATTTTTGCTTTGTAGCCTATCCCCATTTTTGGCTCTTTTCCTAAATCCTGTCGCCAGTTTTTTCTTTGTAACAATTCTCCATTTCCTATGAATTAAGAAAGCCAAAATCATATTTTTTTTGTCTTGTCCATCATTGTTGTTTATCTCATTATTGTTTATGTTCAGATGTTGCCACTAGCAACATTGACAATCTTGATCACATAATAAGTATGATAGCACAGTCTACTATGAGAGACCCTCCTCATGTAGACGGTTCATTTAGAGTTGAGGGCCAAGTCCCATGTGGTAGCAGCATTGATGACCAAGAGGATAGAAACATGGAGTTTTTTGTCCTCAGTACAGGTGAGGACACAAAAATTATCATGAAAAAGTCTGAACCAGGAAGGGAAAATGGTGATGCATCTGTGGATGCAGGTGGTGATGCAAGTTGTGCAGTTGGTGCAGGTGGTGTAGGTGATGACACGGAGATTAAAATTGATAAGTCTGAACCACCTCGAGAAGATGGTGACGCATCTGTGGATGCAAGTGGTGCAATTGGTGCAGGCAGTGCAGGTGAAGACACAGACATTATCATTGAAAATTCTGAATCACCTTGGGAAGATGGTGATGCATCTGTGGATGCAATTGGTGAATCAAGTTGTGCAGGTGGGGCAGTTGGTGTAGGTGAGGACACGGAGATTACCAATGAAAAGTCTGAACCATCTTAGGAAGATGATGATGCATATGTGGATGCAGGTGGTGATGCAGGTTGTGCAGCTGGTGCAGTTGGTGCAGGTGGTACAGAACATGTAAGGCACGATGATGGGATGGTGTCTCGGCAAAGGGAGGATGGAGAAGGTGCACATGGTGTTGCAGATTATGTTAGGAACGATGATGGGACAATGTCTCGTCCATGGGAGGATCCTAGGAACATATTTTTTGAGAGTAAGCCAACTCTAATCCTTGATATTAATGGTGTCCTACTGACTTCATTAGACAAGAGGTACTGTTCACAGAAGCCTGCCTACTGGAATGATCTAGAAATTGTAGACACAGCAGGGGTGTTTGCTGGATATAACAGGGATGCACCTGCATTCTTGGACTGGTGCCTTGTGCACTTTGATGTATTTGTGTGGACCTGCTGCATGAAGACTAAAGCAGAAAAACTGTTGAGTGCCTGCTTTCCTGATCAATTTCCCCAATTCAAGGAAATTCTTGCACAACAGGATTGTGTAAGAGATGCTAGATTCAAGATAACTGGTGGAAAGCCTGCATTTTACAAGAAGCTAAGTGACTTCTGAAAGAAAAGAGGTCAGTACACTGCTACATCCACAATTCTAGTGGATGACGCACAGTACAAGCAACAGTACACTGCTACATCCAAAATTCTAGTGGATGACACACAGTACAAGCAACTGTGGAATCCTCCAGGCACTTTCTGCATTGTGAAGAATATGGAAAATCAGAATCCCACTGAGATTCAAGGATATCTTACAACAACTGTAACTTATTGGCTCACGGCTTGGCTTTGTGCGGAAGATCGCCTCAAGTATGTTGAGGACTGTGCACTGCCAAGACCGATCGATAACCTGAGCATTAGGATCTCAAAGTAGTGGCGTCTACAATATTACGGCTAGATATATTATCCTGATATGTAATCATGATAAGCGATGTAAACAGTCAACCATTTATTGACTTATGGAGTATTTTGCTCACTTGTAATGATGACACAATGTAGTAAAGCAGCTTCCAATGCTCAATGTAGTAAAGCATCTTTTGTTAACTTGTACACTTGTTTATGTTTTCCCATTGTTCATCACTGCACCTCCACAGTTGCACAATTACAAGTACTTAACACAGCTTCCGATACCAGGAAATGTTAAGGGCAGCTACCAGTCTGCATAGTAGCTACCCTTGCAACTACTTAGCTACACTTGTTTAATTTTCTATGTCTGTTGTGGAGATGATTTATTTATTATGGATTAATGTACGGAGTATTGATGGGCACTTGGTTGGTTCTAGTGGTCATGATCATTCATGCATCAGATGTATTCAGCATTTACTAGAGTCACTTGTCCATTGTCTCTTGGGACTCGCACATGCAGCCTCAAACGTTCAAAAAGTGCTGCCACATTTGCATGCCCGTGCGCTTATTCTGAATGGGTCCTTATCGCCCCCAGCGTGATGACCCTCCCTCATGACATTCAGTAATAACGGTGCCGATGGCGAAGGCGGGAGAGAAGCAGGAGCTTGCAAAAGACTACTAACACCTCCTGTTGTTTGCGGGCCTGCAAAAGCTGACCTTATCCTCTATCAACACAACCCTTGAGCAACCGCTTGCTGTGCATGTGTGAGATCCGTCATAGGTTGGTTGTCCGGTCAGGGGCATCAAACCCTTTAATGGCCGGCTGCATGTGCGAGTCTCATCTGGAGTTGCCCTCATCTTCTTTTTTAGGGAAAGGCTTTCGACAGAGTGTTCATGCTATTTGCCTCATGATATCACATAGGCATTTTAGACACGATTCAAGCAATTGCAAAACAGGGTGATACTCAGCGCAAAGATTACAGAGATTCCCCCAAAGAGAAAAAAAAAAAGAAAAGATGTTGAAGGGCCATCAAAAGTAGCTTAGATTAGAACTAGGAATGATATACATCAAAAGGAGTGCTATTGTAAATAGCCTCATATGTTTTTGAGGAAAGTAAGAATTGTCTTGTACATCCCACTTTCTACATTGGGAACTTAATAGCTCGTACAAGGTGGATTTAGGCTCAGAATTTAATAGCTTGAACTCATAGGGATTTTCTTTTCCTTGTTCGTACCAAACTCCTTTGACAACAAAGGAGCCGGCATTGCAAACATTTCCCCATGCATCTCTTAGAAAATCTTTAGTTTGAGTCTTTTCTGTTGTACATTTCAAGACATAGAAATCCACAAGCTCCTTATTGTCATGATGAGCTATAACAGCAAAATTTTCACCAACATGAAGTACATCACTCAATGCATCATGGTGTCCTTCATATGAAAACTCTTCAATCTTATCATCATCTTCGACATCATCTGTAGGTTCAAGGGTAACATAATTCCATCCAAAAACGTGTGATTTGTTTGAACACCTCCTCCAACTGCCTTGCAAACAAGCACTACAAAATCATGATAATTGCCGATACCTAAGAAGTTTTCCATTTGTTAAGGAGTAGCCACTGACACAATGTAACCCACGTGCATTAGGCACAGATTTACAATCCCGATGTTGGCTTCTATCCACATCACCTAATAGGACCTCCTAGAACAATCGAGTAACTCGTCGTACCTACGAAGAATAGGTGACTGTAGCACCATTGGACATGGTTTCTCTCAAAAATGGCACCACATCTACTGCACATTGTAATTTCACATAGTCTGCTTTAGCTGCTCCTGAGTGAGATGCCTCTTAATAACAGCACCTGCACCATCATGTTCGCCCTTCCCATTACCTCAACCTAAAAAGTGATGTGTCATTTTCAAACTTGTCAGGATTCCATATCGAGCAACAAAATAAAAAGGCCTCTTTACTTTGAACTGCGAGGTTGCTCCATCTGACCTGACCCAATGTTCTTTGAGCGATATGCCTAGCTCTTTCAACCAACCATAATGGAGCATAAAGCAATGTTGGACAAAAAGAGTATCATGGATTTTATCATCAGATTTATAGAAATGATAGTATTTTTGGACACTACCTGCAATCCTCACATATGTAATGTAAACAAAGATTGTCACCTATCTAGAAAACCAATGCATCGATTGGATCTCGTTCAGTTCTTTGAAAGTGTAATTTTCAGCAAAATCCACCACTGACACTACCACATCTTCAGGGAAGATACGTAGACACTTTAAATTGCTCAGCCTGCCATCTGTAAACAAAATTGTGCTTTATGAACTTACTTAGTTGATCCTTGAACAGTATGAAAAGCTGCCCGCATTGCATCTCCTTGTGAGAAAGAACTTTTCTTTTCTTCTTTTTCCTGAATCTGTTTCGCCAACTTCAAGATCTTCAAAAATCTTAACTGTTACCATGTGTGCACCATATACCTTCAATCGAGCAAATTGGTAGCTTCTTTGAAGGCCCACATGAAGAGCATTCGTCTATCAAACACTTCAGTGCAAAAAAATTTGACCCGCTAGCCTTCGAACATAAAACTGACTCCCAAAGCTTTGTAAGGCTAGGGCACTGATTTTTCTGAGCACTATATTGCAAATCTGCACCACAAATATCACATTGAAAACTACACTCTTTTCCATGCACACCATAGGAAATCTGCCTTATATGGTTTACAGGATCCCTCAAGAATGACATTTGAATATGCGTGATGCAACAACAGCTGTAGCGATCTCAAAGCTTGCATACAAAATAAGGTTTCAGCTTTTCAAATGTCCTTTGATGAATTTGTATCTCTAGGTGACTCTGTTTGAAGGCAAGAAAGAATCTACCTGTATTAGATAATGATATTCATTACACTTATTGGCAAAATCATAACTTATTATTGACATGTAAAACTGAGATCAATCTGGTGGGAGATAGTATAAGAATGGTAACTAATACTTTTGTGATCAGTGGAAGGAGAAAAGTTACAAGAGCCTGAGTCTAATGGTAGAAAGCACTCTAAGACCTGGTTGTTATCAGACTACCTAAGGGTAGCTGCCAGGTTAACAGTGGTAGCTACCAGGTTGATAGTGACAGCTACCAGGTTGACAAAGATAGCTACCAATCCACCAGATTTCCATGGCAAACCGCTAGCTTCCACCAAGATTTCCATGGCAGACTGGTAGCTTCCACCAGGATTGCATGGCAGAGTGCAAGCTATTACTCTCAGAATGGTAACTAATATTTTGTGATGAGTGGAAGGAGAAAAGTTAGAAGAGCCTGAGTCTAATAGTAGGAAGCACTCTAAGACTTGTGGCTACCTTTACCATGAGTAGCATTGTAAGGCTGGTTGTTATCAGACTACCGAAGGGTAGCTACCAGGTTGACATTGATAGATACCATGTTGACAGTGATAGCTAAAAATCCACCAGGATTGCCATGGCAAACTGGTAGCTTCCACCAAGATTGCCATGGTAGACTGATAGCTTCCACCAAGATTGCATGGCAGAGTGGAAGCTATTACTCTGAGAGTGATAGCTCCAGCTAGCACTAGGATACTGATAGCTACCAAGTCGACAATAATAGCTACCAGTACCCCAATACTACCATGGCAATCTGGTAGAAAGAACTATCAGACTGGTGGCTACCTTATCATGACTATGAGACTGTAAACTAGTAGGTTGAACGTGGTAGCCATCAAATTTACCAAGAACACCATGGAAAATTGGTAGCAACACCTATCAGACTAGTAGCTACCTTTACCGAGGACAACCTGGACACTACCAAAGTCTAACAGTGGTAATTATAAGGATCACAGTGGTAGCTACCAGTCATGTATAGTAAGCTACCTATTTGGCAGTGGTAGTTACTGGGTCTAAAGCAATGTGCAACAATAAGCAAATTGTACAACAGTAAACTGAAGTACAACCAAACCAGTGCATTTTGTCCATTTAGTGGCCTAGCTCGAGGAGGAGTGACTTGCTGGCGAGGAGGCCGTCTTTGATTACCATTTCCTTGATAGCGTCTTGGATGGGGGCAATAATACATGCCGTGACCTACCTCTCCACAGTTGTAGCAAATGTACTCACCTGCTTGCCTTTGTCCTTCTTGTCTATTTCGTTCATTTCCTGGCTGGGGAGCCCTTACACCTTGAACTAGATTGATGGACAGGTTCTCTAGTTGATTGGTGATTTGTTGAAGTAATTCTTGTTGAGAGGACTCTTGGTTTGTTTCTCCTGTCCTTGCTACTACCCTTGCCGTAGGTTGAGCTAGCGGTGGAGGCTCCATTCCCCCTTGTAGTTGAGCTTGGAATTTTAACTTCCTATCCTTCTCCCTTGCATAAGTCATAGCTTTATCAAAGGTATCTAGGAATTTACCTTTTACCTTTTCTCGAAGGATGGGGTAAAGCCCTGCCAGGAAACAGTCCTTCTTTAGGCATTCTGGCGACCTTTCTCCTTCACCTAGTGATGCACACCATTTCTCCCACAGGTTGGAAAACTTTCCTTCATAGCTTCTATAGTCATTGGGTGATGTTTGGCGTAGCTCTAAGAGCTGTCTCCATATCTCCTCTGGAGGCTCATGGCGGCGAAATTCTTCGATGAAGGCCATCTTTAAGGACTCCCAGTCTCTTCTTTCTTCAGGTGCCAAAGTTTGATAGCATAATTTTGCACCTTCCCTCAAGACCAAAGGAAAGGCCCTTAACTTAGTAGCTTCGTCATCCCTTCCCGATACCAGAAAGGCCATTTCCAAATTATCCAAAAAGTCTGGAGCAACCTCCCCAGGCTTACCATAAAAATTAGGGAAGGCCATAAGTGAGAGAGTAAACAATTACACAAACAACTCCAATTTATTTTAAATTAGAGTATGGTAATTACAATTTGGAGCTTTAGCACAACTTAGCTCAAAATAGGATGAAAATCGACACATCAAAGGAATGGTAATAGTCTAGTAAGGGTAGAATGACAGGATGAGGAGAGCGCAAGATTTCCCCAAGTCTCTCGGCTCCAAACAACAGGGCTATTCTTTGCTGATAAAAGATTTTTCTATCAATACAAATATTCACACGGATATGACGCACAAAATGGAAAGGAAACATGCGGGGATCATCATTCTCATTATTGGCATCCATACTTACACACAAGAGCCTAGCTTAGTTGCACCACCTTGGGACCAATGAGCCTGATCAGCCACAGAAGGTCAGCACCTCGGATCACTTCGACTCTTCCTGATGCATCTGTGAAGACGTAAGGTGTGATGGCAACACTTTGTACAATGCTGAGCCTTTTAGCAAGCAACAATTGGATGCTATTACCATAATCAGCATGACGAATGAAAGTGACACCATTAATGTGCAGCACATCATCAACTAAGATAGTTTCCTTAGATTGAGATAACTTCTTGAAAATTAGCAGCAAAGGTAGGGCAGGGGGGCTTTTCACCCGGTCTCCAAAGCACTTTGGACAATATCCAAAGTGATCTTCACGCGGACAGGAGGTTGGCTTGGGATTGGTGGTGTCTGGATTCACAAAGTGCACTGGGAGCACTCGCAGACGGGCGGCAATCTTGTAGGCAAGCCTTCGCCTCTTTGCTTCAGGAGGATTTAGGGGTGAGAGTCGTGGTTGCAAGTTGGAGGTTGAAGTTGGTTGCTCACTAGCCTTTTTCTTGCCTGTAGTGGTCATGTAATCCCTTATTAATGAGATTAAGCCAAATGTTACCTTACGCTTGAGCACGCGCTGCGGCCTTGGGCCACTTAGGTGTAGAGGTGATCTTCCTCCTCTTAGTTGGCTCCTCAGAAAAGAGAGGTCTGGTGATGCTTTCTCTTCCCTTAATGTGTGTCACAGTACCTTCGTGTATGTTGATGTAGAATATTTCAAGCTCGTGTGCGTTGGAGGTTTCTGGAGCACTCATAGGTTGAGAGGAGAGGTATATCAAGCTCTTCTTCTTACTCTCCTTCGTTGGCGACGATCACGAACAAGGCATGTAGAAGAACTTACTTCTTGAATTTCAATGACACTGCAACCTAGTAACAAGACCTCGATGAAAGCTTTTAAGGCCTCTAAAGCCTCCTCCTCTTCTGTTCTCCAATTTGCAAACTCCTCACGCCATTCATCCATGTCGTAGATTGCACATCTTCATTGCTTGTGGACTGAAGGTCTGTGTAGCCCTCCTCCGTGGGGGCACCAAAATGATAGTGGAAAAAAGAGCAGTGCAATCGGGTGGCCTCTGTACTCGTGCACCCTCCACAAACCACGCCTCATGCAAACAAGCAAAGAACAAAACAAAGGGGGCACCACCCTAAATTAAGAGGTTTAGGGACCTCACACATAGTGCACATAGGGAAGTGAGACTTCTGGAATTATGATGGCATCAAAACATATGGCAAAACACATAGAAACGAATCTTAGGGACCTTATGTAGCATATATATACACAAGACATCAGCTTAACAATACAATGGCATCTGATCATACATAACAAGGATATAGAGAAGCAAGCCAAGGATGGCATAATCCCTTGTCAAAAACAATCAACCCAGCAAGTAGGTATGATCCTACTAGCAACACATCAATACCTTAGAGAATGATGGCGAGGATGGTGGCCATAGAGCATGAGAGAAGACTCCTTATTTAGGTTTTAGGGCTAGTAATGTAGCATACTAGAGGGAGAGAGAGAGAGAGGGAGAGAGAGTAGAGCTCCATCCATAGCTCCTCGTTGTGAGCAATGTCATCATAGCTTCGTTGCTTGGTGAAGTGGGTGAAGTGTTGGTTTTGAGTGAGAGAAGGCCTCCTTATATAGGTTTCTGAGAGGGTTTAGGATTAGGGATAAACATGCTTAAATCCGCTGTTTGGGGTTACTTTTTGCTTAGGGTGGTCAACAAATTGAGGTCACCTCATATGTCACCATCAAGATATTCTCTAGAGTGATGTGAGAGGGGAGGGTAAATGCTGATTTTTCTGATTGTGACACATGGGGATAAGGCCTTGACCAGCATTTAAGAGCAGGTAAGGTGGTTGTTGAAACTGGAGGTTCTGCACATGTCAGGGGGGGACCTGCGGGGGGGAGGTGGCAGCTGGGTCCTCCTGAATATCAAATTCTCAAAAAATCTTCAACCATGGCTTCTTTTGACATGTGTTCTTTGAAAAAATCAGCATGTCTCTTTTCAACTCAAAAGTCTTTATCCCTGTTGACTCACCTTTACCATAAGATTTTCCCCTTTTCTCCTCCTGTAACTACATTGTTGATGCCCAATCACTGCTTCTAGTAACAGTGAACTGTTACCTACCAAATACTTATGGTGCAGTAAAAAATATTTACCATGGGTAAAAAAAGTTACTGTAGGTAAAAAGTGATTTGTATTTACCATGTAGGTGAAAAATATTTACTGTCGGTAAAAAAGTGAAAACGGAGTATGCTGTGCTGTGAGTCCACACGAACATCCTCGTGTAAATTTCACTAGAAATTCACACCTAGAATGGGCTATTCTGTAAGATATAGGTTGTAGGCATGCATAAGAGCTCGTTCCCACGTATCTTCTGTCCATGGCACTTTTTACTCTTTGGTGCTTGTGAAGTAGATTTTCTTCTCTTTTGAGATCCCTTGGACTATAGTATCCTCATCTCCCCAACAACTGACTGTGCCTTTATTGCATCTTCAGAAGGGGTCCTAAAAACCATGCATCACTATCCACGATGATAAGAGTCAAGCTGAACGAGATTGGGTTCTTCGTGAATTTAGATCTAGCAATAGCCCTATAATGAGAGCAACAAATGTTGCAACTCGGGGCTTGGATGTGAAGGATATAAAGTTTGTCTCATCAATTATGATTCATGGATCATAGTTCTTGTTGTGGTTTGACAAAAGTACAAGCAATGGAGCAAACAAAAGTAAAAACAAAAACAAAGACCGCATTGACATTTACAACCACATCATGTAAGCAAGGACGACATGAATTTCCAGGAGGGGAGTGTTGACCCGTGGGTCAACAACACGACATAACTCAACAAAACCCTATTTTTTGAGATTTATGAGATGCTGTGGATTATGGTTAAAAACATCATTTGTAATGAGTAGTTATTCTAGTTGTAGAAGCCAGGGTACAATGGCACTTCTAGATTGTACATACAAAGCCATTTTACCCCTTGAACTCTATTTTAGGTTTAACCTATGGTAGCCTTAATATATAAGGTACCTAGGTCATTTTATAAAGAGAACATTTATCATAATCAAGTTTTAAGCTGTCGTCAACTGTGTGTGAGAGAGGAAGATAGAGAGTGTGAGGTTCATCCTGGCGCTACTTCTCGCTTGTTTATCACATTGGAGATTTGACTACACCATTTTTCTAGGCTTGGTGAGAGCTACACATCATGGAGCACGCATGCTGACTCATCTACGAGTCATTTGTGGTTGTAAGTGTATCGAGAAATGACTATTTTATGCATGCAAGTAGTCATTAGAATCATGGAAACATAAGCTATACATATGTCTTCATAGATTTCGGTTTTGGGCACTTCCAAAATTCGGCTCTATCTTCATATGCATTTTTCACAGATGGGTCTAGAGTGACGGTTTTGGGTGTAGAGGCTTTGGGGTAGGTGTATCCTAGTGAGGGGATGGTGTTCCTTAAGTTTTGTACAATTCTAGTATGATTTAGTGAGTTTCCTTCCGTTTGTGTGTATGTGGGTGGGTTGGGTGGTGTAACTGAGAGCAATGAGATTGTTATTGTGGTTAAGGTGGCCTTCTAGAGTGTTGTATGTGTGGGATGGTCTCATCCTGACAAGCTAAAGAGTTTTCCTCCATGTGCCTATCGTGTTATTTGTGTCCTCGATTAACATTATGTTGATCAAGGTAGTGTTGCATGCACTTTATAGGTGTTGTGATTTGCTCCCACAAAAGCCGCCCTTGACAGTCACAATGGATTGAGATGGCCATGATACTTTTCAAGGGTGGAGATTAATGTGCGTCTTCCATCCTGCAAAGATTCATGGCCATATCTCCAATTTTTTTGCATTAGACTTGACAAGGGCTCAACAACATTGGCATTTCTCCCGCTAATGACCGTCAAGATGTCAACAAAAGGCCATGAAAATTTAATAAAAGTAGATCAATGCTAAACCTAAATAACAACATATGAATGAAAATTTTAGAAATGAACCACAAATAAGTGAGAGAAGGTACAACATCATAATATAGAAGATCCATGCACAAGAGTATACAAGATTGGAAATAACCAAAAGGCAAAAAATGTGGAATGATAATTAGGACTAATGAAAGGGTCATCGTTGGCACTCATCATCACAGATTTCCTCTCCGTAATGAGCACCAATATAATTGGCAAAGTCTGTAGCTCCGACTCTATTGCACATTGTATACATGATGCTCTCATGATCATGTGGACCCAAACATTAGTGAAGGATGCTCCCTTTCTTCTTGTTGATAATCCTCTCCATCCATAGCTTCACAACAAGGACAAGATGGGAGTAGTGTATGGCTACCTTTGAACACTCATAATACTATACAAAATGCATGTAGCACCCACATCTATGCACCTACTAAAAATAGCACCCTAAAATAACCATATTGTTAGAATCATATGCCTCACCAAAATCATCAATAGTGGATTCCTTAAGCAGAAGCTTTGCCTTGGTGAATCTAAGAATATAGTAGTTAGCTCCCCTTCACATTCCCCTCCTTAACAATAAATTCAAAATCATCTCCCTCTACCAAGTAATCTGTGAGAGTGTTAGCATCATCTGAGAGCTATGTGATCTCACCCTCAATGGAGCTACTCGATGTGAGTGTACCATGTGGTGATGGTGAAAGAGGGTGTAGTGTCGACCTGTCAATCCACTTTGTCATGGTGCGATTTGCCCACTCACCGTTGTGAGCAGGAAGATACACACACACACTATGGGGCAACACTCGGCTTACACAACCAGCCTGGCCGAGGCAGGAAACACACAGACGGAGTGAGAAGAGAGAGATTTCCCTCTTGCCCACTCAACACTCACACATACACACTCACACACACACTCTCAATTCAGCTCAAAGGAGGCAAATTGCTATTGTTTAGACTCAATGAAGCTCAGCCCAACACCAATGGGGCAAATAGTTTACACAGTATTGAGGAAATACACCAGATACAACCACAAAGTTAAGCAGAGGCTTCACTCACCGGAGAAGATTACACAGAAAAACAACAGAAAATTTGTGAGGAATTTGGCAAAATGGACAGCACCATTGCGTCCGGAACGCCCAAAAACCCCACCCTACAATGTCGCAGTGCTCAAATCCGAGCAGTTTAGGGCCAAAAAATGCTCCAAAAACAGCAAAAAACACACTTGCAGCTGTTCCTCCTCTCTTCTAAACGTTTTTTTCTGGTCTTCTCTCTAATTTTTCAGTTCCCACACTTAGCTTTATTAGTTGGGCACCGTGGCCTTTTAGATGACCTCAAACGGACCCCGAACAGGCCAAAAACTGACCTCGCAGTGCATAGTTGTCACCTTTTTTGCATCATCCGCACACCTGGCACTCAGTTTTTCCCAATAATGCATCCCGCAACCACGTGAAGTGGCCCCAAAAAGTGGTCCTCATGATGACCTTTCTGCATAAGTATCACAAGAAAACACCCACGTCGTGTCTGTACTTATCCACGTGCAAGTATTGACCCTATTCGACCTCCTGACGCCACTTGATGCCATTTGACGCACCTGCTTACCTCATGTCGTCGTCCCGCAGATAGATTCCTCGAGAAGTTTTACGTGCTACCAACTCTTCCTTATTGTAGAAAAAACACACTGGTACTGATAATAGTGAAAATCGTTGCACTATGTACACCCTGTCCTACCTGTACACACGTGGGCCCCACGTAACCACCTGGCTATGGAAATTGGGCAATCCTTTATTCGATGCACCATGCATGTGTATGTACATATGCGCAATCCCTTGCTCTAAAAAACTCCTGACATAATTTACCCATCCCCTAGGCTGCTAGATCATTCATGATCAGCAGCAGCAAAAAGCGATATGAGACTCGCAGCGTCACAAGTCTCCTTATCCTTCACCAACACTCCTTGATCCACATACAGCTCATCTTGCTTGACCATCATCAACCTGGCATGATACAGCTTAAGACGCAATCCATTTACCCTTGACTTATGTAGAAACCCATCCAGGTTAGCCAACTGATATGTACCATTCGGGAAACACTCCACTACCTTGAAAGGGCCTTCCCACTTAATTTGAAACTTCTTTCGGAAGGTGTTGTCCAGCTTACTGTTGTAGCGCAAAACCAAGTCATGCTTCTTCATACCCTTACTTTTTACCTTTTCATTTATCTTTTCCAAAGCCCTATCTTGCATCTGCCCATAATGTTCCAATGCACTCATCCTATCCAGTTGAACCTCTTGTAGCTGTAAGAGCCTCTCTTCGAATGCATCACTAGGCGGCCCAAGCAACTTCTCTAACATCTTGACCGTAGGCAACTCTACTTCCACAGGCAATAGTGCTTTTCCATACACCAAATGAAATGGAGTAAACCCTGTACCTGTCTTCACTAGAGTACGGTAAGCCCATAATGCACTAGGCAATTCCAAATCCCAATTCTTTCCTTGGTGCTCTGTAACTTTCGAAAGAATCTGTACCAACTCACCATTGAATCTTTCATTTAATACATTACACTGTGGGTAATAAGGAGTGGTATGCTGGTGCCTAATCTTCATCTTTGCACATAAAAAATCTAGCAGTTTAGCTCTAAAGCCAGGCCCCCTTATCTAAAAGTAGCTCCAGTGGCACCCCAAACTTGCAACATATTTCATCATACACAAATTTTTCCACATCCTTTGCAGTGATCTGTTTTACTACTATAGCCTCTGCCCATCTAGAGAGATAGTCCACTGCAGTCAAAATATAGCTTTTGCCTCTGCTTGTGATAGGTAACGGGCCTATTGCATCAATCCCCCACTTTTCAAACACATCAAACGCCATAATGGTTTTTTGTAGCTCTAGCTTCAACACTCTCTTCCCAAATGCTTGACACCTATTGCAAGACCTACACCAATGGTGAACATCCTTGTGCAAACTAGGCCATACATACCCCTCTTGAAAAATCTTATGCAAGGTGATCTTTAGAGCAAAATGTCCACCACATGCGCCTTCATGATTCTCTTCCAACACTCTATAAAGCTCCTCCCGCCAAGGTACACGTCTCAACACGAGATCAGCCCCTTTCATGTATAAGACATCACCAATCAATTTGTACCTATATGCTATACGCACAAAACCATACTTCTTAGACTTCTGAATCTCCTTTGGAATGATTCCTATTAGCAAAAACTCCTCTTCTTGAGCCAAACTTTCCCGGCCATGATAAAGAGGTAAAGTGGTCCTCAACACAAATAGCTCCCCAATCATGCCTTGAGCTGCTTCATTTGCCTCTCCATTTAGAGCACGTTCAATGTGTCTGATGCTCCATGCTTCGAACTTTTTTTAACGGGCCTTTAATTATGAAGCACATTTCCTTCAATGAGGTGTTCTTGCTCTTCCACACACCCAGCACTTGCTTCACCACTAACAAGGCATCACCTTTTATGCTCAACCTTCGAACCCCATGCTTCAAACAAATGTGTAATCCGGCTTCCAGACTACCATATTCAGCCTCATTGTTACTATGAGCATCCAATTTGAACCCTCTCTTGCATACTAGATTCCCCTCTAGATCATAAAGTGCTATACCCCCTGAAGCTGCATCACGGCTCTTTCTGTATGAACCATCAAAGAACAACACATGTGCATTGCTGATCTGTGGCACTTATTCAACTACCTTTCTCACCACCTCTTCCTTAACAATAAGGGGATTCTCCTTGTAGGTCAACAAATCAGCTAGTGTAGCTCTTGTACTATCTTCCACTAGAAAAGAGAACTCAAACTCTTGCAGCTCAATTACCCATTTCTTCACCACATTTGACATGTTAGTGCCATTAATTAACTGTGGCAAAAAGGCATAACTCGTCAAGAAAACAAAAGGTCACGACGAAATCGTCGACAAGGAAATATTACACTAGCCATCACTAGCTCTACTTCTGAGAACTTTCTCTCCGCTACCAACTTCACTCGGCTTGCACAATACACTGGCCTCATATAATGGCTGCCCTTCCCCTTTTGCAATAGCATGGCTCCAATGGCATCATCCCCTACTGAGGGATTTACATGAAAAACTTTCTCCCAATCATGAGCCTGCATGGCTGACAACCGACCTAACACCTCTTTCACCTCTTGAAACACTTCTTCACACTTGTCATCCCATTGCCATGTACTTCACTTTGTGTATAAAGGTTGCCAATTGCTTCGTACTTGTAGGTGATGGAAGAAGAATAATAGACTTAACCTTGTCTGGATCAGCCTCAATGCCATTTTCTGACACCATGTGTCCCAATAACTTCACCCTTGGCTGTGCTAGATGACATTTCTTTGGATTTAGTTATCCTCCACATTCATCATATCGAGCCAATACCATTTGCAACTTCTCATGGTGTTCAGCCCTACTGCTCTAGACACTGAAGTCGTCCATAAAAGCCTTAACACAACTACCAATGAATGGTTCTAATACCCAATTTGCTCTCTCTTGATAAAAGGATGGTCCATTTGATAACCCAAATGGTAATACCGTGTAGCAATAGCAGCCCCATGGCGTAATAAAAGTCGTCTTTGTGCGGTCTTTAAGAGCAATCTTCAATTGAAAATAGCCTGAAAAACCATCACACCCACTGTACCTCTCATAACCTACCATTGAATCCAAGATCTAATCGATGAATGGAAGAGAATATGGGTTCTTCTTAGTGGCTGCGTTTAACGGTTTAAAATCTACACAAATTCTCCACTTCCCATCCTTCTTTAGACTGACTACAACTGGAGTCACCCATTTTGTGGTCTCCACAGGGACTATGAACCCTGCCTTCAATAACTTGTCCACCTCTTCTCACAAGGCTTCCACTTGCTCTTGACCCATCCTTCTTAGCCTTTGCCGCACTGGCTTAGCACCTTCTTTCAGCTCTATATGCATCTCTTCGCCCTTGAACCCTCTGATCTCTTCATATGAAGTAATGAACAAATCAGGAAAACTAGCCAGCATGTGCAAATATATCTCCTTCTCCATAGCTGAGAAGTCTCCACTGATCATTTTTGTCATCAATTCCTGCTTCTTTGACAACTCAACCTTGGTTTGCATCAGCCCTTCAATCACTTCATAAGGCCTATCACTTTCATCTTCAACCTCATTCGCAAATGCAACTAAAACAGACTTCTAGATTTCTTTATCCATCAAAAGAAATGCAACATCAACATCCTCATCACTGCTGGTAGTGTTATCATTGTCCTCATCTGTCACTGTGGAATAGTTTTCATCACTAGACTCATCCTCATCTTCATAAAGCTCCTCTAATCGTTTCCTTGTGTCCATATTATAAAGCTTCTTGGTACCTATCTTTCATAGAGGCTAATCGTACCATGTCGCCAATCTTGAACAGCTCCCACTGCACATAACCATGGTCTGCCCAGTATAATAGGATATGCTCCCAACCCTGCTGGCATCACAAGAAAATCAACCACTTCCTTTGCATCATATGCCTCCACTTCTAAGCTCTTTACAACACCCAAGCATTTTACTTTTTGATGGTTTGCCAATCTGATCCGAAACCTGACACCCCAGCCACTGTGAGACCCATCTTCTCAACGCATGAGTGTGTTATGACGCATATTTGGGCTCCGCCATCCACATAACCTTGTCCCAAATTTTTCCTTTTATGCCACACATCTACTATTGGACAAATGTCTAGTAGCTCATCCATTGCCAACACCTTTACTGAACCTCTCTCTTGCTCTTTCTCCATTGGGTTAACCATCCTCTTCCACTGTCGCTTTAGCTTAGGCACCATCTCTATAAGCTGCCCAAAAGTAACATCTGCCTTCCTGCTTGTCAGATCCTCCTTCAAGTCATAGCTTAATTGCCCATCCCCTAGTGGAAAATCTGAAACATGAAACTTTCGACGAGCTCTCCTTTTCCTCTTGGCCTTGATATCCTCGCCTTCATGGCTCTTTCCTTTCTTCTTACAAGGACCTGGGGCACTTCTTCCTTCCTTATCCTCTCTGGTCCTCTTCCCAATAGGCATCACTAATGTATCCTCTAGCTTTGATGCCTTCTCCAAGGTGACTACACTTAGCACTTTTGTCTTTCCCTTTTCCTCTTGGGTTAATCCACTGGTTCCTTCATCTCCCTTAATTTCGATGCCATAATGATTTGACCTAGTTAACACCTGTCTTGGCAATGGATACATGTCTCCCCCCATCCTTGGTGGCTTATCACATTGCGGGCTGATGTGACCCAACTCTCCACAATTGTAACATGTGGGCGTCTGCCTCCAAAACCTACCATTGCTTTGTCCAACACCATTCCTAGGCCTTTCTTCACCTCATGGCTGATTTGCAAACCTCCCTCGACCTCGATTATTTCCCACTTGACCTAGCATGTTTAGGCTGAGATTCTTCATTAAATCTACCACTTGCCTCATGTCTTGCCTTAGCCCATCATCTTGCACTACTGTAGTGACCACTGCTGGCATAACTTGAGGAGTCACAGAAACCACTGGTTCATGATGAACCCCTGGCATGCGACCTTGCGAAGAATCCATATGCTAAAATTTAGACCTCATGGGCAAAGACTCCACCCCTAACTGGCTCATTTTCCTCAGCTTCCACTCTTTGTTCCTTGCTACCTCTAGTGCATCTTCATATGTCCTAGGCTTCTTTAGCTCCACTCTCCAATGTATATTCTCCCAAAGACCAGCCAAGAACCTGTCCTTCTTCATCATGTCAGGCGGGGGTACCTGTGGTGCTAAGGCCTTGCACATCCTCTCCCATGCCAATGAGAACTTACGTATGTACGCATCTATTGGCTCACCTTCCTTTTGCACTAAACCCTGTACTTCTTGCCACACTTTTTCAGGATCTTCTATCTTTACAAACTCCACTTCCAATCCATGCCTTAGATTGTCCCAACTCAATCTTACGGGTGGATCCGCTGCACGCAACTCCTCTTCAAATGCTTTGGACCAAACTCGTGCATCACTCTTCAAACAAATTTGAAGAAGACGTAACATATGTGCTGGGTCATGAATCTAGTTGCTAATGCAGGCAACCTCCATCTTTTCCAAAAATTCTTCCACATCTTCATCACTTCTTCCATGAAACTCCGGATAAGAGAAAGCCATGGCTACCCAAGTTATAATGCTTTGAGAACCCCTTCGAACACACGTGCAAGAACCCAAAACTTCTCACTACCCAATCCCCAGAAACTTCAATGGAGCTCAACTTTAGATAAGGAAAAACACATGCACATCAAATGAGTTTTCATAGTTAATCATCAAAATGACAACAGGCAAAGGACATTCCAGGATCTCTCGTAATCTTCTTGGCCCGAACATAAAGACTATGTGCTGCTGGAAAAAAATCTCCCTGGACACATGAACATTTATCTGGATTCTTTGAGTTAAATGAAAAGGAGTGAATTGAGGGCCATTTTGATCATCCATTAAAGCCAACCATGAAGCTCCCAAGAAGGCACACCTGACTTAACCTCTGATTTTGCCAAAATTTCAGCAGCATAACAACATAAATGGCTCAAAAAACCAAGAAACCAACCATCATAACTTGGAAAAATTTTGACAGAGTTTCCCCAGAAGTAGAGCAGTAGGAACCCAAAATATAGACTGTATATATATGCATAAACTGTCAACAATAGAACCCGAGCATCAAATAGGACTCACTAGTACATAGCCTATGGAGAGGTCACGAAAAGGGTGCTCCAGCTACTTGTATCACCTAAAGGATCTCCAAATTTGAGAATCCCCCAGCTCAATAAAAACCTCACGCTATCAACCCTCACACGAAGGCTAATGCAAATCGCGTATAGTCAAGTCTCAAAAATGACTATCTTCCAGACCGAGTCTCAGAAATGGCTGGGACTGCCAAATAAAACCATATATGGCTCCACAAAGGCGTACCATGACAGTTTCCACAAGTAACATACAATCCAACAAACAATGTGCTCAAACAGACGCCAAATGATGCATACCCACAACAACTGCAAGTGACATCACTGCTAGTATATCACTATACTCCAACTACCTGTATCTGTGTGAATCACCTGTACCTGTACCTGTCCCTATAACCTGTAACCTGTAACCTGCAACCTGTAATTTGTAATCCCGAATCACGAAGCTTGAAGCTCGAAGCAGAAAGTACTCGAAGAAGATCCTCCGTGGGGGCACCAAAAGAATGTGAGCGGGATGAAAACACACACAGCGCCTCTATAACCACCCGACACACACTCTTGGGAAGATACACACACACACTATGGGGCAACACTCGGCTTACACAACCAGCCTGGCCGAGACAGGAAACACACAAACGGAGTGAGAAGAGAGAGATTTCCCACTTGCCCACTCAACACTCACACACACACTCTCAATTCAACTCAAAGGAGGCAAATTGCTGTTGTTTAGACTCAATGAAGCTCAGCCCAACACCAATGGGGAAAATAGTTTACACAGTATTGAGGAAATACACCAGATACAACCACAAAGTTAAGCAGAGGCTTCACTCACCGGAGAAGATTACACAGAAAAATAGAAGAAAATCTGTGAGGAATTTGGCAAAATGGACAGCGCCATTGCGCCTGGAACGCCCAAAAACCCCACCCTACAATGTCGCAGTGCTCAAATCTGACCTCGGATGAGCAGTTTAGGGCCAAAAAATGCTCCAAAAACAGCAAAAAACACACTTGCGGCTGTTCCTCCTCTCTTATCCACGTTTTTTTCTGATCTTCTCTCTATTTTTTCAGTTCCCACACTTAGCTTTATTAGTTGGGCATCCGTGGCCTTTTAGATGACCTCAAACGGACCCCGAACAGGCCAGAAACTGACCTCGCAGTGCATAGTTGTCACCTTTTTTGCATCATCCGCACACCTGGCACTCAGTTTTTCCCAATAATGCATCCCGCAACCACGTGAAGTGGCCCCAAAAAGTGGTCCTCATGATGACCTTTCTACATAAGTATCACAAGAAAACACCCACGTCATGTCTGTACTTATCCACGTGCAAGTATTGACCCCATTCGACCTCCTGACACCACTCGATGCCATCTGACGCACCTGCTTACCTCATGTCGTCGTCCCGCGGATAGCTTCCTCGAGAATTTTTACGCGCTACCAACTCCTCCTTATTGTAGAAAAAACACACTGGTACTGATAATAGTGAAAATCGATGCACTATGTACACCCTGTCCTACCTGTACACACGCGGGCCCCACGTAACCACCTGACTATGGAAATTGGGCAATCCTTTATTCGATGTACCATGCATGTGTATGTACATATGCGCAATCCCTTGCTCCAAAAAACTCCTGACACCGTGTATGGAGACATTGCAAAAGCATAAGTGTCCTACCTAGTAAAGGTGGTGGGATCCTTGGCTACAGTGGTCCAAATGTTGTGCAATTGGTGCATACCTACTACCGTGTTACAATCCTAGATGGTGAGATCAATATCCTAGCTACAAAAACCAAAAGATCCTTCTCACTGAGCGTTCATTGGTTGTAGATTAGTCACATTGTATGTGTTGTGTGCACCACTCTACAAACCATCTAGAATCTCTAAATCAATCACTGTCTTGCCAAAAATGATATCAATGAAGAGTGTGTTGTGTACAAGTGCTTGCCCATTGTGCTCTCCCATCCCATGACCCAACACAAAGAAGCTCCAAATGCAAGGTATGACACTGCTATGGTGCCATCTATACAACCAAAAGAATTGACGTGCGCTTTTGAATTGTGCACCACAACCATCTGAAAAAATATAGCAAATAAGAGTATGAGATGTGATGCTCACGAAGGAAAAGATCATGCTATTGGAAACAATTTTGCACAAACTATGCATTGTGAGACTGATCCAAACTAGCTTATAAATGGCATTTGCATATGATCTCCTGTCGCAAGTCCTTGAAGCTCTTCACCCCATCAATTTTTTGCCTCTTTATGACGATAAGATACATGGACAAGGATCACCACCTTCAAGAGAATTTGAAAATGTTAGAGTACATGAAACAACACAGTTACATCATGTGGCTAAAAATGCAAAGCAAATGTAAATTTATCCAACCATTATCATTTTTACCTACTCAGAGAAGTAATATTTGCACTGGATCTCAAGCTGTGGAGAATAGGTGTACTTCTTTGCAAAATCTATGATAGAGACCATAGTGCCAATGGGTTAGGAGGCATAGCAATCACGAAAGTGATGATCCTGCCACTTCCCGTGATGTGCATGTTTCACATATGGATCTCGAGGGGCTCACTATATGTAGAACCAATATATCATGTGCGTTCAAGGCCTATTAATAAAACCACTTATCTATGAAGTTTTAACAAATAAAAGGGACCCTTTTTCTATGTAATCTGTAATTTTGCCCCAAGATCATTTTAATAGTCACCTTCTATATGTAGAAATGTGAGAAAAAATAGAATTAAGTAATCCCTAATGTTGAACGCACCTGATATGCGCATATACTTCTATGTGACACCCCCCCCCCTCTGAGATATGGATACACAGAGGACCTAAAACCCTACATGAAGAATGGACATGGGTCACTATGAGATGGACCGCCTCAAAGTCCTATGTATGTCTGGTAGTCATATTGTTGTCATGTAGCTAGATCACCCGCATCAACATTGCCCGAGACGGGAGTAAGTCAAGATCCCCACATTGGGCACACTTGTCCTCCACATACAACAACATCTGATAGTAGGAGGCCCCATTCACATGCTCACACAAAACAAAGTACATGAAGTCTTGTGGCCCCATTGGGACCTCTCTAGCACACCCAAAAAGAGTGTGGAACACATCATACATCATCAAAATCTACATATGATATTTGCAACAACATGTACCTCTCTAGCACGTGAATCACACGTACCAAGGATTGCATGCCTCAAAGGAGCACTGACCAATGGTGATCTTCGATTGGGTATCCTCGAATGCATGAAAGAGCTGACAATTGACTCTACATAATCTCTCTAATCATAGCACTATGCTCTATGTATTGTTTGCAACTAATGCTATGTCGAATTGTCTTTTTTAAGGTCTAGCAAGGCACTTCAATTCTCCTCCCATAACTATCCCATGAGCTCTCTCATGTGTGAATCTAGAATTCGTGAGCATCATGGAGCATGTCCATTGTTCACGCCCACTTCTCACCATGTCCCAAATCAAGTCAATTCTCCTAAGGTGTCCAACATGTAATGTGGGCCGACAAATACACAACACATGAGAACTATCTTGAGAAATACTTGTGATGGATGTAGCTGCCACCGCTGTGGTTCATGTGCGACAAGCTACGAGTGCATCACATGAGCCTTGTCGAGATAGTGCAATGTAAGAACTCCAAACACTATCTACAATGGCCTCTGTAGTGCAACGGGTCCTTGGACTATGGATCTCAATAGCTATGTGGACCCCAATGGAACAAGGATGTCACAAAAAATGCCAAAGCATCTGAGTATGTGAGGGAAGACTGATGTCATTAAAGTAGGCCTCGACAATGATGCTTGCACGATATCTAGCACCAGAAGCGCTAAGTGAGCATCTCACCGCCGAGGGAACATGCTCCAGAGCTAAAGTAGGATCCACTCATGCCTCGATGCCAACTCTAGAGGGTGCTCCAAGAGCAAGCAAGGGAGATCCACGCAAAGAAATGAAGAAATTGGCTTGCATCGATGGACTGTTGAAATGCTCTATAGTTGGTGATACCATATGAGACTCACCAAAGGCACTCAATGTGGGAGGTATGAGCTCACCAATGGGTGTCGCCTCTCCTAGTGTGACTATATATGCTGACATGAATGGTACATAGATGAAGGCAAATAGCTAGGTGATAGAGGGAGAGAAGAAGTATCACCCTCATACGGTGATACATGCATGTGAACATCCCCAAAATCGTCAATCGTAGGGAGAGTAATGGGCTTTTGCGGCACATACATATGTAGTCTTGCTCTAGAGTATTTCTTGCATTCTTGAGCTTTCTCTCGCTTTTCTTGTGCAAGAGCAATCGCCTCCACTTCTTGAACTTTGTGGATGGGGTCCTTGTGATGTCTATTGTGCTTTCAAGACCTTTGTGACTGTGAACCCATGTGCTCAATTAGGAAAATAAGTGCTAGAGTAGTTAGTGATTGAATCAAAGATGCATAAAGCATTAGGAAGTTTCGGAGCTCATTTGGAGGGCCTTCTAAGAAAATGTATTTTTTGCACATTCTCTCTAGAAAATATGGCAAATAATAGAGGTGGGTCTTTCATGGTAAAAGTTCAAAAAGTGTACTTTAAGTAGATTCTTTACTCTTCTAAACATTCGTAGATTCTTTACTCTTCTAAACGTTCAATAATATTTTTATGGACCTGTAGATGTTACAAAAGAGAATGGTGGAGTCTTACAACATCACATTTGAAGAGTCACGAGGGGTATTACATTTTGTGTTAAAACTGGATGAGTGTGAGCTTGTTAAAGAGAAAAATCTAGAGTGTGTTACTATTACTTTAATGAATAGATCCCTCTCAAAGTGTCCCAATGATGATCCTTTGTATTTTAGTGTTCAATCAGAATCTAACATATGATGGCTTGGTGCGTTTTAGGTAAGCGAGATTCTCAGCTAAGTTCAAATGTTCACCTCTACTTAAGTCTCATTTATTTTGTGTTGCAGGTAAATAAAGAAGATCATGAGATTCTATATTGGGTGTTCTATCGAACTAATATTCCGGAGGTGATTGATCGACAGACTAACCAGGGAGAGGTCCTACGTCTAGATGGAAGGGGAGACTTTCAAGTTCAGTTGCATCTTGCAGGTGACCTCAAATTTACATTACAGTGCATGTATAATTGTGGAATGGGTGCAATGGCAAAGTCGCCGTGTTTGTTCTGCATGGAGCCTACAAAGGTCATGGACCCAAAGTGGTGGAGAAAAGCTCCAACACGTCACATTGAGGACCCTACTTTTTGACGGTCTTGAAAATACCACTTGTGAATGTCCACATCTGTACAATGCATGCCCTTTGTAGAATTGTGGAGAAATTGATCTACTTATATATAGGGTTTTCTTGGAAAATTAAGAACTCAGCAGAGCGACAAGTGGCCTTCCAGTGCTTAGAATTGGTACTGTCGGATATGGGGCTTCATGGTGGCAATGTGAAAATCCAGCGGGATGAAAAGAGATCAACTGCTGAGAAGGATGTCCCATGCAAACCATCCATCGGTGGGGTGAAGGCACGGAGGTTTTCATCTAAACCCCAAGGAATACGAGATCCGAAGCTAACAAAACATGGAAAAATGTATAACACATCTTATGTTAGCAAGGTAGAGTATCAGAGCTAGAAAAAGCTACATATTGCAGTCAAAGATCAAGAACCGACTACTCGTAACGCGAAGGCTGAGGTTTGGCGATCAATAGACATCCTATTTTTGATGCGCGACAAAGATGACTGGTCACAAGGTGATATGAACAAGTTCAAGGAGAATCTCAACCTTCTCAAAAAATCATTCAAGACAGCATGGACAGACACCCAGATAACTCACTACATGGTATTACTGTGTATTTGATTCTCTTTTATGTGTAACTATGTGAGTGTAAAACATTCTAAGTAATCTGTTTTCATATCCAGCACATCATTTTCAATCATTTACCAAATTTTATACAAAAGTATGGGAACCCGGCAATATCGAATACCCAAGGGATGGAAAAGTCTCATTACATGGCGAGAAATGCTTATTTCAGGCACACACGACATGGTGGCCCTCAAATCAAGGCTAACAGTTTGAGAGAACTATTTGAATGGTTCTATCGTAGAATCATTCATCGAATGCAGGCAAAAGAAGTCTTGGCCTCTTCAGCAACAGCACAAGCCATCAGACATTTACAACAACAAAAAGTTGAAAGATCAATGGCATACAACAACTCCGGTGCTCGTGAAAGTCAACGGAGGTGGAGAGAGACAATGGTGTATGTGAACCACAAGTGGAGAAATACACTCTCAGTGGATGACATTGTATAAAATTTCTGTAATACATGATCTTATACAATTGCTCCTTGAAGTGTATCAAGATTTTGAAGGTTCAATTTTGTTTTTTGGCACATCACCCTTGTAACGAATCATGAGATGTTTGCCATACTCTAAAAGTTCATCTGGGTTTTGTCTGCCAAGAGCTAGTGCCATTGCTGTGTAAGTGTAGTAATACGCTGCCCGACCACCTGTATAGCCTGGGAAGTAACCAAAACAATCTCTAGCAAACACTTTGTCCACAAGAATGACTTTATCTGCACTTTTGGGCAGCACGGGTCAACCCAAGAAGCGTGATAGTGTCTTTAATGTGTAAGTTGCTATTGAACCCTCTTGTGACATGGAATTGTGAAAAACTACTATCGACGACCCACAAAGCTTTGAAAGGTATTTTGCTAGGGCTGCAACCCTTCCACGATACTCTCGAGTCCGCCGTCGAAGGAAGACATCCTTGTCAGCAATCCAAGACTGCACATATCATGTCTGAGAGAGAGAGAGAGAGAGAGAGAGAGAGAGAGAGAGAGAGTTACCATGAAGCTCTCAGACTGCAGAAAGAGGTTTTCCTACCACCCACAGGTCTAAAGATGTAGTTGACCCCTGACCTGAATGGTTAAACCAATCCTCCACTTCTTTGTGACTTGTTGATGGTCTCAAGCTTTGTGACTTGTTGATGGTCTCAGGCTTTGTCTTATTGCTTGGAAGGTGGCTTCATCAGGTAGTGTCTCCTTGTATTTTTCAGCTTTCTCAAAGCACCTTCGAAGGCATTCCATTGGATTGCTGGATGTTTCCATTGCCTCATCATCACTACTATCCTCTGAAACAAATCCACTCCTCTCCTCTTGGACTTTGGAATTGATAGCCAGGGAGAAGTCCTCCCTTAAATAAAAGATGCTTTGCACATCATGTAAAAAGATATAGGTCCTATCTCCAATCCTGAAGTCAGGCACAGCAGGTAGCATCATCTGAGCATGCTTCTCAGTGAAGTTACTGACATCCAAGGGTAGTTTGATTTCTGTGGTTTTCACAGAGAGCATCTTACTTCTTTGTACTTCAATTGCCTCAACCTCAAGGTCGATTGTATCTTCAACCTCCTCGACTTCTTGTATATGTGTTGTCTCTTCACATTCTTCGTCTCGTGCTACATCCTGC
The DNA here is from genome assembly GCF_014529385.1 of Adiantum capillus-veneris. Taxonomy (NCBI): domain Eukaryota; kingdom Viridiplantae; phylum Streptophyta; class Polypodiopsida; order Polypodiales; family Pteridaceae; genus Adiantum; species Adiantum capillus-veneris. Next base: position 33,569,835 of record NC_140938.1, read on the forward strand.
TCCTATAACACCTCATCAAGATTCTGCATGAGGAATCCAAACAGTCTATTCAGGTAAATCATAAAGCCAAAGGATTCCTGAATAAGTTTGCACTCTTTTTGGTGCAAAGGGCAGGTTGAATGTCGGCAAGCAGGTGGTAATTCCCTATACTTCTTCAGACCCTATCCCTTTCCACCGCAGTCATTTAAATGTGCAACAGTCATACTGGGTAGAACAACCCTCCCTACCTGCACCATCACTTCAAATTTATCTCTGTACGACTGCAAGAATTCACTGTGCTGAGCTAAAAGGTCTTCAATATCAAATTTTGGATTAAACTGTAAGGTCTCTGACCCCAACCAAAAAGAGCACCCTTGTACCATGAAATGATCATAATGGAAAAACGTTACTATTTTTAGCAGTTTTCCGAATTCTGTCAGTGCCATGATGTTTAAAATGTCATAAAGCTTCGAAATGTGAATTAAAATAATTTTTGTGAAAATTTTTCAAATATAGTCAGTTTTTGGTCACCCGACCCGTCTAGTTTTGACCGTCTCGAAAATCTGCACCAATACCCCGAATTTGAAAAAAATGCATTTTCAGACCCCAGGGGCTGCTAAATATGGAAGGTACTCAGGCCAGTACGTCTTAGTTAGAGCTTCGTATAGCAATTTTTGGGGGCCCGGGACTGTGTGGGAATAGGTTCCAACCCACTCCAGATTAGCTATAGCAGCTAGGGGGCGCCCTCTTGCTTTATGGGAGTCCTATGAGAGTTTCCAAGCCAGCAACTCAGTCTCAGAACCAGTTAACCAAGCCAATCTGACACTTGGTGGGCAGGGAACTGGACTTGCCATGCTTAACTGGAGAAGCTCCCAGATGCATTTACCAACCCAGATCGATTTTCAGCTTGAGGAGGCCTATTTAAAGACCTGCACACACACACACACACACACACACAAATATGCTCACACACACAGTGCACACACACACACACCTACACACACTCTGGGAAGGTGCTCCCGGAACACACACCTTTTGAAGGAGAAGCAAGGAGGGAGGTGCTGTCGAATTCTCGCCTCAAGAAGCTCGATTAGATCAGAGAATCGAGAGGATTATCAGCCCTTAATCACGGTAACCACGGTTTAATTAATGCTTTCTGCAAATCCTTTTCATTACCGCCTAAATTTCTCGTCTATTATGCTTATTCCTAGTCGTAATTCTCTATAATTACTCTCTAAATTCTCATTAACCATATTCTATTATGTAATCATCATCCCATAGCTGAATTATCATCCATTCATCACTCTCAATTAATGATTAGAGAATAATTACCAGAATTTTCTCTCTCTAGGCAGTATAGTAATTAATCGGTAAGCTAGTAATTGTGTAGATTGATGAGAACCACTCTTTCTATCACACATTAATATTGTAGCTAATTTAGATTCATCTTTGTTATGCATTAAGATATAATTAAGGTAAGATTAATCTGTCATTAAGTCTCTAAGAGATGGTTTTTCTCACACCTATGCATGCGGTGACTCTGCACCCTCTAATTGCTAGGAAAGAGATTAATCATACTTAATTCATCTCTCTGATAATTCCATTAGTGAAATCCTATTATTCTTAATCATGTAAGCCGAGTAATTATCTTTAGAGCCGGTTCCCATAGGATTATGTGCCATCCTTAATGATTGCTTTATGAAAAATCTAGATCTACCATATAGGAGGGATTAATTAATGTCACTAATCTACCCATTGGACTGTTATGATGCTTGCGAACCTTAGCTCTTTCTCCAAGCTAATCATTTAAAGTAGTGAGAAATGGCCCCGGTTAAGAAGACTCGCTTCGGTGGTGCCCACAATCGCGAGGCAGGAACGAGCAATGTCAACGGGAAGGGGAAGGCTCCCATGGAGGAACAAATACCGGCCATCTCACGGGCCATCGATGAAGAAGGGGAAGAGGTAGATCATATTTTTATTCAAGTTGTTTAAACTAACATTGCATACGCTAGTTAGGAATGCTCATATCCCCAAACATGCTGAAGAAATCCGACGGAAACCTCGGCATTGAAAGCATTGTACATTAAGTTCTAAAGTAGGAAGGAAATGATTGATGGGAATGTTGTTTGCAATAGGAAAGAATGTCTACTACGGAAAATTTAGCTCGGCATTTTCATTCTATTTCCAATGTTGAATTAGTCATGAACCCCCTCGTGATCACAGGGGCAGAGTTCCTGGTTAAGGGCTCTTGAATCCACGAATGCTGGTTAAGCGGTGGATACCCACGTCTGCTGGTTAAGCGGTGGGAATGTCCATGTCGTGCTTTCTATGCGGTGGACATACCTAGTTGTATGGGCAGCTAGGCGACAACGGGAGGAGTAAACTCTCGCTGGAGGGGGGATGTTGTACCTCTAGAACATTGGAATTTTTATGAATAAGTTTGAGTAGAATTTTTACTAGAATTCTGTCTTGGTGTTGTTTGCAATGTTGGTTGAAGGGCTGTATTAACGAACAATGTGATTCAAAATTAAACACGGAATCTTTATGTTGAACAACCTTTGTGGTGGTAATTAGGTCACACAAGGAAGTGTGAGTGTGGGGGTGGAAAGTGGGGGCTTGGCTCAGGTTTCCAATGCCTACGAGATGGGTGGTCCCGATTGGTCGGGAACTCTCTGTCCCCATTGTGCTTACTTCGATATTAGTAATACTTATTGCCCCTAGAGCGGTGAAATCTCGAGTGTACGTGCCTCTAAAACATGGGGAAAAAGGTGCTCGGGGTTTCTCTCCTCTTGGAAGGTGGGTCTTAGGATCGCTAGATAGTTCGAGTACGCTTCCCCTGCGAGGTGGAGCTAGATCTCCCTGCTAGTAGGCTCGAACTCGACTCACTTTGTGATGAGAGATCGTCCGCTAGTCGAATCCTGAACCATTTTGTTTGCTTCCGCAATAGATCTGGTGGCCACCAGGTTCACCATCAGATCCGCCATTGGAAACGGCGGGGTGGGGACCTCACACCTGGTATCAGAGCTATAGGTTTACGAACTGGAAAATGATGTTGTTTGAAATTTTAAAAACTAAGGGATTGTAGGATAGCTCGTACTCAAAGCTTGAGCATGATGTTTCCCAAAATAATGACATTGGATTTGTCTAGTGGATTGTCTCCTGAGTGATGTTAAAGAGTTTTACTCGTTGAGCTTGTTGGGATTCAGTGGGTTCCACATGATGTTTTTTTTTTGAGAAGTAGTTGGTGCGACTAGTGCTGCGGGCAGGTAGCCTGTTGATGCACATAAAGTTGTAAGTATGGATCAAAGCTCTCGAGTAAAGTTTTTACCATTATTTATCGGACAATTTTGGATGTATTCAATGGAATTTAAATGGTGGAATGGTTAAAATCCTTTGTGATAGATGTAAAGATTAAGTAGGCTGGTTAAGCCCAAAAGTTAAATTTCTTCTTGAGTATGGAAAAGCTTAGGTTCATTTGAGAAGAGTGCTATAGTAATGAGTTTTATACCATTGGATAGGCACCGCCTACTGCTCTCTACTCGGCAGCGCAAGAGAAGAAGCTCCTCCTTAAACAAGCTCAGCCTCCAACCTTTAAAGGCGAAGGGGAAAATGTGGAAAGAGATGCAGAAGTATGGATGGAGGCTATGGATGACTATTTCGAAGCTGCGAGAACCAAACCATGCTTGCAATGTTCCGCTTGTCTGGTGATGCCAAGATCTAGTGGAAACAACATTGCAGGGACTTGGATATCAAGGGATCTTCCCAGTCATGGGAAGACATCAATGCTGCTGTGATGGAGCGTTACTTACCACCCGCCTATAAAACCTTGAAGATGAACGAGTTCTTTTCCCTTCGGTAGCTGACTTCATCTGTCGAAGAATATTATTCAAAGTTTGTCACTCTTCGGAGATATGCTCCTAAGATGACATTGGAACAACAGGTAGCACGGTTCTGCCAAGGACTCGTCGACCCCCCTGAACAACCGACTAGAAGCTCTCAGGCCAGTAACTTTGCAAGATGCCTTGCTAAGGGCCAAACCGTTAGCTAAAGAGATTCAGAGGACTACCCAAGATAGTGAATACTATTTGTCAAAGAGGGCCAGGACAGAAAACTGGAGTAACAGACCCATCAACCCTGCATACAACCATCGTTCGGTAGTAGCTACCACGACAGCTACCGAGTTTCCCAATATAAGATGCTTTGAGTGCCAGGAGTATGGACATTACAAAAGTCGATGTCCAAAAAGGATTTCCCAAACATCCGGTGCTAATAATGTACCTCTGAACGCCAACGGGCGAGGTCAACCAAACGGAAGAGGAGGTCGAGGAAGAGGAAACATAGGACAAGGAAGTAGAGCTTTCGCTAATGCCGCAGTGAGACAACCAACTGTGGGTGATGAAGCTGATGAGAGAGCAGCAATGTATGATGCAACTGCTAATCCTAGTGAGCAATAAATCAAGCACCAGAATCTCATCAAAGTTCAGCAGAATAAGACGCATAAAGCTAAAGACTACTCTATTATCAAAGGATATCTTTACTTTAGACAAAGGATATATGTACCTAAGTAGTTAGCATAGAGTTTATCCAGATGTATTCTTGAGATAAGGACATCTCAAATTTTTCACGTTGGGGAGGTTGTAAGGTCTCTGACCCCAACCAAAATGAGCACCCTTGTACCATGAAATGATCATAATGAAAAAAAGTTACTATTTTAGCAGTTTTCCAAATTCTGTCAGTGCCATGATGTTTAAAATGTCATAAAGCTTCGAAATGTGAATTAAAATAATTTTTGTGAAAATTTTTCAAATATAGTAAGTTTTTGGTCACCCGACCCGTCTAGTTTTGACCGTCTCGAAAATCTGCACCAGTATCCCGAACTTGAAAAAAATGCATTTTCGGACCCCGAGGGCTGCTAAATATGGCAGGTACTCGGGCCAGTATGTCTTAGTTAGAGCTTCGTATAGCAGTTTTTGGCATCAAAATCCGACTCGTATGACCCGTTCTAGCGTAGAACCAATTTTCCTAAAAATTGTCCGGAGAGGTACAGGGGGCCCGGGACTGTGTGGGAACAGGTTCCAGCCCACTCCAGATCAGCTATAGTAGCTAGGGGGAGCCCTCTTGCTTTGTGGGAGTCCTCTGAGAGTTTCCAAGCCAGCAACTCAGTCTCAAAACCAGTTAACCAAGCCAATCTGACACTTGGTGGGCAGGGAACTGGACTTGCCATGCTTAACTGGAGAAGCTCCCAGATGCATTTAGCAACCCAGATCAATTTTCAGCTTGAGGAGGCCTATTTAAAGACCTGCACACACACACACACACACACACACACACACACACACACACACACACACACACACACACACACATATGCTCACACACACAGTGCACACACACACCTACACACACTCTGGGAAGGTGTTGCCGGAACACACACCTTTTGAAGGAGAAGCAAGGAGGGAGGTGTTGTCGAATTCTCGCCTCAAGAAGCTCGATTAGATCAGAGAATCGAGAGGATTATCAGCCCTTAATCACGGTAACCACGGTTTAATTAATGCTTTCTGCAAATCCTTTTCATTACCGCCTAAATTTCTCGTCTATTATGCTTATTCCTAGTCGTAATTCTCTATAATTACTCTCTAAATTCTCATTAACCATATTCTATTATGTAATCATCATCCCATAGATGAATTATCAGCCATTCATCACTCTCAATTAATGATTAGAGAATAATTACCAGAATTTTCTCTCTCTAGGCAGTATAGTAATTAATCGGTAAGCTAGTAATTGTGTAGATTGATGAGAACCACTCCTTCTATCACGCATTAATATTGTAGCTGATTTAGATTCATCTCTGTTATGCATTAATATATAATTAAGGTAAGATTAATCTGTCATTAAGTCTCTAAGAGATGGTTTTTCTCACACCTATGCATGCGGTGACTCTGCACCTTCTAATTGCTAGGAAAGAGATTAATCATACTTAATTCATCTCTCTGATAATTCCATTAGTGAAATCCTATTATTCTTAATCATGTAAGCCGAGTAATTATCTTTAGAGCCGGTTCCCATAGGATTATGTGCCATCCTTAATGATTGCTTTATGAAAAATCTAGATCTATCATATAGGAGGGATTAATTAATGTCACTAATCTACCCATTGAACTGTTATGATGCTTGCGAACCTTAGCTCTTTCTCCAAGCTAATCATTTAAAGTAGTGAGAAATGGCCCCGGTTAAGAGGACTCGCTTCGGTGGTGCCCACGATCGGGAGGCAGGAACGAGCAATGTCAACGGGAAGGGGAAGGCTCCCATGGAGGAACAAATACCGGCCATCTCACGGGCCATCGATGAAGAAGGGGAAGAGGTAGATCATATTTTTATTCAAGTTGTTTAAACTAACATTGCATGCGCTAGTTAGGAATGCTCATATCCCCAAACATGCTGGAGAAATCCGACAGAAACCTCGGCATTAAAAGCATTGTACATTAATTTCTAAAGTAGGAAGGAAATGATTGATGGGAATGCTGTTTGCAATAGGAAAGAATGTCTGCTAGGGAAAATTTAGCTCGGCATGTTCATTCTATTTCCAATGTTGAATTAGTCATGAACCCCCTCCTGATCACAGGGACAGAGTTCCTGGTTAAGGGCTCTTGAATCCACGACTGCTGGTTAAGCGGTGGATACCCACGTCTGCTGGTTAAGCGGTGGGAATGTCCATGTCGTGCTTTCTATGCGGTGGACATACCTAGTTGTATGGGCAGCTAGGCGACAACGGGAGGAGTAAACTGTCGCTGGAGGGCGGATGTTGTACCTCCAGAACGTTGGAATTTTTATGAATAAGTTTGAGTAGAATTTTTACTAGAATTCTGTCTTGGTGCTGTTTGCAATACTGGTTGAAGGGCTGTATTAACGAACAATGTGATTCGGAATTAAAAAAGGAATCTTTATGTTGAACAACCTTTGTGGTAGTAATTAGGTCACACAAGGAAGTGTGAGTGTGGGGGTGGAAAGTGGGGGCTTGGCTCAGGTTGCCAATGCCTACAAGATGGGTGGTCCGGATTGGTCGGGAACTCTCTGTCCCCATTGTGCTTACTTCGATATTAGTAATACTCATTGCCCCTAGAGCGGTGAAATCTCGAGTGTACGTGCCTCTGAAACATGGGGAAAAAGGCGCTCGGGGTTTCTCTCCTCTTGGAAGGTGGGTCTTAGGATCGCTAGATAGTTCGAGTACGCTTCCCCTGCGAGGTGGAGCTAGATCTCCTTGCTAGTAGGCTCGAACTCGACTCACTTTGTGATGAGAGATCGTCCGCTAGTCGAATCCTGAACCATTTTGTTTGCTTCCGCAATAGATCTAGTGGCCATCGGGTTCACCATCAGATCCGCCATTGGAAACGGCGGGGTGGGGACCTCACATAAACATAGAATGAACTAGATCATATTTGTCTCGAGCACCACAAGATGCTGTAAAATCGAATAGCCTCTCATCAGTTGTGCAGTTGGGTCTTCCAGAGAAGGCACATCCTCTTTGGCTTTACCTTTACTTGCACAGGGACTGCTTTCTG
>NC_140938.1:33579875-33752375 GCF_014529385.1 Adiantum capillus-veneris
AGAGAGAGAGAGAGAGAGAGAGAGACTCCTCTATTTTTATACAGTGAAATGGCTAGAACAAAGGCCACTGCAAGGAAGGCAGGCAAGGTACCACGATTAGCAGCTAAGGTAAGTAGCAGATCTGCAGCCCCAAAGAAGAGACCTGGAAAACCAAATAAAATTTTGAAAGGTCCAAGGGTGAAGAAATTACAGAGCTGCATGGGGCTTTTCAGAGAAATCAGGAAGGCACAGAAATTTGTTGATTTGTGCATACCAAAGCTACCCTTTCAGAGGATAGTGAGGTCCATATGTGAAGAAGCTACCTGGGGCACTAAAAGGTGGAAAGTGGTTGCATTGATGGCTCTACAAGAAGCAGCAGAGGAATTCCTGCTTGAGCACTTCAGTGACATGACCATTGTAGCAGCCCATGCCCACAGGGTGAGTGTAATGGACAAAGATAGTGAGACACTAAAAAGGATAAGGTGGAGGTATGACAAACTGCTGGTCCCCAATGTCTGCAGGGATAAGAAAATGAGGGAAATTTTTCTATACCCCGCTAAGCTATTTCCACAACTCACAGTTGTAGATGTCGCACATGATGTGAATACAAGGGCAAGGGCAGAGAGGGTTGCTCGCCAAACAGAGGACATGAGGGAAGCAGAGCTTAAGGAGAAAGAAAAAGTAGCAGTGGAGTCCCAGAGGCAAACAGAATGCAATGTGACCCTGTCCATAGAGGCAAGCAACAAAGAAACTCTACTTTCAATGAAGGATGGTTTGCTTGCAGAGATACCATTTATAGATGGAGCCAAAAAGCTGGCTCTGGAAAAAGTGGACATTAATTTATTGTTGAATCCAGATGCTCAGATCTTAGACACAATTATATATGCTTGTCTTAGTAAGTGTTACTATCTTGCTAATTTTGAAAACTCAGATCATAGGTGCATTAACTCAGGTACACTCTCTGCAGCTTGATCAAAAGTCAACTTCCACCGCACACCCACACGGAGATGTTTCTTCTTGATCCACAAATGTCAGTGATTATTAGACACAAAAACTCTCCATCTGGCACATTTGAGAGTTGGTTTCTCCATTGTGCTATGCTGGAAGTAACTGTTATCATCTTTCCATATGAGAACAACCATCACTGGAGTCTCATATGCCTTGATGTTGACCAGCCAGTAGTGTGGGTGTTCAATTCAATAAAAGGAACCCACCCTAAAATTAGGCTGTAAGTGTTATGTATCAGAAAGTGTTTCTTATAGATATCCATGTAAATTTGAAGCCTCAAGCTAACATCTTGATACTACTTTGTACAGTTGTATAAAGAGGTTTTTACTTGCTTACGGAAAGCTATGTGGAAGGTATGAACTATACAAGGCCCCAATCAAAGATGTACCTATACCAAATCAAACCGATGGAAATTCTTGCGGCTGGAGATGTCTTCTCCATGCAGAATATGTCCTACAAATCTACTTTGCATTAAAACCTTTCATGACTAAGGTAACCATTTGGCAATGCATTCAGTCAGTTTTGGTTTTCTTTATACAAGACTTCTCACCATGTGGTCTTTCAATTTTGCAGAGTGCTTTAAAAAACTACACATATGATTATTTGCAAAGATATCGGGTAAGTCTAATACAACACCTACTTACTATGTCGAGCCCCAGAGAACCTGAAGATAGCATCTTGGACGACCACACAATTGATATAACAATACATGACGTGCCACCACGACAAACCCCTGCATCAGATACAGTGGAATCACAACGGGACGAGGGGGTCATATCAGCCGAAGATGAAAGAGCCGAGGATGAAGAAAGGTCAAATGAGCATATGGAAGGTGCTAGTGTACAACCAGAGGGGCTTATGGATGAGATAATGAAAGAGCCAAGTAAGCCAGTGGAGGAGCCAAAAGAGCCCATGGATGAAACCCTAGATGAGGAAAGCAGGCCTACGGATGAGCAAAAGGATATGGATGAGGAAAGCATTCCTAAGTATGAGCAAAGTGATATGGATGAGGAAAGCAGGCCTAAGGATGAGCAAAGTGATATGGATGAGGCAAGGATGGATGAGGCAAGGATGGATGAGGAAAGCAGGCATACGGATGAGCAAAAGGATATGGATGATGCAAGCCGGCCAACAGAGGCAGAGGAAAAGACCTTGGAGGAAACCCTGAATGAGGCAGAAAGAGCCATGGGAGAGACCCTTGATGAAGATGTGAATGATGACTATGACGATTAAGCTAAAGCAGAGGATAGAAACAACGACAACAACACTATAGAGACCCAGTATGGACCCTTGCTACCTGTAGATACGGTTGTTCCGGTAATGTCTATTCAAGTATGGCAAAATATGTTCAGCTTCTAACTACTTATATGTACTTGTCAACTTTTACAGAGGTTGATTATCTTGGACCTCAATGGATTGCTGCCGATGCGCGTGCCTTTGGATATAGCAGACCCCTTCGAGGATTTGCAAACATTTCGGATGGGAACTTGTGGTTCGTCCAGGAACCAAAGAATTTATTCAGTTTCTTCTTCTGCACTTCAGAGTTGCCGTATGGTCTTCAATGCAAAGGCAAAACTTGTCGCCACTAGTTACAATAGTTTGCGGTGTATGCGGCGCTCACACGTCATATTTTTCCTTTTTGTATGACCAAAGAAAATGTGTTAGCGTTGAGGGCCACTACCACCCTAAAAAACCAAATTTACCTCTTTTGTACAAACCGTTTAGCCAAATCGATGTACCCTTTGATGCAAATAATACACTACTGATTGATGATACTCCTGAAAAGGGAGAACTAAATCCACCAGGAACAACTATCTCACCACCCTCTTTCGAGGGGCATTCCTTTGATTTTTACCTTGAAGACATTTTGATTCCATACTTACAGAAATTGTATCTTAGTCCATTGTTCACTGCGGACGAGTTTGTACTTTCTATTGAATTAAGATGACTCTTCTATCATGTCTTTGTCTTGCCTAACATTGAGAGAGAGAGAGAGAGAGAGAGAGAGAGAGAGAGAGAGAGAGAGAGATTTGACATGCTAAAGAAATGTATTTCAATAACACTTATATTCACAAAGCACAATTGACAAATGAGCTCAAAAAACTTCATGTATTGAAAGTCATTCGTATACACTTGGGTTCACAACAATCTCTGTTACATTGACACTATTTCAACCCGACCATCCAACTCTTTGCACAAAATATATTTTTCCCTACGCCGCATCAGCTTACGGCCAGCTAGGAAAAAGGAAAAATCTGAAAGGTCCCTGTCCATTGACTCTTCAATTATGTCGTGCCGCAACTGCAGAAGACTGCATAGCTCCCGTATTGTAACCACCAACATTAGGCCTTGCTCTTTATCAATCACTTACACATCCATGGCAGGATTATCTTCCGAACTTGCAAAAACCTGGTCCATAGGAATGTACTTACCTCTGAGCATTTGTGATCGCATATACCAAAAGGAGACTAACAGTGATTGACTTGCAATCATGTACTTGACAACTAGAGTGTCAAGCGCGACCTCGCACCGTATGCCAATATCTTCCTTTATATACCATCCTCTGTCAATAAGTTTGTCACAGGATGACTGCTGAAATGACTTGCACATGAACATAGTTTTCGTAACATGTATATTGTAGTTATGAAACAACTCTATGAATAGTGCAGCAGGACAAAAGTTTGCAATTCTAACCAGTTTGGTGGGAAAAGAACTACGTAGAGACCTCTGTATATCCTTGTAGAGCTTACTTCGCATTGACTCCACCATTGTTTCCTCAGGAACTGGCCAATCCACAGTGTTCCAATCGGTTGGTAGAGGCACTTTCACCAACATGCCATTCTTATTCCTTGGGCTGAGTTGGTAGAAGTGGTCATAGAAAAATATTCCTTCATCAGCCAGGCTTTTGCTGCTTCTCCCTGAATACTGTAGAGAACGAATGTGGGCATGAACAACAAGGAAGAGGCCTATTATGCGCTCTACAGGCTCCCATTGCTCATAAGAAGAGGGATAAACATCTGCAAAATATATAACAAGAGTTAAACTAAGAGTATCAATAAGTCAAAATGACAAATCTAATGTAGTTGAGATGTGAAGAATGCAGACATTGCTCATAAAAAGAGGGATAAACGTTGCAAAATATATAAGAAAATTTATAATGAGAGTATCAATAAGTGAAATGAAAAATCAAATGCAGTTCAGATGTCAAGAATACTTACAATTGCAACGTGGTTGATGTATATCTGACACATTTCCACCGTTTGCTATCACGTTTGGATGGGTAAACACATGCTGAACAAGAACTTCCTTTACAAATCTTTTGCCGATTTCAACTTTGAAATCCAACACTCTGGCCTTCCATGCTGAGCGATAAACATTGATAGCACTAGACCTCTTGGGTCTTCTTGGTTGCATGAGGACCCATGAACCTTTGTTTATCCTTTGTCCAACCCATTGGTTCTCTGCACTTATTGAAGTTTATATTGTAATTGAGGATATGCTACTACTTGGCCTTCTAGGCAAAGTGGAACTGTTGGTAGTTGGTGTGAGAGACTATAAACACCTAGAGCTTCTTGGGTGAGAAGACGTGGAAGCCATAGCTCTCAGAGAAAAGCTTTAGTGGAGGGAGATTCACTTTGAAAGCATTCTAATGGAGGGAAAGTGTTTTAGAATTCCAATATCTTGTGCGGGCTTAATGGTCACCCTCCAGTACGTTAATGACCATAAGAGAATATCAGCAGTGGGACCACACACGCAACTAACAGCTCGATAAAAGCAAGGAAGTTACGATGCCACAATCCTAGATTCGTGAAATTTTTTAGGGTATTTTCTTATTTTTTGAGTCTTTCCACGTACTTTCCTACATAATGTAGCCCTCCTGCTCATTGGACGCGCTCTATTTTTCTCTCTCCTTCATATGGCCCTCCAAATGACCTCCGAAATTTCCTAATGGCTCCAAAACTCACTCACTCACTCTCAAATGCTCAAATAAAGTGAACTAAAAATAAAATGTTTATAGACATTTTTTCCCTAATGTAATAAAAAAAGGAGTAAATCTTCATAACATCACACGAATCACATTATAGATTTTTTTTTTTAATTTTCATAATGTTTTATTTCCCATCCAATAATAATTGAAATAGATAGAATTTTGATATTAATTTTTAATATTATAATAATAAATAATATTTATTTAGTTTGAGTGGTACATTAATAATTATATTGAATTATCTTTTTTTTATTCCTTTGTAATAATTTATTAAAGTTAAAAGTAAATGATGTAGCTGTTGAGGTGGCCATGCATGGATGACATGGTGGTCTATGTGGCAAGGTGGTGTGGATGATTGATGACATGGATTGCATAGGTGGAAAGATGACATGGCATATGAGAACCTCCTCGTCTGCCATGTGATATGATGACATGTCAAAATGGTGATTTTGAAAAAGCTAGATGGTGAGTTGGAGAGTTGGTGATGTGGTATGCTAAGTGGCTTGTGTAGTGGTGAGTGATGTGGAAATCCATGCAAGCACCACGGATAAGTGGCATGTGAGGTGGTGGATGACATGACATCTAAAGTGAGGTGGCATGCAAGGTGGCACTTGAGGGTGATGGGTGATGTGGCGGTTAGGGTGACATGGCAAGCCAAGTGTTGAGGTTAAATTGTTGGCTGTGGTGATATGGAAGGTGAGATGGGATGATGACATGGACCTTTGGTGATGTGGTGGCCTCCTTGTATGAGGTAAAATAGACATGTAGGATTGGGAGAGAGAGAGACCAAACCATGGTATATGGACAAGTGTCAAACTTTTTGCGCTTGACACTTTACAAAACCTAAGGAGACACACCTTAACACTAGTCTAGTAATCTAACAGGACATAAAAGTGTTCTTTCAAGGTTTTGGAAAGAAATCCCAAAACCATAGAAGATCCACTCATTTTGAAAATCCTTTCATGAGCTTATAGTTCAAGGACTACTACATATGAAAAAAATTGAGAAACTTGTAAAATTTCTCATCTCTTGGTCACAACAAGCCTCCAAAGTTGATGGACCAGTGCATTTTGCCCAAAACAACCATTTCCTATGATTGATTGGCATATAAATAAGAGTGGGGATTTTTGTAGGACATGAGATAAAATGCCCTGTTAACTTCAATGGGTTGATGATAAAAAAAATATGGTTACTTTTATCTCACTATTTTTTGGTGCAAAAAAATAGGTACAAAAAAGTTGCATTTTTGCCATTCAGCGGACTTATCATCAAAGTTTCTATAGTCACGCTCAATAAGATACTATATACATGTTTTCTTAGTTCCTTTGGGCCTTTGGATTCAAAAGGAGCCATGGAGCATTTCAAAAGAATAATGGATCTCTTTCTAAGTGGTACCTTGGGGACAATAATGAAGTTCTAAATACAACAAGCATGACAAAACTGGGTTTAGCATTATGACCTCTAGAATCCCATAGAAACTACTCGATATCTAGCCAAATTTGTAGTTTATGATTAAATATGGTTACTACCTACCAAATACACACAATTTTTCTAAGAAAATAGCAATATTGAAAAAGCTCTACTTGCTTGCTACACTAAAATGCCTCCTATTCTTCGGTAATAAAAAAACTCAACCATCATCATATACTATGCTATATAGCGTATTAGGTCCCCCAAAACTCAAGAAAGATTATCTTTATGCTATACATGCCACTTACACAATCAAAATTGCATTTGGGTATCAAGAAAACCAGCAAAAAAATCATAAAAGTGCTAATTTTGGCCAAAAATAGGATTATGCAATTCTTATAAGTTGGTTATAACTTTCAATTTTAGCAGTTAGTTCTCCTTAGAAGCATCTAAACATGTTGATAACTATGAAGGCTTATCCTCTAGAAATCTAAACCTCACAAACATGAAGTTTAGAGTGGTATAGTTGCAAAACTTTCAAAAAAAGCCAAAAACAAAACCCTGTTTTCACACAATTTAGGTTAAAAAATGTTTTGCAAGAGTAAGGTTACTAGTGAGATTGATAATCCAAAAAAAAAATCAAGTTTTTTTCAGCTCATAATGCATCTTTGTGGATATATAGCACCTAGAAATTCATTTTCATACTCTTCAAATAATTCAAGCAAAATGGTTAACAAGACACAAAAGTGTCCAACAGCATAAAGGGTCCTGTTACTAGTCTAGTGTTAAAGTGAATGTTCCAAGTCAGGAAAATTTAAATGGTGGAAAATTTTCTTTCCCTAACTCAAATTTTTTTCCATAAGGACCTTAAGGTAAGAGTCATAAGATAAATGAAATTATTAGATTAAAAAAAAAAAAACTCTCTTAAGATCCTCTCAAAAGTCTTTGCTATTTTCTCAACTAGATCTAAAAAAGTAAATCCTTAAAGATTCTACTTTTTTGCATGGTCACATTATTTGGATCATAACCCTAAAAAATTATATATACATCATTAGATTGCTAGTATAAAAATTTATGACTTTTGTAAATAGTAATTCTAACCAAAAAAATGAATAATAATTACATAAAGACCCAAAAAATTATCAAAAAATAAAATTAAACTGCTTTTCAAGTGAATAATTGATGTACAAAAGGGATAGTTAAGCAAAGAATTCCATATAAAGATATAGGTATTTGCTCATCAAGGTCACAATGTTGTGACAAGGCGTGATAGGCTAAACCAGAGTAACCCTTGCACACTAAAATTTCCATTTTGGTTTGAAAAATCAAAGATAAAAAATTTCCATAGTGTTTAATGCTATGTGTTTTTTGTGGCCACCAAATCTTGCCTTTTCAAAGTACACGCAATCAAGTCAAGTATACATGGTAGTGTCAAACAATAGACTATTTTTTGGTAGTTTCTAGGAGAAACTGTTGGAAGTGGGTACACCTCACCACGCTTACACACACATGTGCATGTGCGCATGTGTGTATGAGTGTGTGTGTGTGTGTGTGTGTGTGTGTGTGTGTGTGTGTGTGTGTGTGTGTGTGTGTGTGTGTGTGTGTGTGTGTGTGTGTGTGTGTGTGTGTGTGTGTGTGTGTGTGTGTGTGTGTGTGTGTGTGTGTGTGTGAGAGAGAGAGAGAGAGAGAGAGAATGGCAAGTTAGGGCTTGTGACCATGTATGATATTCATGCAGATCTGCTCAAGTTGTGCTCTGGTGCCTTGAAAACAAAGGGAAAGGCAACGTTAGTTCATCCTTGATACCCAGGCCAGCTCCTTGCCTAATTGAGTAATTGAGTATGGCTCTACCCTCATCTTTTCAACTTGACCCTAAAGAGACCGTAGGTTATAAAGTTCTGGGCTAATGTGTTGCAGAATTTGACCTTGCCACCATGTCTAGCTTCCTTAAAGATGCACTTACCCCTGACATTGAGGTCAAGATAGAGAACAAAGCATCCCTAAACTCGTCTATTGTTTGGTCTCAATTGTCCATGTTTCAAGATAAAGCAATAGTGATGTATTCTGTTAGAAGGCTTACAAAAATGTCAGAGATAGTTGCAAAAATTGATAGGGGCTTTCAGCGCCCTGTAATCGATAGAATATTTTACTTGGGGTTGGGGCTCTTTGAAGTTCTTCTCTTCAAACCTGACGATAAACTTGCATTCCTTACTGCTCCAGTGTCATGCTTTGTGGGAAAATAGGACAGTAGTGTCCCCTCAAAACCAATCAATCTCATTAAAGGTGAGCTCCTAACCAAATTCCCTATGTGGTTCAAGTTTGTAGACCTCCCCACTTTCCTCTGGCCATGCATTAGACAGCTAACAGCTTCATTGGGAAAGGTTTTGTCTAGACCTACTATTCTCTATCGCAATCGAAATAAGGCATGCATCATGTGGAAAACAGATCAAAGTTCCCAAGTGTCCTGGAGATAGAACATGAAACTATTGGGAGACTTGTGATATATTTGATATAGGGAAATCTTGTTGGGCCATTCTATCATTGTGGTAACTTAGGGCACTTTTCAAAACACTACCCTACAATTATTGATGCCTCTCAACTCATCCCATCTTATCCTAGCAGCATAAATATGGTCCCACAAGAACAGATTTTTGGGAAAAATGTCTCCAAGGTTGATAAAGGAAGGGTGTCTATAACAAAGAACAATCAGGGTAGAGCATCCCTAGCTTATGCAAGGACACCTAGGGGTAGGCAACCACCTAACCCAAGACCTTTGTTTAAACCTATTGTGGAGGTATAGCTCACAAAAACTATAATGAAGCCCTTATGGAGAACATTCCATCTCTTGAAACCTTGGCAAACATAAACAGCATCATGGAAACCCATAAATCAACCAGGAAATCCAAAATAACCAATGATGAAACCCATCCACTAGGCATTCATCTAGAGGTGCACATGCAATAAATATGTAGTGAAGAGGAAACTCAGGTGGTTCATAATACTCTAGTATGAAGATTGAAACCTTTAAGGTAAAAGGGTTGAATGACCCCTCAAGGTTGTAAAATTTTAGCAAGTGGATGCCTTCTAGTCAAATAGATGTGTGTTTAGTGCAAGTGGGTAACTTATGCACTATAGAGGCATGCAATGATTTTACAAAGGGAAGAAAGGAGGATACTCAGGAGTGCTTACTTGCATTAAGGCATCTCTTGATCCCATTTGGCTTCTGGATCACCCAAATGGCCGATGTTCAATTTTTCAAATATCCACTCAATGGGGAAAAATGATGGTGATAAATCTGTATACTGACAATAACCCTAGTCTTAGGGGTGATCTATGGCAATGGATAGTAGGTTTGTAGCTATCCCATGACATTATGGCTAGGGACTTTAAGATGGTTTGTGTAGGGAGCAATACTACTTCTAATAGCTTTCTTATCGCACCAAGTTAGAGAGTAACTCTTGTGAGAGAATGGTGACTGCGGGGAATTTACAGGATGCTTGGCGAGCAACCATGCACCAAAACCAGTTCATTCATTGTCTCATGTGTCACCTTGGTCCAGGCTAGATAGAATTTATTTTTGTTCTACTCACTAGCTGCCTTCTAATGTTGATCTGGTTGTAGATTATCAATGTTCACTGTAAGACCATTTTCCTCTTGTATTTTCATTATTTGATGTGCTTAAATCTGATTTTAAGAAATCTGGCCTACAACGTCCTCATATGGTCAATAACTCTTTGTTAAAGCATCTGATGTTCAATTCATTTATGAGTAGACTTATAAAAAAATTTAATAAAAGATATGATGACTCTAACCCTATTCATGCAGGGTTTTTTTTTTACTGACCAAGTGCAATATTGCATCAGAAGTGTGGGAAAACATGTAGCAACTCAGAAACATCAAAAACTCATAGATGCTTCAGAGTTCATCAAATAGATTGTCTCCAGGGGGATGTATCTACCATTACTGAAGCAAAAATGGGGAATGTAGTTGATGCAAGGAAAATCATAAAAGAATCTGAGTCCGAAATGGCCACCAAGGCAAGGTTTCTATGTAGATAGTTTGAGCTGAAAGATATACACAGTTTATCCAAGTTTTTCTTTAGCAGACTTAGAGAAAAACACTCAAGAGAATTTATGGCTAAGGTAGTGAAAGATGATGGTACAATAATCACATAGTTTGCTCAGATTATGGATGAATGTAAGGTATACTTCAAGGTCATACTTAATAGGAAAGTGGATTAGTCAATTGAGGTATGCATTATGCTCTAAATAATTTGGCTAATGATAAAACTCCTTGTGATTGTGGTATGACCAAGGAATTCTTGGTGAGATACTAGGATTTTTTGAAAGATTTTATTACAACAACAATAAACCATATCTGGATAACTCAGCACATGGACCCATTACTAAAAGAAGGTGCCATCAAACTGCTGCCTACAAAGACTTTTCCATCTTCTCTATCTGAATGGAGACCTATAACCATGATGGGAATTCTCTACAAATTGTTGGCTAAGGTCATTGCAATCAAAATTTTCCCATTCTTAAAGAAACACCTGCACCAAGCTCAATCATGATTCATAAGGTGGAAGATCTATATTGGATAGCATTCTTATAGTTATGTTAAATAGAATTTGACGGTCATGTTGCTCTAGTTAGACTTTTCCAAAGCTTTGTACTTAGTAATCTGGGATTTCATTGTCAGAGTGATAAGGAAAATGAAATTTGGCCATAGAATTTCTAATTGTATTCAGTTGTTTGAACTAGGGGCTACTTCTAGAGTCATAGTAAATGGGAATCTCTCACCTAACATTAAAGTGGGAAGAGTTTTCAGGCAACGCTGCCCTCTCATCCCTCTTCTGTTAGCAGTTGCTACACATCCTCTCTTTTTCTTTTTGTAATATCATTGAAAATGGAAATTTTTAAGGACTAAAGGTGGGGTCTGAACGTGTATTGGCTTTGGGTTTTGTTGATTACACTGTAACATTCCTGCATGCACAGAATGTAGAAAATGCACATCATAAATTGGTTTGTATTCACTGGCTACTGGGATGCATTTAAATCTTGGTAGACCCCTATTAATTGATGTCATTGCTGATCAATTTCACAAGCTTATATGACAAGGCAAAGGGGTACCAAGGGTTAATATGTTCAGGCACTTAGGATATCCACTAGGAGTTGATGTAACTACTAAGAAACTCACTCAATGGATTGAAGAGAGGATCCAATGCAAAATGGCCTCATGGCATTATACAGAATGGTCCATACATATCAGATTGAGAGTGGTGCAGGCTATTATGATACCATATTTGATGTTTTTTTTACCTTTATTAGACTTGGTCTGACAGTGCTTTGAATAAGTTTAAATCTAAACTATTGAAATTCTTTTGGGGACATTGTAGCTATGCCTCTAAAATCTGGAGGACTGGGGATCATTAATTTGAAAATGCATATGCTTTCAGGAAGGGAAACTCGGGTTAAACATATTTTTACTGCTGACACCTACTCGACTAGAATCATGTGTATTATCTTTGACAAATTAGTTGTGTATTTTCATGGAGTTTGGGGCATGCCAGTCTGGGATAACTTCTTTTCAATAGCACCTATGAAACAGTGTGGTAACTCTGCTAATATGATTGTGCAATCATGGAAATTTTTATTTTCTTTATTGATTTGGGAGGGAAGATCCAGATACATTGGCAACTCACTAGGAATTGAATCTTGCTTTTGGAGTTTTGTTTTTAAAAATCCCCTTGCTTTGTTTTTGGGTATAAAATCCTTGATCCTCTTTAGGAGGGGGTTAAACTCAACTAATCAAGTAGCTCACTGTAAGGGAAGTATTATTTCTTTTTTTATTTGCAAGAGAAGCTTCAGACTTGGCCTTGGACTCAGAATTTCTTGGGGCCAGCTCTTGCAAAATGAGGATGAAAACTTCATATTCAAAAACTGGGTGCTACAAGATACCTCAGCCAGCTGGTGGTCTTCACCTACAAAAAGTTGGAATTAGGATTGCAGAGAAGCACACATAGCTTGGAGAAGATGAAGGAAGCTGAAGGCACACAATAGAGAGTGTGTTACTTAGTGTGCAATGGAAAGATAGATAGCCCTAGAGTGATGGGCGTATATACAATGCTCGGGGGAAAAAACCTCCTAAACAGGGAAAAAATGCCTCGGCGGTCCTAGTGTGTTCACACACATCACTACCACATGTATATGGTAGCAAATCCCCGCTGGAGTGATGCGGTGAACGAGAGCTGGCACATGAGTAAAGGGAAGTGCCATGCCCTAAGGACATGATCAGTCCACAACGGGGAGTAAGCCCAAAGCTTTGCAGAAAGCTTCAAGCTTCTCACGAGACAATGCCTTTGTGAAAAGATCTGCAAGGTTGTCCTGTGTTGGCACATAAGCCATGCTGATCTCTCCTACTGAGAGCCTCTCCCTGACATAGTGATAATGCACCTCAATGTGCTTTGTGCGAGCATGAAAAAATGGGTTCCTCGCAACTGTCAATGCGCTCTGACTGTCAGTGTAGATAGTGTTGGCAGTGTCCTATCCAACACCCAAATCAGCCATAAGGCGTCTGATCCATACACACTCAACCGTAGTTGTGAAGAATGCCATGTATTCAGCCTCACAACTCGAAGTGGCCACAGTAGGTTGCTTCTTGATCAACCATGATATACATGAACTGCCAAGCATGAAACAAAAACCACTTGTGGACACTCTTGTGTCAAAACAACCAGCCCAATCTGAGTCCAAAAAAGCATGTAACTCTGGCGGCAATGGTCCCCCCTTGGGATAAAACAATCCAAGATGTAAAGTGCCACTAAGGTAGTGAAAAATCCTCTTGACATCCTGCCAATGCTTAGACCCTGGGCTATGCATAAATCTGCTGACATGTGAGACTGCAAACTGAATATCCGGCCTCGTGTTGCATACATAAATGAGGCAGCCAACAGCAGTTTGATAAAGAGTGACATCAGTAGGATCGCCAGCATCATGTAGACTCAACTTCAAACCTGTTTCCATGGGAGTGGCAATAGGTTTGCAATCCTCAAGTCCAAAATTACATAGCAATGTCTCTATGTAACTTTTCTGACACAAGGCAATACCACCATCACACTGCTTAAACTGTATACCCAAGTAATGATGCAACAGCCCCAAATCTTTCGTCTTGAAAGTAGCATTCAAATCAGCCTTAAATTCAGCAATATGTCTCTCATTTGGTCCAGTGATCAGCAAATCATCAACATAAAGAACCACAATGAGAATTACATCACCCTCATGCTTTACATACAATGTGCTTTCTGTTTGACTGTTACGAAAGCCTTGTTTGACCAACTGAGTGTCAGCTTTCTCATACCAAGCACGAGGAGATTGCTTCAACCCATACAAAGCCTTGTTACATTTGCACACTTTGTCCTCTTGTCCTTTTATGACAAAACCGCGAGGCTCCGTTACATAAACTTCCTCAAATATGTCACCATTCAAGAAAGCAGTAACAATGTCTGATTGATGTACATCCCAACCAAAATGAGCTTCCAATGCACATAGAAAACGCACAGTAGTCATACGATAGGTGGGAGCAAAAGTCACTTCATAATCAATGCCTTTTTGTTGTGCATAACCCTTTGCAACAAGTCGAGCCTTATGGCGATCGATCTCACCATCCGGCTTGCGTTTCAACTTGTAAACCCGCTTCGTACCAATGGCCTTTTTGCCATGAGGCAAATCACATAAATTCCATGTGTCATTTTCTATAAGTGCATCATATTTTGATTGCATGGCAGCCATCCAATTTTTTGAATTCTGTGCTTCATCAAAAGAGAGAGGCTCCTCAACATCATGTAAGCTAGACACAGCCAAAGCATAACAATATGATGCATAAGATTCATGGCAAGAGTCGGAAAGAGTACGGCTAGACAAAGGTGCATCCAATTTACTGTCACGCAAAGTGTGCACCAGCCATTTTGGCATACCTCTAGCCTGCTCATTTTCAGCCCTTTCATCATCAAGTACATCATGTACATAATAGGCTGATCTAGAAAATTTTCAGAAACCCCCATAGGTTGTACATTTTCCTCATTGGAAATTCCATTCGTATTTCCACCACTGAAAAGAGGCAACAAAGTGTCATAAAAGTCATGTGATCTTACATTACTGTCTTTAGTACATGACAACAAGGGCTGAACAGAATCTGCCACAAACACTACATCCCGTGAAACCAGAATACGTTTTGTTTGCTGATGATACAACCTGTAACCTTTGCTTTTAGCACTATAACCAACAAAAATACATTTGATAGCCTTATCATCCAATTTTCTGCGATGTGTTTGTGGCACCAAAGCATATGCCAAACAGCCAAAAACATGCATCTACTCAATAGAAGACTTTTTATCTTGCCATGCTTCATATGGAGTAATAGACTGCAAATCTTTTGTAGGACACTTGTTAAGTATATAAGTGGCACACATGATGGACTCAAGCCAAAAAGAATGCGGCAAAGCTTGACTTTTGACCATACATCGTTCCATTTCCGTCAGTGACCTGTTTTTCCTCTCAGCAACACCATTTTGCTGAGGTGTATAAGGCACTGTACATTGGTGTTTTATCCCACGACTAGCCAGAAATGCATTAAATTCATGAGACATATACTCCCCCCCTCGATCGGAACGGAGGGTGCCCATAGTACATTTCGAGACATTTTCAACCATAGCCAGAAATTGTTTGAAGCACATAAAAACTTCGGACTTCACTTTAAGCGAAAATACCCATGCATGCCTGGAGTAATCATCAATGAAAGTCACGAAGTACTAGTAACTGCCCAAGGATGGAGTTTGCATGGGCCCACAAACATCACTATGCACAAGTTGCAACCTGCATGTGGCCCGAAATGAACCATCCTTTGGAAACTTAGAACGCTGCATCTTACCCAAAATACAACCTTCACAAACATGTTTGACAGGTGCTTCAAGAGGCGGCAAAGAAGCAACCATATCAAATTTCTACAAACGCAGCAAACTGGCAAAATTCAGATGACCAAAATGTGCATGCCAAAGTTTTGCATCTGAAATAGCCCTTGAATCTGCGACAGCAGGATTGTAAGTGCACTCTGCGCTAAAAGCCCATTCTGCATCAACATCAGCATCACAGTCTCCTTTCACAGAAGACTCAACAATGGCTGCATTTGTAGTGGAACCAGCATTTGCACTGGAACCACCCTCTTTCTTGTTAGCCTCTTTGGCCTTCAACTTAGGACACGACTTGATCAAGTGATCATTAGCTTTAAAATAATGGCAACACATCTTCTTTTTGTCCTTATCACCAGAATTGCCAAACGAAGTGCTGCAAGCAGAAGCATTAGGAACAGAAGTTTTTCCACTCACAGCAGAACCATAAGAAGTGGCTGCATTGCTGCTACCACCCTTTCTTTGAGAAGAAATAAAAGCCTATTCAACTGCACACTTTCTAGTCCTGTTTTTTCTAGAAAGCGACTCTTGCAATGGCAATGTGCATAATTCATCAAACTTGACAACTTCTGGATTTCCTTGGGTCATAAGTCTGCAAGTACTAGCAAAAGTCTGGTAAGAATCTGGTAAGGCATCAAGAACAGTCTGCACAAGGGAACTATCTGAAATGACTTCACCTGCATAAATAAGTTGCTCATTGATATCCTTGACACTAGCAAGGAAAGTGTCCATATCATCTTCCTCATGCATAATCTTCGACTCCAGCTCTTTACGCAGCAAAGCAATTTTAGCCTCATTGCGACTTGCATAAAGACCAGCTAGAATATCCTAAGCCTGTTTTGCATATTTTGTTGAACGGATGTGAGGAACAATGGTGCGCTTCACAGACAATGCAATCAATGCATGAGCCTGCGCATCCTTAAAATCCCAACCAGCTTGTTCTGTCGTAGGCAAAACAACTCTAACAGCAACAATCCTTGCAGCAAGACCTGCGACATCCTCAACATCGCCTACATCCTTAGAACCAGGACGTACATCAATGCCATACACAATGTTCCAGACGCCCTTTGACACAAGAACATGTTGCATCATATAAGCCCACGTAGGGTAATTGTCCCCATCCAACCTATCCTCAGCAGCAAACATCTTGAACACATCTGTGTTGTTGTTGTCAGCCATGTTAAATGCTACACCTGATGTGAAAACTGCCCGAAAATAGGAGAAACGGAGCGGGAACAACACGTGCTATATAGCACAAACCGTAGAAGACTGTAAGGCACCTGTTATGCAGAAAACGACACTGACAAAAATTCTGCACAAAATGACAAAATAGCCTGTGCAGTACTGCCTGTAGTGGAAACAGAGGCCGAAATGAGCCCAAATCAAAAATTTGAGCATACCAAGCTCTTTGAGGCCGCCCGAAGTATTTGTCGACCTGAAAACGCTCACCAAAGCTCACTGAAATCGGAGAAAGTGAGCAGGCGTGTGCTGGAGCAGCCGGCGCGACTACGGGAGGATGCAACCTGCGCTGATACCAATTGTTGGAATTAGGGTTGCAAAGAAACACACACAGCTTGGAGAAGATGAAGGAAGCTCAAGGCACACAATAGAGAGTGTGTTACTTAGTGTGCAATGGAAAGATAGATAGCCCTAGAGTGATGGGCGTATAATACAATGCTCGGGGAAAAAACCTCCTAAAGAGGGAAAAAATGTCCCGACGGTCCTAGTGTGTTCACACACATCACTACCACATGTATATGGTAACACAAAATTGTTCTACATGCAGTTGATTCCTAAAACTCGGATACAAGATATATGTAACACAATATGGCAAGCACAATACAACCAACGTTGGTGGATTTAGAAGCTATCATATATTTGGGTATCAGGAAATGAGTTTCAGGCATCAAGATTTTTTGTGGAGAATCATCATAGGAGATCTTCCCATTAAGAAAGTGCTAGCTTTTTAAAAAAATGTTTGATGGAAAATGCCCTTTATGTGGTGAGTTGGAAACCATTAATCATGTATTTTGGAAGTGTCCCACTGCATAGTGCAGTGAGACTCTTTATGCTTGTATAAAGATCAATAAGTACAACTTGACTTTTGGTGTAATCAAAACTTTTGATGAGGGTTTACACCTATGTGTTCTCTCACTTAGAGTAAGGATGCTTTCTTTTTTGTGGAATGCCACAAAAAAATCAATGTTTGATTCTAGCACCTTTCATAGCTTCACATTACCTTGGACCATGATTAAAGGTAAATTGATGGAAGATTGTCTAGCTATGTGTTAGCACAAGCAGACTAAGATGGAGTACATCATCCTCATGTAAAAATGTAACAAATGTAACAAAGTGTAATATAGAAAAAAGAATTCCACCAAACAAAAAAGAGATAGAGAGAGAGAGAGAAGAAGAGGAAAACAAATTAGTGGCCAATGAATGACGCAAGAAGGGGAGAGAAAGAAAGAGAAAGCAAATTGTTTAAGGGTGTAGGAACAATCTAAAGAGACATTAACGTTCTACACAAAATGTCTTCAACAATTGATTACCTATGGGGAGGGGAGAGAGAGAGAAGATTCAGAAGAAGACAAAGAAAATAATTTCTAATTCCATAGGAGCAATCCCAAAAGATATATTTGACAACTTGTATGAGGATAAAGTTATTCATGTGTCACCTTTTGACTCTCTCTCTCTCTCTCTCTCTCTCTCTAAGTTGTGGCATAGCCAGCTAGGCCATATGAGCCAAAAGAGAGTGAAAACACTAGCTCATTTTGGTTACTTACTTAAGTTATTCCAGCTTTTGTATGTGTGAGTACTTTATTTATGGTAAACAAACTAGGACAACCTCATCGCCATTGAATAGGAAGTGTTTGTAGCCACTAGAGCTTGTCCATAGTGACGTTTACGGTCTTATGTCGATCAAGTCTCTAGGGGGAGCTAGCTACTTTGTGACTTTCATAGATGATTCCACTAGGAATGTGTGGGTTTATCTTTTGCGATATAAGGATCATGTCTTCTCTACTTTCCAAAAATTATTATCATTGCTAGAGAATTAGCATGGCCAGAAGATCGAAATCTTGAGGACTAATAATAGTGGAGAATACGTCTCCAAGGAGTTCAAGAATTTTTGTAACAAGAGCCGTATTAAGCGGCAGCTTATTTCACCTTACACACCTAATCAAAATGGAGTTGGCAAAAAGGATGAATCTTCCAATTTAGGAGCAAGTCACAACTATGCTTTCTATGGAAAATCTGACTCAAGGCTTTTGGGAAGAGGTGGTACTGATAGCTGTATATATCATCAATTGATCACCTAGTACGCCATTGAATTACCAGATTCTAGAGGAGTTGTGGTTTGAACAATGTGCTTCCAATATTTATTTTTGCTTTTAGGTATTTATATCACTTATTTGTCAAAGTCAAGGTAGGGTAATTTATTGAGGTGGCTATATAAGCACACCTAGCTCCCATTGTATTATTATCAATTTATTGCCAAGGTTGGCTGGTTTAGAAATCTCTCTCCCTCCCTCTTTCTCTCTCTCTTGTGTATTTTCCTCATTGCTCTGCACTTCTGCATCATTGACTTTGACATAGTATCAAAGCCCTCGTGGAGCAAGGCAATCCATGAAGAGAATCGTCCTTTTCCACCTTGCCAGCTTTGTTCCTCACCTATGGGAGAATTTTGAAGCACTGGTGAGAATGGCATGTCGTCACCGTTGTGTCGTGCTCGCCCTTGTGTCATGTTATTGTTGCCCATGGGAAATAGCTATCATTAGCGTTTTAAAATGCAGGCAGCATACGTCTTTGATCAACAGGTGAGTGTGCCACTTGACGGTGATGTGCAGTGGTAGTGCCACTTGACAATGATGATAATTATATGATCCCTTAACTGCGATACCTTGACCATGTCTTACCGGTGACTATGAAATTTTCCTTTTCTCCGAGCATTTTAAAACACTGCACGATGATGGATTTTTTGAGCGCCCCTTGGGCATGGTACATAAACCCTCAGCCAACTATCTTGGACTTTTGAAGTGAGGATTTTTCCAACCCCCTTGTTTTGTAATTTTTGAAGCGGCTTGGGCAAACTTTGGAGCCTTTCAGCATGCGAGAAGGAAAGAGCTATTCATTTTCAAATCTTGTACCTCAAGGTGTCCCCCCTTGCTCAACAACCAACGACTTGAATGACAACACCAACACACGGCTATGGAAAATGGATCAACCAACACCCATGTAGCGGCCTATGCTCAACCATAGTTCTCAATATAATTGTCAAATTGTTTGGACAAGTTCACTAGAGGATAAAGGAAAAGGCAAGCTTAACAAGTAGTACCAATACTTAGCTAGTTGCCTCATTACCCACGAGGTCGGACAACCGTTGCTATAAATATGTCACAACGCTTTGTTTGGCTCGAGAGTTTAAAGGTGAGCTTCTATATAACTTATGACATAAAATGTCTGATGCAACAATCTCATTATAAAGCCTAGGGTACCCTAGACCTTGGAATCCTCCTCCCAACCTCCCATTATAAAGGCAGGCTCCTAGCCTCTTGCCCTAGACGGATCTCGTGTCCAAACTGCCTAGCTTGGCCCCTGGGCCGTAGTCCGTGACTCCTTGGCCTTGCCCTTGTCCTGACATTACTCCCCCCTTAAGGAAGAGTTTTTGTCCTCGCAAACAAAAGTGGGAAACTTCTTCTTAAGAGCACTAATGTTTTTCCAAGTGGCACCTTCCTCAGGTCGATCTTTCCACTTGATTAAAGCTTGTCGACGTACATGATGACGCGTATGTAAATCATGATAGTCAAGAATTCATTCAGGTTCATACGGTAGGGTAGGAGGTTCAACAAAATCGGCCAGAATCTATTCGTCAATGACATTGTCCTCCCCATGTAATTGCTTACGTAAACGGCTTACACAAAACACCGGATGGACACAAGAGTGTGTGAGTAACGATAGTTTGTAGGCACGATCACCAACACGCTTGAGTATTTTGAAAGGCCCATAATATCTTGGAGATAATTTAGGTCTTGGCCCAGTTTTCACACTTTCTGAATTCTCTCGCACACGTAAAAATACTTCCTCCCCTTCCTCAAAGGTAACATGCCGACATTTCTCATCGCAGCGTACTTCTTATGGTGTCCCAAAAAAGAGTGTCTCTTGATACCAGTATAAAGCCTAGGGTAGCTAGACCTTGGAATGCTCCTCCCAACCTCCCATTATAAAGGCAGGCTCCTAGCCTCTTGCCCTAGACGGAATCCCCTGTCCACACTACCTAGCATGGCCTTGTGGAACCAACCTCTTTCTTCTTATCCTATTTTGCCTTCAATGTTAGACACTTCTTGATCAAGTGATCATTAGCTTTACAATAATGGCAACGCATCTTCTTTTTGCCCTTATCACCAGAATTCTTAGACAAATTGCCTCTAGCATAAGCATTAGGAACATATGATTTGCCACTCGCAAAAGAACCATGAGAAGTGGCTACATTGTTGTTACCACCTTTTCTTTGAGCAACAATAAAGGTATGTTCAATTGCACGTTGTCAAGTCCTTTTTTTTTTGGAAAGTGACTGTTACAACAGCAATGTGCGTAATGCATCAAACTTGATAACTTTTGGATTTCCTTGGGTCATAAGTCTCCAAGTACTAGCAAAAGTCTAGTATGAATTTGGCAAATCATCAAGAACAGTCTGCATAAGGGAGTTGTCAGAAACTACTTAGCCTGAAAAAATAAGTTGCTCATTGATATCCTTGACACCAGTAAGGAAAGTGTTCATGTCATCTTCCTCATGCATAATCTTTGACTCCAGCTCTTTACGCAGCAATGCAATTTTAGCCTCATGCGCCTTGCATAAAGACCAACTAGAATATCCCAAGCTTGTTTTGCAAATCTCACTGAACGAATGTGAGGAGTAATAGTGCGCTTCACAGACAACACAATCAATTCATGAGCCTGTGCATCTTCTATATACCAATGAGCTTGCTCAACCATAGGCAAAACAGCTATGGCAACAGCAATCCTGCCACCAAAACCTGCAACATCCTCAACAACACCTACATCCTCAAAACTAGGATGTGTATCAATGCCCAGCACAATGTTTCAGACACCCTTTGACACAAGGACAGTTGCATCATGTAAGCCAACATAGGGTAATTGTCCCCATCCAATCTATCATCAGCACAAACATCTTGAACACATCTGTGTTGTTGTCAGTCATGGAAAGTTGTCCTTGATGTGAAAACTACCCAAAAAGAGGAGAAACAAAGAGAGAACAACACGTGCTATATAGTACAAATTGTAGAAGATTGTAAGGGACCTTTTATGCAAAAAACGGCACTGACAAAAAAATTACACAAAAATGACAAAATTGCTTGTGCAGCATTGCCTATAGTGGAAACGAAGGTCGAAGCTCACAAAAATCGGAGAAAGTGATTAGGCGTGTGTTGGAGTTGCTGGTGACTAAGCTCGGGAGGACGTAACCAGCTCTGGTACCAATTGTTGGAATTAGGGTTGCAAGAAAACACACACAACTTGGAGAAGATGAAGGAAACTCAAGGCACACAATAGAGAGTGTATTACTTAGTGTGCAATGGAAAACATAAGATAGCCCTATAGTGATGGACACATATACAATGCATGGGGGAAAAACCTCCTAGTGAGGGAAAAAATGTCCCGACGGTCCTAAGTGTGTTCACACACATCACTACCACATGTATATGGTAACACTCTTCTTTTCAAGTTGAAGTTTTCAATAGTGCACAAGGGTGGTGATAAAGGAAATTCCATATTAAGTTTACTACAATCTCTTTTCTATTCCAGCCTATGTCAAAGTGTAGTGTTGTTTTGAAGGCAAATGCATGTTCTTGAGAAGCATCCAATACCTAGTGCCTTGGAATGAATGACCACAAGAATTTCTCTCTCCTTTTTCATGCGGACTTTTTAGAGTACCTATGACTAGACAATATTATATTTTGCCTAAACATGTGCTTTATTAGTGTCTACTGTCTTGCAATGTTGAACTGCAAAAGTGGGTTTTTATTTGTCAAGTATATAGCATACAAAAGAATTTACTAGAGAAATGGAGATACATTGCAATAGATTTGATGACCTTGGCCATATCTCTTTGTTTTCTTCCTTCTATCCTTTTGCCAAACTCTCTCTCTCTCTCTCTCTCTCCCTCTCTCTTTTTGACACCTTGGAGTTGAAATATAGTACTTCTTTATGGAGTTGAAGGGGTTGCAATACTCTGGATCTACTTGAAAAGAGTTTGAGAATGCCCAGAAATTATTTTCATGTAAACTTTCTCAAACCCAAAACACAAGCACCATACATGCTCTTACTTTCTGAGTGTAAGTCACTTCCCCTTGAGTTTATGGGTATGGAGAGAGTCGAGATGTATAGATTAAGATCGGGGCAAAACCCTTCACACCGGCTTCCAAAATTTTCATGGGAAGCAAGTAAAAAGTCCAAAGCACAAAATTTAAAAATAGTAAGTTCGAGAGACGTAAGACATCAAGAAGTCGTTTGGAAGATGGAATGCAATATAGTTGCTTCATGATGCCTCGATAGACTCCAAATTCAATGAAGCTTTTCCAATGCCACTATATTATGACTTAAGAGAAATCTAGGGTTGCATCATACATTACACCACATATGTTTTCCTCCAAGACAAAACCATATTTTTCTCTAAACGAGGGAATTGCACGCACCCCTTGACGCTCAAGCCCATCCCCTTGAGTGTCATCCCTACTATCAACATCATCTAGCTCAAGCCTCATTCTCTAGATGCGAGACAAGGCATTGGGGCAAAAAATGAACAATCTCATTGACTATGCACATTATGCCCCTAAAAAGTGCACGAGTCTTGAGTATCGTACTCTACAAGTTAGTGCTCAACTTTTGATCACAATAGAGCTTGCTTTCCGAGATTTTCACTTGCTCTCCTTGCACAGATTCTCTCCCAACTACGATAGGGATCCAAATTGTCATGCTAATTTCCTTGGTTCTTGAGTATCAAGAGTCTTTAATCAGCTACACGCACCCTACATGTGATGTCACTTATGAAGAGTCCCTTATCAGCTCCACGCGCCCTACATGAGATGTTTCTTTTAGTTATATCGGTCATGTTTGAACTCGAAAGATGGTGATGAAAGTCCTCTCTCTCTCTCTCTCTCTCTCTCTCTCTCTCTCTCTCAATGGAAGAGGTTTTTCACTTTCTAAGAAAAAAATGAAGTAAAATGATCACCAAAAGTTTACATCATTTCCAAAAGCTTTGCACATTTCCAAAAGCTAGGCAGATAATTACAAGATCATCAAATGCTCAAAATAGGGACCTGTTCGTTAGTTTTGGCTAGAAAACTTGAATTCAAACTACAAGGGTCAAAATCATGAATTAAAAAAAAAAATGACTCCTTACAACTCTCTCCTCAAGAGTAAACTTTGGCAGACATAGTAGCCCTTGTCATGTTGCAAAGTGTTTACAAAGACCCAAATAAGAAGTTGAAAACTATAAGAGAGAAAAACTCAAGTACAAGCAAGAAGGGGTGTATGTGGTAAAGTGACGAAATATACTTGCTAGAAGAGCAAGTGAAGCTTACAAACAAGTTCAAGTTCTGATGACTTTCACATGCTTCCTTGGCTTCTAAAAGAACCAAATGCTTTGTAAGCTCCAGCTCTTAGAATATATTGATGGTATCCGGCTGCCAATGCCGCTCCTATAAATGGACCCACCCAAAATATCCACTACATGCACACAAGAAAACTATCATCATCAAGCTTCATCATCATAAAGGATTGTTGTATTTCAAAGAGATAATTTCCATCAAAGGCTATATATTTTTTCTTCCTTTTTTTAGTAATAGCTCACAACTTGTGAGCCGAGGTTTTTATTTTAATGTTGAAATCCTTTCTAAGAATGCAAATCTTTGAGATATTTCTTGTAAATATGGGGGTCGGTCATCAAAAAAAACATATGCCAAATTTGCACAAGTAGTCTCTACTACGAGTGACTTACATCTAAACAAGCATAAGGAACTAGGGCAAACTTAGAAAGCCATCCAAGTCTCAAGCAAGACAGAAGATGGGTACACACACTAATAGTAATGTTCTCCCACATCACATGGTAATAAAAAATAAAGGTTAGTTATTTCTTATGAATATTAAACAATAAATGATAATATAACTTGAAAAGAAACTAAGGAGAAATAGTTTTTTGAACTTACATGGTCATCCCAACTCTTTTTATGGCCATAAATGACGGCCGCACCAAAGCTTCTAGCAGGATTGATGCCTGTGCCTGTAATGGGGATTGTGGCCAAGTGCACCATAAATACTGCAAATCCAATGGGAAGTGGAGCCAACACCTGCACACATTCACCCTTGATTAACCTTAAAATCACATGCTCAAAGAAGCATAATTGTCATTTTGTTGTACCATCTCTCCAAATAGTTTGGTTTATTCATCACACATCCCTATTCATTGCCACACAAGAAATCACAAAAAAAAACATAGTTTTGGTTTATTTCTTTCTAATTTCGTACAACCTCTCTTCCTAAAGCTTCTTGGTTGTTGGCATACAAAACTGCAAGCACACACCCATGTTTGCAAACCTGTCCATTTAAGTTCCTAACACTCTCCAAACATTGTAATTTGGTTGGGAAAATTTGACAAGGATTAAATTTCCTAACACTCTCCAAACATTTGGTTGGGAAAATTTGACAAGGATCAAGGCTCAACTTACTGGAACATGGGAATCACGAGCATTGCGTTTGGGATCAGTGGCGGAGAATACTGTGTATACAAGGACAAACGTGCCAATGATTTCTGCTGCTAATCCTGTGCCATTAGAGTAACCCGGTTGCACCATATTGGCACCACCACCAGACTGCACATAGTAAGTCTTTTGGAAGGCCTTCACAAGGCCTACACCACATATAGCACCCAAACATTGTGCCACCATGTAGAAAAATGCTCTTGGTAGGGATACCTTCCTAGCCAAAAACAAACCAAATGTAACTGCTGGGTTGATGTGCCCTCCTACATCCATGTAGAAGACATAAATTGTTATCAGTCGCAAGTTTGAACATCTCTAACTTTTGATGATTCTAGCCTTAGAAAACATTAGCAAACTATTAAAGTAATATAGGAGCAAGAGGCATCGGAAAACAATTTGTTGTTTGAGTACATAATCATGACAAATCTCAAGTGTATTGTATACCAGCTAGTTAATGATCAATTCTTTGGCAGCTAAACCACATCTAAACTAGAGGAGCAAAAGACATTAATGCCATTGTTCTAAGAGTGCTAGTAAAAAATAAGGAAGCCACTAATTGTAGTCCTTGCCACCAAAGTTTTCTACCCATCACTTTGAGCATATATTATTTTCTAAATGTAAAGAAAAATGTGTCTTTCAATCTAAAGTCAATATATATTTTTTCCTTTGTCCTTAGCTAGAGTAAGGTACTAACTCGAGAGATCCACCTCGAAATATGTGGCTGTAACATGTGAATCCACCTAGAGGGTTTTTTATATTTCAAAGAGTTACAAAGTTATATGAACAAGAAGGGTTTGAAAATATAAGTCTTAAAATAAATTACAAGTTTACGAAAGAAGAGGGAGAAATGTTATATCAATACCCCTTGAATGCACATGCTATAAGTGTTTCAGGAAGGTGGAATACACAAATCCCCCACCCCCCCCCCCCTCCAAAAACGAGGGAGTTGCAAGGTAGGATACTAAGATCTAACTTGACTTACAAAAATGGTGTATCGCATGGGATGCAAGGCTATCATAGAAGCAAGGGGAAAATGACATACTATTGCCATAGTCATCACAAAACTATATATTATCACTACCTTCAACTTGCACAACATTGCCTAAATATTTCTATGTGGCCATAATATGTTGAAGACAAAGATGAAGATATTTAAGGATTATTAAACACAAGCTGCAATGATGTTCCTAAAAGTATAACCTTCTTCAACTCAGAACTCAATAGGATAAAGCACCAAACACGCATCAAATCCAAGAGGCTCCCACATCAATAGGAGAACCATCAACACAAAGGTCCAAGGCATAATAGTCAATACGTCTATAAACGAGAAGTATGCCTCCTTTGTGGTCAGATGGGCACCACTTATTTGTCATATGTAACTATGCAAGAGTCTTTTGCAACGATGCAGATTTTTCCATAGTTGCACAAGAATATTGCTGATAGTTGGTGATTGTGTGACCATTGCCTAAACCCCATGATGGAGATAGGGAAGTAGAGATCATGTTCATATCATAGGTATGAGAGTGAGAGAGAGAGAGAGAGAGCGAGAAAGAGAGAGCAATTTTTAGTCATAATAAAACAAGAATTTACTATGTCTAAATGCAGATCGCATCATAATCTACTAACATAATATGGCGGAGGTAGTAACCTTTTCCACGTGTCTCTATCTGCGAGATGAAAGCTAAATGCCAAAAGTGAGAGAAGCACGCGTTAAAGAGGGGGAGCGAGAGAGAGAGAGAGGGAGAGAGAGAGAGAGAGAGAGAGAGGGAGGGAGGGAGGGAGCCGGCCGTACTCGTAGAAACTTCTACAAATGTTTTTGAGTTTACAAAAGAGCATTGTGATAGTCCACCACCTTCTACAAGGCATCTGGCTCTAGTAACCTAAAAACTATGTTGACCTAATTTTTCTCAAGTAAAATAAAAAAGACGTGTAGGATTTCAAGTTTTCATTGGAGAGATATGACAAATTTCAATGCATTGTAGTGTAACACCGACAAAGTCATTCAAAGTTAACAACACGTAAGGGGCAAGTAGGCAAGGGGAGTTGGCCTAGCTAAAAAGGCGAGGGGCTTTAAGCGTGTCTTAGGTCTACTATGGTTCAAACTTCAACCCCCGTCACATACGAGTGTGGGTGTGTGGAGAAATCCCGTACAACGAGCTTATGCAAAGCATCATCATTACAAAAAAAAAAAAGGCAGTCAACCAGCTTCCAAACCTTCAAATCCTTTAACGAAAGGATTTTCGAAGGTTATTTAATAAATATAGGTTTTTCATGCACATTGCGCTCCAGAACGGATTTGTTGTCTCGATTGAATGAGCTTAAATTCGAGCTCCGACCAAGAGGCTATGTGTTGAGAGCTGTCTTCAGGCACGCTATAGGCCAAGTTACAGAAAGGGGCTTCATTTATGCGGGAATGGGTTTGACGTCTGGATCATATGTGAGCTTGAAGCCCTAATCCCAACCAAAAATTTTAAGCATGAACTTTCACAAGATTAATTCTCACAATAATTCCCACATGGTGACTTACCTCAACATCATGAGCTTCTGTGAGGGAGGCACTGTATACCTAGCTAGGTATGATTGGGGGCAGGGGACCACCGCCCCGTATGCGGTACCTCTCGAGCACAAGCTCATGATGTTATGCATTGTATGAAAAACACTGAAATTTCCTACATGAGAAACTTTCTAAATCTTCTTGTGTTTTCAGAAATCTCTCGAGCACAAGCTCATGATGTTATGCATTGTATGAAAAACACTGAAATTTCCTACATGAGAAACTTTCTAAATCTTCTTGTGTTTTCAGAAATCGGAGAAAAATTTATTAGGTGCACGTGAATGAGAGAGAGAGAGAGAGAGAGAGAGAGAGAGAGAGAGAGAGGGAGGCCAACCCAACTGAAGCAAGGGCTTGCAAACCTATCTTAGAAAGGCCAGAATATGAGACTTAGACAGAGAGCAGAGCAGACCTGAGATTCCAGCCGTGCAGTAGACCAGAACGAAGATCATACCACCGAAGGCCCACGCGATGCCGAGGAGGCCAACGCCACCGCAGGTCTTCGCCTCGGAGACACCGATGACGGTGGCGACTGTGATGTAGAGGAAGAGCAAGGTGGCTATGAACTCTGCTATGCACGCTCTGTAGAATGACCACATGGAGAACTCGCGAGAGTCTATGAAGGGAGCAGGGGGCGGATCATTGTAGTCTTTCCCCCTCATCTCCTCTTTGTTGGCCATCCCTTCTTGCAAAGAAAGAAGTGTGCACAATTATCTCTAGAGGACTACTTCACTCCCTCTCTCTCTCTCACACACACAGACACACAGACACTCCCGTTTTAAGCTCCTTGCTTCAGAACTCTTCTCCAGTAACACACCTCACTCTCTCTCTCTCTCTCTCTCTCTCTCTCACACACACACACACACACACACCAGCTCTATGTACAAAAAGAGCCCATTAAATACTTTGTGCTTCTAAGCGCTCTCTCTCTCAAATATGTAGCAAATTTTCACAAGCGTTACTCTCAATGCTAGAAAACACAAGAAGCATCCAGCACTCTACCCCACGTAGGCAACGCAAGGCTTAAGTGAATTGTTGCCCAATGTGATAAAGGTGTGTATATGTATGTACTCTATCCAGATATGACTCCTAGGGCCCTACACCATCCCCAAAGACTCTTTATGCACACGAGTACCGAAGGCGGCCTCTCTCTCTCTCTCTCTTCTGCTCCTCCTCATCTCACTTGGCGTTTAGCTTTCATCGCGCAGAGAGAGACACGTGTAAAAGGTTATGTACTCCGCCATATTATGTTAGTAGATGCTTCATCTTTTTTTTTTCAGAGCTCAAGCCTCAAGCCCCTCTTTGAAGTTTTATTAATTAGATTAAGACAGCTTCAAGTTGGATCAATGAATGTCTTAAATTTGCAAATATTCTAATTTTCCACTACCAAGTGTTTCAAACATTTGATTATTGTGCATGGAGATCCACACGACAAGCAAACAAAGGAATCCCTCAAGACTTGAAATTGACTCTAAAATGATGTCAACCTCAAATTTTCGATCACACCATAGTTTACTTTTAATTTACACATGTGGGTCCACCATAACTGCACTAACTAAACCAAAATAATTGTATATGAAGGCTCTATTTTGGGCAAAAGGAAGTGCTTCATGCTACCTAAAGATAGTTGTGTGTGGGTTACTTGCAAATTGCATCTTGTCCATATGCTAACATTTGTGGTTCAATGTATACATCTTTTGGGAATCATTTGTACAGCTTGCTTTTTATTGATGATTACTCTAGACATGCATAAGGTGCATTCACTTTAGGCAAAGTCCGAAGTGTTTGTTTCAAACAATTTTTGTTTATTGCTGAAAATGTATTTGATTATAGTGTGGATTGTTACCATATACATGCGGTAGTGATGTGTGTGAACACACTTAGGATTGTCGGAGTATTTTTTTTCTCACTAGGAGGTTTTTCTCCCCGTGCATTGTATATACGTCCATCACTCTAGGGCTATCTATCTTTTCCATTGCATACTAAGTAATACACTCTCTGTTGTGTGCCTTGAGCTTCCTTCGTCTTCTCCAAGCTGTGTGTTTTCTTCCAACCCTAATTCAATCAATTGGTATCAGAGCAGGTTGCATCCTCCCGGGCTTTATTAGTCGCTAGCTCCAGCACACGTCTGCTCACTTTCTTCGATTTTCGTAAGCTTTGGCGAGCGTCGGCTCAGATTTTTTATTCGGACTCATTTCGGTCTCGATTTCCACTACAGGCGGTGCTACGTAGGCTATTTCGTCATTTTGTGCAGAATTTTTGTTAGTACCATTTTTTGCAGAACAGGTCCCTTACAGTCTTCTACAGTTTCCGCTATACAGCATGTGTTGTTCTCGTTTTGTTTCCCCTCTTTTCGAGCAGTTTTCACATTAGGTGCAGCATTTTCCATGGCTGACAACAACACAGATGTGTTCAAGCTGTTTGCTGTTGAGGATAGATTGGATGGGGACAATTACCCTATGTAGGCTTATATGATGCAACATGACCTTGGGTCAAAGGGTGTCTGGAATATTGTGCAGGGCATTGATGTATGTCCTGGTACTGAGGATGTAGGCAATGTTGCAGGCTTTGGTGGCAGGATTGCTGCTACCAGAGCTGTTTTGCCTACGGCTGAGAAAGCTAGTTCGGATGTAAAAGATGTGCAGGCTCATGCATTGATTGCATTTTCTGTGAAGCGCACTATTGCTCCTCATATTCGTTCAATGAAATCTACAAAACAGGCTTGGGATATTCTAGTTGGTCTTTATGCAAGTCACAATGAGGCAAAAATTGCATTGTTGTGTAAAGAGTTGCAGTCGAGGATTATGCATGAGGAAGACGACATGGACACTTTCCTTGCTAGTGTCAAGGATATCAATGAGAAACTTATTTCTACAGGTGAAGTCATTTTTGACAGTTCCCTTATGCAGACTATTCTTGATGCTTTGCCAGATTCTTACCAGACTTTTGCTAGTACTTGGAGACTTATGACCAAAAGTGAGACTTTTGCTAGTACTTGGAGACTCTGCATGAGACTTTTAGTGCAGAGTGCACTTATGATTCTTTTGTCCATGAGACTTTTGCTCATGTGTGGTACTTTGAAAGTGGTGCTACAAAGCACATTACCTCTCATTGTGAATTGTTTACCTCTCTTGACTATGTCCCTCAGGGTAATTCAGCCACTTCTGCTAACAATGCCTCTTACCCTGTTTAGGGAGTTGGAAAGATTGTGCTTACTCTTGCAAATGGAAATTTTTTCACACTTGTTGATGCACTTTATGTACCTGGGATCAAAAAGAACCTTTTGTCTCTATCTACACTTGACTTGGTCTTGTTGTGAAATTTGTGGATGAGAGATGTATAGTTCACGATCTCAGTTTTGGTGATGAAATTGTTGCATCACGCATTTTATGCCGAGGGCTATATAAGCTCACATTGTATGATAAGTGTGGGTAGAATTTTTCAAATGCTATTGTGGATTCTAAGGCTATTTCAGATGCAAAACTTTGAAATGCATGTTCTGGGCATCTGAATTTTGCCAGTTTGTTGTGTTTGCAGAAATCTGATATAGTTGCTTCTTTGCTGCCTCTTGAAGCACTTGTCAAACGCGTTGTGAAGGCTATATTTTGGGTAAGATGCAGCATTCAAAATTTCCAAAGGATGGTTTAGTTAGGGCCATGTGCATGTTGCAACTTTTGCATAGTGATGTTTGTGGGCCCCATACAACCTCAGTCCTTGGGCAATTACCTTTACTTCGTGACTTTCATTGATGATTACTCCAAGCATGCAAGGGTGTATCCTCTTAAGGTGAAGTCCAAAGTGTTTATGTGCTTCAAACAATTTCTGGCTATGGCTAAAAATGTCTTGGAATGTACTATAGGCACCTCCATTCCCATCGAGGGGGAAGTATATGTCTCATGAATTTAATGCATTTCTGGCTAGTCGTGGGAACACCAATGTACAGTGTCTTATACACCTTAGCAAAATGGTGTTGCTGAGAGGAAAAACAGGTTTGAAATTGAGTCTTCATGATGCTCGTGATCGTGCCGATATCATTCTTTACCAAACTGATGTTGGCTACCTTATTATGTATGCAACACGAGGCCAAATATTCAGTTTGTAGTCTGACAGGTCAGCAGATTGATGCATAGCCCAGGGTCCAAGCATCAGCAGGTAATTGTCAAGAGGATTTTTAGCTACTTGAGTGGCACTTTACATCTTGGCTTGTTTTATCCCAAGGGGGGATTATTGCCACCAGACTTCCATGTTTTTTTGGACTCAGATTGGGCTGGTCGTTTTGACAATTGAGTGTCCACGAGTAGTTTTTGTTTCATGCTTGGCAGTACATGCATATCCTGGTTGATCAAGAAGCAACCTACTATGGCCATTTCGAGATGTGAGGCTAAGTACAAGACAGTCTACAGAGCTACGATTGAGTGTGAATGGCTTAGACACCTTACAGTTGATTTGGGTGTTGGACAGGACACTGCCAACACTTTCAACACTAACAGTCAGAGTGTATTGGTAGTTGCAAGGAGGCTAAGTACAAGACAGTCTTCAGAGCTACGATTGAGTGCGTATGGCTCACACACCTTACAGTTGATTTGGGTGTTGGACAGGACACTGCCAACACTTTCAACACTAACAGTCAGAGCGTATTGGCAGTTGCAAGGAGCCCAATTTTTCATGCTTGCACAAAGCACATTGAGGCGTATTACCACTATGTCAAAGAGAGGCTCTCAACAGGAGAGATCATCATGGCTTATGTGCCAACACATGACAACCTTGAAGATCTTTTCAAAGGCATTGTCTCATGAGAATTTTGAAGCTCTCCACAAAGCTTTGGGCTTACTCCCGTTTGTGGATTGATCATGTCCTCAGCGCATGGCACTTCCCTATACTCTATGTGCCAGCTCTTGTTCAATGCATCACTCTT
The DNA here is from genome assembly GCF_014529385.1 of Adiantum capillus-veneris. Taxonomy (NCBI): domain Eukaryota; kingdom Viridiplantae; phylum Streptophyta; class Polypodiopsida; order Polypodiales; family Pteridaceae; genus Adiantum; species Adiantum capillus-veneris. The sequence goes on from NC_140938.1 coordinate 33,612,462, forward strand.
AAGGGGGATTTGTTACCATATACATGTGGTAGTGATGTGTGTGAACACTCTTAGGACCGTCGGGGCATTTTTTCCCTCACTAGGAGGTTTTCTCTCCCGTGCATTGTATATACATCCATCACTCTAGGGCTATCTATCTTTTCCATTGCACACTAAGTAATACACTCTCTATTGTGTGCCTTGAGCTTCCTTCGTCTTCTCCAAGGCGTGCGTGTTTTCCTATAACTCTAATTTTAACATGGATACCCTCTGTTTAGATCGAGGGGGGAGTATAGTCTAAAGAATTCAACGCTTTTTTGGCAAGTGGTGGGATAAAACACTAATTATAGTTCCATATATCCCTTAGCAAAATAGAGCTGTTGAGAATCAAGAAGATTTTGTTGTCTAAGACTTGTTATTGTTGAAAAGTTTGTGAATGAGAGATAGACTATTCATGATCTTACTTCAACGGATACTATTGTGGCATGGGGTACCTTGTATGGTTGATTGTACAAGCTCAATTCTTAAAGCGTATAGAAAACTTTGCAAATGCAATTACAAATTCTAGAGGTTTTTTTGATGATAAACTATGGCATGCACGCTTTGGAAAAATGAATTTTTCTTCTTGATGGACTTACAGAAATCTGATAAGGTTGTCTCTTTGCCCCCTTTGGAGGCCCCATCTAAGCATTTTTGTGAAGGTTGTATTTTGAAAAAATTATTGCAAGATTATGTTGGAGCATCTATTTCTCCAAAAAAATTATCTCAATCTTTCTATTTCTGAAAGATGGTTCAATGTGGGCTACTTGCAAGTAATAGCTTGTTCACAGTGATATTTGTGGCCCAATGCACACTCCTTCTTTTAGTAACAAGTTGTACTTCGTGACCGCATACATGGATATATTCACTTAAGGATAAGTCCAAAGTGTTTATTTGATTCAATCAATTTTTGTGGTTGGTTGAAAATGTATCAGGTTGTACTATGGGTACCCTTTGTTCTGATCGAGGGGGGTGTATATGTCAAAAGAATTTGACACATTTATGGTTGGTCTTGGGATAAAATACCAATGTAAAATGCCTTACACACATTAAAAAAATGGTATCGATGAAAGAAAAAACATGTCACTTATGGATATGGCACAATGTATGGTCAAAATCCAAGATTTTCCACATGCTTTTTGGCTAGAAAATGTCATGTGCACTACCTACATACGTAACAAGTGTCCTACCAAAGCTTTGCAGTCTATGACTCTATATCAGGCATGACATGATAAGAAGCCATTTATTGGTCACTTGTATGTTTCTGGTTGCTTTGCTTATGCTCTAGTGCCACAACAACAATGTAGAAAATTGGATGGTAAGGTTGTCAGATGCAATTTTGTTGGCTACACTAGTGAAAACAGATTTCTCGAGATGTTGTTTTGTGAAAGGTGCAGTTCAATCCTTGTTGTCATTGATTAAAGAGATAGATGTAAGCTCACAAAACATTTTTGACACCTTGTTATCTCTTTTCAATGGTGTGAATACAAATGCAAATCCAAATATTCAGCCTATCATACAAGTTTCAAGTGATTTCACAAATCTGCCTATTTTTGATGCAGATGTAAATGATGCATGTGATGAGAATAGGGCTGAAAATGAGAAATCTAGAGGTATGCCAAAATGGATGGTGCATAATTTGCATGACAGTAAATTGGATGCACCCTTATCTAGTCATACTCATTCGGATCTCATGTGCATCATATTCTTATGCTTTGGCTGTGTCAAGTATGTGTAGCGAGATTGAACCTCTTACATTTGATGAAGCACAAAATTCAGAGAATTGGATGGCTATTATGCAAGATTAATATGATGCAATTGTGAAGAACAATAATTTATATGATGTTCCTTCTAACAAGAAGGCCACGGGTACAAAGTGGGTCAAATTTTTTTTGGTTCAGCCTTTAGCTTACACTCAACATGTGATCAACCCCTAAAGCCAAACATACTAAGCTTTCCCTAACACATGCTTCTATATAGTCACATGCTATTTGGTATATCCAGATGCTATTTGACCTTTTCCCACATGTGATACAGATCACTTTCCAGCATTTAATGCCACCTTTCATTTTGAGTCTATATAAGGCCATCATGCTTAACTTGTAAGTTGCTCTCTCTGAATTCTAATAAATCAAGCAATTATAATCTTTTATATTGAGCACGTTCTCTCTAATTATTATTGCTAATTTTTATTAATCTCTTATTATGATGAATCTTTTGTTGGTCCATCCATCTTAGTTCTTACATGTGGTATCAAAGCTTGTAAGTAATTAGTATCTCCTAGTTACATTAATTAGATCCCTATGCTAGATTTAGTGTTCTCTCTCTCTAAGCACTAAATAGATTCATAACTCTTTAGGAGTAGGACAATTAAGCTCAATCCTAATTATCTCTTTGCTTGGATTTTGGTACGTTTACAAAGCCACTTCGCTAATCATATGATTAAAGCTAATCGAGATCAAGCATTAGGCTTTATACCCTTGTTTCAAAAATTGCATTTGCTTGGTTGTGCACATTGTGTTTTACTTTTTCTTGAACCGAATTACATTGCTTAAGAGCACTGATTGAATTGAAATATATGTGTCTGTGTAGCAATCTCCTACAAGATTTTGATCACACTAGTTTATGCCTATTTTGGCTCAAACACCAATTAATACTATCTTGATTAAATTCTCACTCTTTTGTGATTGATAAAATCCATTAGTTTTTCCCTTATTGCTTTGAATTAGTATATATGCCCCTTGAGTGTGTGGCTTAAAATCCAAAAATATTTTTCCTTTATTGTGCATTTTCAAGCCTTAGATTTTTTTCCTCCATCGGCTACTATTGTGCTAGCTCGCTCTTGAGTACATGCTTTAAAATGTTCACCTACCATTGACCAATCTTAGCTCCCGCTTTCATCACTTGATTGGCCGAGCATTGCCTCACTACTAAAACTACAAGCTATCAGCACTACCTTTCAATCAACATCCACCAGTACCCCCGCTCTTGCAAGTGCCAAACCAAATGCTGCAAATGCTTACCAGCTAGCCTTGTTGGTTGACTTTGTCACCTGCCCAAAGGAACTTCCTGGCCTGCCTTACATTGCCACATCACCCAACAATATTCCCACATATATGTTGTCAAGCTGCTTAGGGCATGGTCACGCGAGGCTTAGTTATAACTAAGCCCCGACAGTCTCTGACAGGAGCTCAACGCGTCCACCATCGACAGCAGGTAGAGAGAGGAAAAGACCGATGCAAGGAGGAAAAAGAAATCCATCGCTAATTGGCAATGGACGGACATCATTTTGTGACTATGCCATTTTAGCCATAGTTAGAGCACTAAGCCGGTGACGAGACTAGAGAAAGCTGCATGCGTCAGACTTGGTCGGCTGCTGTTATGAAAAACTAAGCTCCATGTGACCATAGCCTTACTACTCGCATGCTACCAATGCCACTCCGTTGCAAACTTGTTGCTCACACTGGCTTTGAACCTTCTAGTGCTCATCTTGCCATTACCTGCATTGCTTAGCTACAATCATCATCCGCATATGACCACCTGTAAAGTTTTTGTTTCGGTAACATTTTTTATTAAAATTTATCCAAGTGTCCTTTCCCACTTACCCTCACTTGAGTTTCCACTTAACTCTCATTAGGCCTTGTTCCCATGGGCTACCATCAAGTGCCACAACTCGCTACTCAACTCCGTTGGAGTGAGATTTTGGGTCCACCACACAATCCTCTGTCCTCATAGCATCCTTGCAATATTTTGGCACTAAGGACTATGTCACAATGGGACACACACCCCACTTTGGTTTTTAGGGCTTCAACTGGTTTACTATCACACATAGATTTGAGAGATCAGAGGCGGGTATGGCAGGTGGTGAATTTCCCCATTCCACTTGCAGAATTGGGCTTGATACTCGTCACCTTCTTTCTCGCGTGCCGTTTTGCAGATGACCATGGAGTCTCAAAACTTGACTGAAGGCATTTTCTCTCCCCTTTGACAAGGTACATGTGCCATCTTTGCTTTCTCGCTCAAGGAATACAGACTTGCGACCTAAGCAGGGCTGCCCTCTTGCCTGCCTCAATGTGACATAAGCCTAAGGAAGAAAACTCTCAAATTTGAGCATTCACGTATTCCAAGCTTAAGGGCATTTCAAAGCATTCAAGCATGAGAATTTAAGGCAGTCACGCATTCAAGCTTTTGGGTGGAATTGTAATATATGCAAAATTTGAGTCATCAAAACTCCTATAGAAAAGCGCAACCATTTATACTATGCATGTCACACATAATCTCAAGATTGTAAGTATTTATAGACACTACCAATATCTATTGGTAAGACCACCCCATAATCAAACCACCAACATAATTATACATATACACAAAACATGCCTCTATGATGAATATGCAACTAACATGAACAAACCATGTGCACCCCATATGTGCACTAGTATCACAATCCTCCGGATTCCAAAGGCAAAGTACATATTGTGGAAGAAAAAGAAGAAGAGGAGGAGGAGGAAGAAGAAAGTGATGTCAACATTGTCTACTATGAGGATGTATTTAAATTGGTTTAGACACTACCCCCCAAACCCAAAGTTTGGTGGTTCGACATACCCATTTTCCTTAGATTCATTTTATGAGGCATACACACTTACCCATATGGCTAATATGTAGCACATATTAGGTTCCTCTAGTAGAATCAATGCACTTTATGTAAGCTTCAGCTTACGTTGTGAGCAGGATGAAAACACATACAATGCCTCTATAATCACGCGACACACACTCTTGGGATGATACACACACACACACACACACACACACACACACACTATGGGGCACCACTCAGCTTACACAACCCACCTGGCCGAGACAGGGAACACACCGATGGAGTGAGAGGAGAGAGAGTATCCATTTGCCCACTCAACACAGAGACACACACACACCCAAAAAACTCAGCTCAAAAGAGGAAGATGTCTGATTTTTAGATACAAATGAGCTTGGGCCCACACCGATGGGGCAAATCGCTCACACAATATGGATGAAATAAGCCAGATACAATCACAAATTGGAGTAGAGGCTACGCTCACAGGAAAAACTTACACAGCCAATACAGCAAAAAACAGTCAAGAATTTGGCAAAATGGACAGCTCCATCACGTCCAGAACATCCCAAAACCCCAGTCTACAATATTCAAAGTGCTCAAATCTGACCTCGGATGAGCAGTTTATGGCCAAAATAGGCTCCAAAAACAGCGCAAGCTCAGTTGCGGCTCCTCCTCTCTTCACACTTTGCTAGTTTTTTTTTTCAGCTTTTTCAGTGTCCACAGTTCACTTTATCCCTTGGGCACCTTTGGCCTTTTGATTGACCTCAAACGGACCCCGAACACGCCAAAAACTGGCCACACATTGCATTTTTGTCACCCTTCTACATCCATCCGCACACCTGGCACTCAACTTTTTCCAATAATACATCGCGCAACCATGTGAAGTGGCCCCCAAATATAGTCCTCATAATGATCTTTCTACATAATCATCACAAGAAAACACCCACGTTGTGTCCTCGCTTATCCACGTGCAAGTATTGACCCCATTCGACCTCCTGACGCCACTGGATGCCATCTGACGCACCTGCTTACCTCATGTCGTCGGCCCGCGGATAGCTTCCTCGAGAAGTTTTACGTGCTACCAACTCCTCATTATTATAGAAAAACACATTGGTACTGGTGATAATGAAAATCGATGTACTATGTAGATGTCGTCTTACTTGTACACATGTGGGCCCCACGTAACCACCTGGCTCTGGAAAATGGGCAATCCTTTATTGGATACACCATACATGTGTATGTACATATGCACCATCACTTCTTCTAGAAAAACTCCTAACATAATTTGCCCATCCCCTAGCCTGCTAGATCATTCATGATCAGCAACAACAAAAAGAGATATGTGACTCACCACGTTACAGGTCTCCTCATCCCTCACATACATTACTTGTTTTGCAGACAACTCATCTTGCTCCACCATCATCAACCTAGCATGATATAATTTAAGACGCAATCCATTTACCCTTGACTTATGTAGAGTCCCATCCAGACTAGCCAGCTGATATGTACCATTCGGAAAACACTCCACTACCTTGAAAGGGCCTTCCCACTTAATTTGAAACTTCTTTTGGAATGTCTTGTCCAGCTTACTATTGTAGCGCAAAACCAAGTCATGTTTCTTGATACCCTTACTTTTGACCTTTTCATTTATCTTTTCTAAAGCCTTATCTTTCATCTTCCCATAATGTTCCAATGCGCTCATCCTATCTAGTTGAACCTCTTGTAATTGTAAGAGCCTCTCTTTGAATGCATCACTAGAATGCCCATATAGGCTAATCACACCACGTCTCCAATCTTGAATAGCTCCCACTCCACATAACCATGGTCTACCCAGTATAATAGGATATGCTCCCAACCCTGCTGGCATCACATGAAAATCAACCACCGCCTTTGCATCATACGCCTCCACTTCTAAGCTCTTTACAACACCCAAACATTTTACTTTCTGATGGTTTTCCATTCTGATCCGAGAGCCTGATACCCCGGTCACTATAAGACCCATCTTCTCAACACATGAGTGTGTTATGACACAGATTTGGGCTCCACCATCAACATAACCTTGTCCTAGATTTTTTCTTTTGTGCCACATATCTACTATTGGAAAAATGTCTGGTAGCTCATCCATCACCAACACCTTCACTGAACCTCTCTCTGGTTCTTTCTCCATTGGGTTAACCATCCTCTTCCACTGTCACTTTAGCTTAGGCACCATCTCCATAAGCTTCCCAAAAGTAACATCTGCTTTCCTTCTTGGCAGGTCCTCCTTCAAGTCATAGCTTAATTGCCCATCCCCTAGTGGAAAATCTGAAACATGAAACTTGCGACGAGCCCTTCTTTTCCTCTTGGCCTTGACATCCTCTTCTTCATGACTATTTCCTCTTGGCCTTGACATCCTCTTCTTCATGACTATTTCCCTTCTTCTTGCTAGGACTTGGGGGATTTATTCCTTCCTTATTCAGTGTGGTCCTCTTCCCAATAGGCATCACTAATGTATCCTCTAGCTTTGTTGCCTTGCCCAAGGTGACCACACTTATCACTTTTGTCTTTCCCTTTTCCTCTTGGGTCAATCCACTGGTTCCTTCTTCTCCCTTAATTTCAATGCCATAATCATTTGACCTAGTTAGCATCTGTCTTGGCAATGGATACATGTCTCCCCCCATCCTTGGTGGCTTATCACATTGCGGGCTGATGTGGCCCAACTCTCCACAATTATAACATGTGGGCGTCTATCTCTAGACTCTACCATTGCTTTGGCCAGCACCATTCCTTGGTCTTTCTTCATCTCCTAGCTGACTTGCAAACCTCCCCCGACCTCGATTATTTCCCACATTAGCTAGCATGTTTAGGCTGAGATTCTGTATTAAATCTACCACTTGCCTCATGTCTTGCCTAATTAGCCCATCATCTTGCACTGCTGTAGTGACTACTGCTGGCATAACCTGAGGAGTAACCAAAACCACTGGTTCATGATGAACCCATGGCATGCGACCTTGCAAGAATCCATAGGCTGAAATTCAGACCTATTGGGCAAAGAATCTACTCCTAGCTGACTCATTCTTCTCAGCTTCCACTCTTTGTTCCTTGCCACATCTAATACATCTTCATATGTCCTACGCTTCTTTAGCTCCACTCTCCAACGTATATTCTCCCAAAGACCAGCCAAGAACCTGTCCTTCTTCATCATGTCAGGTGGGGGTACCTGTGGTGCTAAGTCCTTGCACATCCTCTCCCATGCCATTGAAAACTTACGTATGCATGCATCTATTGGCTCACCTTCCCTTTGCACCAAACCCTGTACTTCTTGCCACACTTTGTCAGGATCTTCTGTCTTCACAAACTCCACTTCCAATCCATGTCGTAGATTGTCCCAACTTAATCTCACAGGTGGATCAGCCGCACACAGCTCCTCTTCAAATGCTTTGGACCAAACTCGTGCATCACTCTTCAAACAAATATGGAGAAGAAGTAACATCTGTGTCAGATCATGAATCTCATTGCTAATGTAGGCAACCTCCATCTTTTCCAAAAAGTATTCCACATCGTCATCACTTCTTCCTTGAGATTCCGGATAAGAGAAAGCCATGGCTACCCAAGTTTCAATGCTTTGAGAACCCCTTCTAACACACGTGCAAGAACCCAAACTTTTTACTGACTCAATCCCCAAAAACTTCAATGGATCTCATCTTTAGATAAGGACAAACGCATGCACATCAAATGAGTTTTCATAGTTAATCATCAGAATTATAACAGGCAAACGGGATTCCAGTATCTCTCTTAATCTTCTTGGTCCGAACATAAAGACTATGCACTGCTGGAAAAAAATCTTTCTGGACACATTAACATTTATCTGGATTCTTTGTGCAAAATGAAAAGGAGTGAGCTGAGGTCCGTTTTGATCATCCATTAAAGACAACCATGCAGCTCCCAAGAAGGCACACCTAACTTATCCTCTGATTTTGCAAGAATTTCAGCAGCATAACAGCATAAATGACTCAAAAGACCAAAAAACTAGCCATCACTACTTGAAAAAATTTTGGCAGAGTTTCCCCAGAAGTAGAGCAATAAGAATCCAAAATATAGACTGTATATGTATGCATAACTTGCCAACAATAGCACCCGAGCATCAAGTAGGAATCACTAATATATAGACTATGGCGAGGTCATGAAAAGGGTGCTCCAGCCACCTGTATCACCGAAAGGATCTCACATTTGAGAATCCCCCAGATCAATAAAACCTCACACTATCGACCCTCTCACGAAGCTTATGCAAATCTCGTATAGTCACGTCTCAGAAATGGCTGGGACTGCCAAATAAAACCACGTATGGCTCCACAAAGGCATACAATGGTAGTATCCACAAGTAACGTACAATACCAGACAGTGTGCTCAAACATGCACCAAATGATGGATACCGATGGCAAGTTCAAGTGACTTCCACTTGCCAAAATATCAGTCTACTCCAGCTACATGTACCTGTGTGAATCACCTGTACCTGTACCTATACCTGTACCCTGTAACCTGTAGTCTCGAAGCTGAAGGTATCGAAGAAGATCCTCAGTGGGGGCACCAAAAGAATGTGAGTGGGAAACACACACAACGCCTCTATAATCACCCGACACACACTCTTGGGATGATTCACACACACATACACACACACACACACACACACACACACACACACACACACACACACTATGGGGCACCACTCGTCTTACACAACCCACCTAACCAAGACAGGGAACACACCGATGAGTGAGAGGAGAGAGACTATCCATTTGCCCACTCAAACATAGAGACACACATACACACACACCCGAAAAACTTAGCTCAAAAGAGAAATATTTCTGATGTTTAGATACAAATGAGCTTGGGCCAACAACAATGGGGCAAATAGCTCACACAATATGGATGAAATAAGCTAGATACAATCACAAATTGGAACAGAGGCTTCGCTCATAGGAGAAACTTACACAGCCAAAACAACAAAAAAATAGTGAGGAATTTGGCAAAATGGACATTGCATCGTGTCCGGAATGGCCCAAAACCCCAGTCTACAATATCAAAGTGCTCAAATCCGACCTCGGATGAGCAGTTTATGGCTAAAGCAGGCTCCAAAAACAGTGAAAACTCAGTTGCGGCTGTTCTTCCTCTTCTCTTCACACTTTGCTAGTTTTTTCCTTAGGTTTTTCAGTGTCCACACTTCACTTTATCCCTTGGGTACCGTTGGCGTTTTGATTGACCTCAAACGGACCCCGACCATACAAAAAACTGGCCACACAGTGCATTTTTGTCACCCTTCTACATCCATCTGCACACCTAGCACTCAACTTTTTCGAATAATGCATCCGGCAACCATGTGAAGTGGCCCCCAAATATAGTCCTCATAATTACCTTTCTGCATAATCATCACAAGAAAACACCCACGTTGTGTCCTCGCTTATCCACGTGCAAGTATTGACCCCATTTGACCTCTTGACGCCACTAGATGCCATCTGACGGACCTGCTTACCTCATGTCGTCGGCCCGTGGATAGCTTCCTTGGGAAGTTTTACGTGCTACCAACTTCTCATTATTATGGAAAAACACATTGGTACTGGTGATAATGAAAATCGATGTACTATGTAGATGTTGTCTTACATGTACACATGTGGGCCCCACGTAACCACCTGGCTCTGGAAAATGGGCAATACTTTAATTTAAGAACCATGCATGTGTATGTACATATGCACCATCACTTCTTCCAAAAGAACTCCTAACAACGTGGGCGTTTGTTAGGGTAAGCCTTTAGCCTACACTCAATACGTGACTAACACCTAATGCCAAGTATACTAAGCATGCACCTTTATGTGTATGCATGCATCCTTCTACATAGATTTCCTTAACACATGCTTCTTTATAGTCACATGCTATTTGGTATAGTCACATTCTATTTGACCTTTCTCCACTTGTGATTCATATCACTTTCTAGCATTTAATGCCACCTTCCATTGTGAGCCTACATAAGGCCATCACATGGTTAACTTGTAAGTTTCTTCCTCCGAATCCTAATAAATCAAGCAAGTTTATTTCCTTTTACATTGAGTATGTTCTCTCTAGTACTTATTACTAATTGTTATTTATCTCTTAGTATGATGAATGCCTCGTTGGTCTATCCACCTTAGGCCTTAATAAGTTGAAAGATAAGCCCGATGGTAGTACTGATTGCTGCAAGGTAGGCTTATTGTAAAAGGTAATGCTCATTGTCTTGAATGGTGACTAGTATGAGGAAGTGTATGTAATGAAACTTGATGATTTTGTCAAGAAAGGACAATAAAAGAAAGTGTGAATATGTAATTAAACATTACATAAAATAGAGCAATCTTCTTGTGCTTGGTAAACACACGGCTGTCAAAATAGTCCAATTGAGAGCACTTTGTATGTAGAATGTCTAGATGATGCATCTCTTATCATTGTTATGTGCATGATCTATTGTTTATTACTTGTCCAAATGCAGCACATATTACTGAATTTAAGGTTGAGTAATGACACATTTGAGACATCATATCTAGGGCTTTTCCATCATCATTTGGGCATTCAATTTAAGTAGTGTAATGAGGGTATTGCCTTATGTGAGGCAAACTATGTGTAAACTTTGCTAAATAACCTTTTTCTTGATGATTGCAAGCCAATTGCCACTTCTATGAAGAAATATTTGAAGTTAAGCCTACATAATGTTGAGGATCCTACAGATGTTACCCTTTATCAAACTCGGAGCGAGGGTCACTACATGTAAAACCTATATATCACGTGCATTCAATAACTATTTATAAGACCCCTTAGCTGTGAAATTTTCACTAATAAAAGGAGACCTTTTCTTATTCAATTTGTAAGTTTTTTTCGAGACCATTTTTTAAACACCCTTCTGTACGCGAAAATGTGACAAAATATAGAAAACATAATTCTTGCTGTTGAACCCACGTGATATGCATTTTTTTATTGTAGTGAGTCCCTTGAGCTATCCAACAGCTATTGGTTACCTCATTTATGTATGCATTACAAGGCCATACATTCAATTTGGAGTCTCACAAATGAGAAGATTTATGCATAGCCTAGAATCTAAACATTGGTAAGAAATTAAAAGAATCTTTTGCTACTTGAGTGGCACTATACATCTTGGATTGTTTTATCCAAGGGGGGATCGTTGCCACTGGATCTATATGCTTTTTCTGACTTGGATTGGGTTGGTTGCTATGACACATGAGTGTACACAAGTGTTTTTTGTTTCGTGCTCAACAATTCATGCATATCTTGCATGGAGCAATAAGAAACCTACTGTGGGCACTTCTAGTTGTGAGGCTAAGTATAGGATAGCTTCACAACTACGATTGAGTGTGTGTGGCTTAGATGCCCTATGGATGATTTGGGAGTGGGATATGAGTCTGACACTCTCACCTACAGTGATAGTCTGAACGCATTGGTAGTTGTGAGGACCCTAGTCTTTCATGCTTGCACAAGGCACATTGAGGTGCATCATCACTATGTTAGGAAGTGACAATTACCTAGAGAGATCAACTTGTCTAATGTGCCGACACATGACAAACTTGTGATCTGTTCACAAAGACATTGCCTCATGAGAAGTTCGAAGCATTTTACAAAGCTTTGGGCTTGCTTCCCTTTGTAGATTCATCATGTCCACAGAGCATGGCAATTCCCTATACTCATTGTGTCAGCTCTCATTAACTTCCAAGGAGTGATTTGTTGCCACATATATGGTAGTGATGTGTGAATACGCTTGGGACCGAAGGGGTACTTTTTGCCCTCACTACAAGCTTTTTTCCCCCATGTTTTGTAAATACATATGCCCATCACTCTCGGGCTATATAATCTTGTATTCACACACTTAGTAATATGCTCTCTATTGTGTGCCTTGAGATCCTTATTCATCTCCAAGCTTTCCTACAACCCTAACTTCAATAAACATATTTCGTTGCATTTGTGGTAAAATAAGCAAAACTTTATCACTTAGAAGCCTTAACCGCTTAAAGAATCTCTAACAATGGTGGGCAGAGAGACAATCACTAGAGTAGTGCACAATTTGTAAGCAATAGTGGAAACTTCCAATGGAAATGAAAAATCTTGGTTGAAATTTAGTTGGAACTTATTTTTCGAGGGCATTTTTTGGCATTATGATTTGTGGCTATAAATCTTGGGATATATGGAAATGTATTACCTTTTCCATAATTCCAGTTGTCAAATAAGTGGCCCTTACAATCGAGGCCAAGAAAATGCCTTTTTTTAGGAGTAGCAATGGAGCGTCCAGGGCTAGAAAAATACATTTTTCCTAACCAATCAAAATAAGGGGAAACTTGAAATTCTCCCGGTTTTTAGGTCAAAATTTAAAGCTTTTGCCGGTATTTACACTAAAACTTGTGTAAATCTGCCGGTTTTCTTAAAGGCAAGCTCAAAATCTAACTGGGATTTTATAATTTCAGCCGGTTAAAATACACTAGACCCTAGATTTTTTCTAACACTTGGAGCGTCTAGTAGATTATACAATGTTGAGAGCTGATAAGGAGAGAAAACGACTCTTTAAGAGATAATGCGGACAAATTGTAAAAGAGATGACCACTCTTGAGGAGAGAAGGACAGATTGTAAAGCAAACAGCCTCACGTGGCCATCACACCAACCTGAACTTTCCAAGTTGTCCTCCTTTCTTGAACGTTGAAGTATAAGGGTCACAACTCGTGGAGAAATTTTGTAATGCAAGCAAGGACGGGTGGCACGATATGGTTGGGGGAACGTGGGCAAAGATTATTGGATAGAACTGGAGACCGTAAGCCGACCACTTTGAAAAAGAGGGGCAAAATAATAATGAAGCCACAAGATTATAACCACCATCATGATGAGCACTCTCCAAAGTTTTGGCTTTGCCGCTGCCAGCTGGCGGCGCCCTTCGCTTGTCGGAATCCAAGGCCTAGATTTAAATCTACTTTATGTGCTTTTTATACCTCAAATTCAGTGCTCCTAAAAACTAATATTTTCACCATTAATTTATAGCTATTTTTTTGGTGTAATCGACAATAAAAATGCATACAAATTTCCAGAACGCATGCCAATTTTCTACAGAAAAAATTCAGGCTCGGAATATTTGGGCAGTGATTTTTCTGAACTACTTTGAGGAATCTTGGAAAGCAATAGGCTCGTTCATTTTATTTTTTGGCCTTATATTACAATCGACAAATTTAAATTGGGGAGAATATATTTGTGCTCGCGCTGCGCACCTCTCAGGCTCTCACTGTCATCCTAGTTCAAACTCTCTTGCAGCCTTGAGGTAAGAATTTTTGCAGGAATCCCAACTTCCAAGTGAGTCCCCACGTCCAAAAGAGCGCTTTTGCTCATAACTTGAATTGTGGTGGACTTGAAAAAGCTGCTCCATCATCCCACCATCCTTATCTCGATGTCCATCGCCAATTCCTTTCTGCAGAGAGTTTCTACTTTCCACTTGAGCTTGCCTTGGAAGTTGGCGAATATATCCTTGAAACTCATTCGTCCGGACGTGTATGACACGCGTCTTACTCGACTTCGTGTTGTCAGAATTTAGACTACCCTCAAATTGACCCAACATAAAATTGACCCAACATAAAAAACTATATGGGGACTTTGGGGGGCCCCCAAAGTCCCCATGACCATGAAATCTCACTATAGTGAGTTTTAAACAAAAAAAAAACTATGGTGATGAAATCTCACTATAGTGAGTCCCTTGCCAACCCAACCCTACTATATAACCTAGCTCGGCCCTTATCTCGCTCATTGAACCCTAGCGATGAGGACATGATAGGCTCTAGGCTCAGAGCTAGGACATGCCCTTTGAGACCACGCCCCTTCCTCTCATCATGACGAGCACCCACCAAGTAAATGCTCACCTTTCCCCCAATGCTTTGCACCCGTCGAATCTCCTTCCCCATCGAACTCTCATCCTCCCTAATACGCCCGGAGCAGATCAGGCTTTCAAGCTCTCCCTGTTTCAGAAGGTCCTACAGGCGCTCCCTCAATGTCTGGCCCATCGTCTTAAAGCTACTATCACCGCAAGAGGAGATGGAATCCCCTCGCCGTCACTGCATCTCAAAACAGCAGCTGAAGAAAGTGGCGAAGCTAATTGCCCAGGCCCCCACAAACCGAAGGATCTACTGCCCGAGGACATTCTCTAGGGAGAAAACCAAGGAGCTACTACAAGAGGCCCTGCGTCAAGTAACATAGGTAAGCCCCATGTAACCCTACCTGCTTCTCAAATAAGAAAGAAACAAAAGGATCTAGAAGAGCGAGCCCTCATTGGTCTGCTAGCAGGGCCACGTTCGCATGTAGACATCCTTAGAAGTTGGATTAGAACCCAATGGGGTACTCTAGCTACAGAGGTAGAAACGATTCAGGCCCTACCGAAGGGTCATTATCTGTTTTTATTCAAAAATGCAGAGATGGCGTTCTCAGTTCTCAGTCGTGTACAATGGGTAATTCGATCTTCCCCCCTGAGTCTTTTTCGCTAGAAAAAGGACTTTAATCCTGATCGATCTGCCCTAGTTAATTACAAATCATCTCCCTTCAAGAGATTAAGGTTAATGGAGAAGACCTTTCTAAGCGTCTCAAGGAAGTGTCAACGTCCTTTAGATGGTTTTCCTCCTCACACTCTCGGGGTCGGGTGGCACATCGATAGGCATCCCTGCGGGGTGGCTTTCTCATAACCCTAACAATCGGGTGGGGGATCATTGGGTGGCAGTCCCCATAACACTAGTCCCCTTATATGCTACAGGCTCCTCAACCCAAAGAACCAAGATGTGGACTGAACTCTCTTAGTTGAGGGGGGATGTCATGATAGTCGGATATTTCAATATGGTGGAAGATGCTCATGACATATTCTTAGGTAAAGGAGTGGTCATCAATAGTGGGGAGAAGATGGCCTGGGACAGTATGAAGGACAACTTGGAGCTGTGGGATAGTAGGGAACCAGGAGTCTTCTCTTGGCAGAATTACTCCAGAGGAAGTCTGAAGATGAAGGCCAGACTTGACTGCAGCTACATCTCTCTTCCCTTGGCTACCTCCTTTAATAGAATCAAGTGCAAGATGAAGTACAATTCTTGCCTGTCTAATCACTACCTAGTGATCACAATTATTGACCAAAAGACTAAAAATATCATGAACTAGTGGTTCCATACGGACCCCACCCTATTCCACCTCCCAATTGCTCAGTCAGCCATGGAAAGGATCAGGAAATATCACTTTTCTGCCAACAGCAACATGGTCTGCAACTGTCAAAGAGACTCACAAAAGCCTGTCTAAATTTTGCAAGGAAGTAACGTTGATTCGGAAGAATAGAAGGGATCAGATCTATAACACCCTCCTTCAACTTGAATCAGGTATTTAGAGTGAAGATACCTAGACCTCTATAATACTGAGTTAAGAACCAAATGAAACAAAAAGAAGATGTAGCCACTAAACATGCTACTCTTTTCTTCAGAGAGTGGTGGGTAGGTAAAATTGACAGATCCTCTGAACAGATGCTCAAGATACTCATGAACAAGAAAATGAGGGAGTCCTCCCCGCTATTTGTGGCATTTGACGACTCTATCCAAAATGAAAAGGAAAATCTAGAATTTACTCGGAGTCACTTTGAGAAATTGTTCAGTCCCAATGAGGTGATCTTCCCCCAAGTGCTACAAACAAGGGTGGAGATTTGGAAATACAGGCTGAAGGTAGTTCCAGAAGAGGCCAGTTTTTTGAGCTGATCCGCCCTTCTCGATTTTTGAAATTAAGTCTGTAATAATCAAGTCACTGGCTCCCAATAAATCCCCTAGATTAGATGGCATGCCCGTTGAACTCTTTCAGGTGTTTAAAGAAACTCTTGCCCTCTATCCCTTAAAGATATGGGAAGAAGCGATTCGGTTCCAGGCACTCCCATATTCTATCAATATGGGGATCATCAAACTTCTACACAAGAAAGGTTCCAAGGAAGACCTGTCTAATTGGAGACCTCTTACTATGGTCACTACATGTTATAAGATTTTGCCAAAGCAGTTGCTCTCCGGATCACCCCTATCTTAATGAATTTTTTGTACAGAACAAAAGGCTTTATTAAAGGGAGGAGGATCATTGAGGCGGTCATAGATCTTTGGTAAGGAATTGAGAATGCAGAAGACTTGGGAATTGATTATGTATTTGTAAAAATAGACTTTGACAAAGCCTATGACCGCGGTAAGGGGTTGATCCGGTTAGTAACCACACTATTTGGTCATGCTAGAGCTGGAGTCTCCCTCAATGGATCTATGGAAGAGTTCTTTGAGCTCAATAGGTCAATTAGACAGGGCTGCCCCTTGGACCCTCCTCTATTTGCAATACGTGCAGATGGTCTTAACTGCTTGGTCAAAGGTAAGATAGTGGAGGGTGTCATCAAAGGCATCCCACTTCTAGATGGGTCAACCAACAATGTCTTTCACAATTTGCTAATGACACAAATGCCTTGCTGTGTAATGAAGATAACTCACTACAGGAGTTTCGGTGTGCTATCTGGGTCAAGAATCAACCACAACAAGAAAAATGTAAGATCCTCTCGGACTCCTCTGCCTGACTCGCTTGTGAATCAAGGGTGCACTCCAATTATTGATGGTGAAATCTTTAGGCTGATGGGTATCCCGTTTGGATTCAAGGTCTCCCTCAGACAAAGGTGGGATTGGGTGTTAGAACGGTTCAGGGCCAAGCTAGACCGATGGAAAGGCTTTCAAGGCTCACTGGTTGGTAGAGTGATTGTAATCAATCACTTTCTCAATACGTATATCTTGTTCTTTCTCAGTTGCTGGCGCCCTCCAAACTCTCATCTTGGCATCATTAGTAAATAGTGTCTCTGGGGGGGAGATATGTTTAAGAAAGCTCCAGCTAAGTTTGGTGGGAAATCTATTTTCAACGAGTACATAAAGGGGGATTGGGTGTAAAAAATGTGAACAATTGGGCAGATAAAATTGTAGTCAAATTGCTCATCCGAGCCCTAGAGGATACTAACAAAGAATGGCCCCTCCTCCTGTTCAGGAAACTTAAAAGCTTCTCTTTGGAGAACTCAAAGCCATGGCATAACCTGAATTGGATCACTATCTTTTTTGGGCCCTTCCCCATCAAGGCAAAAGGTTCGAAAGTGATACCCTTATTATGGGGAGCGTGGAATAGGTCTAGAGCAAATCTGTCGGTATTCTGGCTCACCAACAGGGCTAATGCTGTTTCGCAATACGATTCCATTTGGTGGCCTCTTGCCCCCTTAACCCCAATCACTGATAGTAAAATAAGGACAACACTTCAATGCCACAACAAGGGAATAACCCCTTGGGGAGTTTTGTGGAACGGCCAGTTGCATAGGTGGAAATTAGCTGATGGGAAATTTTTGCTCCAGTTTCCCCTCCAGTCATGGGAACTCACGCTCATAATATGTGGAGTCAAAGTATTCCCTAGCTCGGAGTTATGGAAGCTATCACTCAACGACTCAGTCCCTCTTAATGCATTTGGATGGAAAGGAGGATACAAACTGCAACACTCGCAGTTGAGATTCAGTGACCTAAGTCCTCCACTTCATATCACCTTAAACATGCACTGGAACATCAGCCTAGACAGGAGACAATGGATGTTCAAGTTCAAAAAACCGTGGGATAAAGCAATTCAACCAAATAAATATGTCCTCCTTTGGCTCATCCTCCATAAAGCCCTTTGGAAAGGAGAGAAAAGTCTAAATTCAGGTAAATCTACCAGAATCTGTTTCAGATGTAAAGTAAGGGTTGAAACAATTTTTCACTTATTCATAAAGTTTCCGCAGTCTGATGTCATTCTGTCCCCTATAAGAAATGTACTCAAAAAGACAGTCTCTTGGAGACAACTTTTACTAGGAGATTCCATAGGTATCCTGACCTGCTATATTGGAACCAAACGAGGGCTGAGTTCTTATGGATCATCTAGAAATTGAGAAACAGTTAGTAATGTGGCTTACTAGGCTCCCAGCCTGAGATCTCTCTTTGTGGATTTCAATCTGCAGGTCTTCAAACTGAAAATAAATGAAGTCAACATCTACTATCTGAGGAACAAGATTATCAAAGATGTGGAGAAGCGCACATGGAAATGGATGAAGAGGATCTTGAGCTTCCCATCAACAAGAGAAAACTGTTGGAAATAAAGAACATGCTGGCTGCCAATCAGGTAGCCTCTCAGGAGGCTTATGAGGCGGTCTCCAAAGCTGGAAAATTCATGGAAACAATACAGGACATGATCGATGTCATATCTAGGTTGCATCTGGATGGCATTACAGTGTATGTTGTATCTGTTTGGAATTATAGTCCATGTTATGCAATATCTGGTCGGCAATACAGACATGCCATGTTTTGTAACAAGGGAGAGTCTCCCTGGGTATGCACTTGGACATGAGAGTCATGGAATGTGTGGTGGATCATGGAATTGATGTAATTTTTGTCTTCTCTCTTCTTCTGTTAATATAAAGTTAATTGCTTTGTTAGAAAAAAAAAACAAATTGATGCTTATAAAGATATTGATCATTATAGAACTTGGCGCACTTCAAAATGAATGACATAGACCGAGTTCTCCCGAGGCACTGGTTTTCAAGTTGTTTGCAAACAGTTACCAATTTCTTTTGTTCCCATGAAATATTTTGAGCTTGGATTTTGGATATTGGTTGCGAGCTAGTTGCCCTCCCGCTCCACCTCTTACAGGGGTGGAGCGAGAAGGCAATTGTAGAAACAACAAAGGTTTGTTTCGTCAACATTTACCTATTTTGGTTAAATCGGCTGATTACTCAAAAACAAAAATTTCTTTGTTTGTCATTCCTTCAAATTCTTTAGTACAAAACTAGATTTGGACTAGATGCTAATGCCGATTCCACTTTAGTGGATTATGTATGCAGAGGACAATGCATATATGAATAGTACACAAATCGTAATGGAGAAATTTGTTCGGGATCAATTGGATTCAAACTTCACCCATCAAGTTAGTGGATATATTTAGGTCTCAAGTTGGAGGGGAATCATTACCTAAACAACTTCTTCTCAAACATAAGAGGAAAAAAAACAAGCTCATAGACCCTAATAGAGCTTTAGTTACTTGGGCCAAACCTTCTAAGAATAGTAAAAGCTAATGGCTTTGTTAAAGGTGATCGGTTTGCCACGCAAATATGAAGGATTGATTGATCTTATCAAATCCAAGGTTGTTACAACTTAAATGTCAAGTTTTAAAAAAAAGTTTAACCAACTCTTCCCTCAAGAGATTAAGGTTAGTAGTAAGGAACTACTAGATTATCTCAGAAGGTCTGGATAAGGTTTTGTTGGGTATTTTGTGTCATAGAGACAATCAAGATCAATGGATTGCAATTGAGCAAAAGATGCACGCTATGCAAGAGAACCAAGCGAGACTATGAAGCTCATAGCTATAGCATAGCAACACCTCATTTGAGGCTACTAAAGAAGCAAAGCGAAGGCTCATTTAAATGGAACAAAAACGGTTGTGTAGTGAGCTATAATAGCAAGGTGAGGTAGAGTAGTAGGCCATGGGATAATTCGTTATTGCCACAATTTTTTGAAGTGCATACTCAAATTTGAAGTGTTTAATAAGTCGAGTATTTTGTCCTATTTGTTGCTGTTCAAGTTATAGCACCTCAAGTGAACAAACAATGGGTTCCTCCCATTTGGATGGGCAACTCCTATGTCATCTTTGTAGCAATGAAGAGACAAAATGAACACACACACACACACACACACACACACACACACACACACACACACACACACACACACACACACACACACACACACACACACACACACAGAGTGAGAGTTGCCGAAAGTTTCTCAAAGACAAAGACAATGTAAGGGCCTCCTTCTAGCCCTTACGCATGGTCAACACATCTAAGACACTGAAGCAAAGAAGAAAAAGAAAAAGATAACAATAAAACTATTAAATTTGGGCTAAATCCAAGCTTCAAAGTTTACCCACGAGTCACTTCCGGCTTACGCCATAGGGATAGGGGCATAACCAATGCATGATAAATTGCCTTTTCCTCTCAAGGAAATTAGCAAAAGGAAAAAGAAAGAGAAGATAAGGATAAGGATGAGGTGAGTAAGTATCTTGTTAAAGAAGTTTTGAAAAGGAAGAAAATCTATAAGGTATGTAAAAATAATTTATCAAGATAATTTAAGGCCTTTATCAAATTAAGCATAAAGGAGGCCTTCTCTACTTGTTCAACACTTCTCTTCTCATTTTTGAAAGTGCAAGCTTAAGAGTAAGCTTGGGAAAGCCATAGCTAAAGCTCCTTCACACACACCTGTCTCCAAGAGAAGCCATGGACAAAACCATAATCAAGATTTCCATTACACTCTCTTTCTTCTTTCTCCTAACCCTCAAGATTTCCATAGCTAGAATCTCCCTTATCTCCTTCTTTTTTTCTCATTCCAAGTAGCACAATTGGCATTAGGAGAAAGGTGGACTCACTTTTGGGCCCTGTAAGAAGTTCCACGTCGGCTTAGAGAGGAAAAATTAAAATGTTAAATTGTGCATTTTATGTGATGGAATAGAGCTCCCAACAGACATCTTCAAGATAATTCTTTTAGGCCAGTGCTTGATTTTCTTCTGAGTAGAGTTCACGTCTATACACTTCATGCACTCTGTCGAATAATTGAAAAGGTGGTTCATTTGTACATATGTTTTGCATGAACATTAAAGCCATAGAGTGAGTCAAAAAGAGTGATCAAAGCATTAGAGGGAGTGCTCTTAGACATTGGTTTGCATGAAGGCAATGTCGAAATTGAAGAGGACCCTAAGATGTCTCAAAGTCGTTACAAGGTACCTAGGAAAGCATCGATAGGTGGCGTGAAGGACAGAAGGTTTCTTGGGTTTAACCTCAAAGATTCAGATAGAGAAGAGAGGAGAAACCTGTTCAGCAAATGGAAACAGTTACATAAAGTGGTTAAAGACAATACTGGTGGTGGGGCAATCCAAAATCACAAGGTGAAGGTGTGGAAATCACTAGATAAAATTTTCCACTACGTTGAGCAACATTCTTGGGACCAAAGTAAGCTCACATCTTTTCAAGCAGCCTTGCTAGATTGGAAGAAGGCTTACCTTACAGGGTGGGGTGGGAAACATATCACACATTACATGGTGGGTTAGCATTCTACGTATACAATTTTTTTTTTTTGAATTGTACTCTACTAACCATTTTGTTTTATTTCAATGCAGCACATACTATTCAGCCATGGTCCATATTTTGCCAAGACATATGGCTCACTATCAATATGGTCCACACAAGGAATGGAAAAAACCCACTACATGGCAAGGACATGTTATTTTAAGCACACTAGACATGGGGGAGGAAAGGATAAGGCCAATAGCCTATTAGAGTTACACCAATGGACTTATAGACGACTAATTCATAAGGCAGAAGGAGCTTCTTCAGAGTTCAGAAATTACACAGTCTTTACAACACATCTGCAAAGAGAAGAAACATATGGCTTGGAAAAATTAAAATGCGGGGGAGATCCATGCGAGGTGGCGTCAGTCACAAGTCAGGAGCAGGAGAAGATGGACCTGAGGGAGAAGATGGACCTGAGCCCGTCGTTTTTATCCTCTTCGATGCACCTCCTTCTTCCTCACTTTGTACCTCTTCGATGTGCAGGCTCTATAGACGAGCTCATTCCTTTGTTGTTGATGGCACCATCCCCATGGGCATCAAGCGTCTTCTTTCCCTCAACAATAGCCACTTGTTGTATGGATCTAAGCTCTCTAGGCCTTCAACCCTTGCAGCCAGAGCCTAAGCTGTGTAGGACATGAAATAGGGGGCTCTGAGTGCTTAGCACCATACCCAATGCCAAAGACGCATAGAGAAAACTGTTTCTCAATCAGAATTAGTATTTCTGCGTTTAGTGGGAGGGGGTGCCCACCACACAATCTTGAAATAACTTTCATTGCAAACAGTGGGAACTTTGCATTGTCCTCGGAGTATTCCTTGTGGTATATTATGATCTACAAAAAATAGTAAAGCATTTATGGGCCGTAAGTGAGATGAATACAATTGCCAAGTACTTGAATTTTTTGTACAAACCTTTTTGTGGTTGAAACGCCCTATGTAGTGAGACAACGCCGCATCCTTGCCTTGGACTCCAGTGACAAGCCCTTGCCGTGAGCCTCCCGCTCTTCTAAGGAAACTATCGTCATACACTAGCACCTGTCAACAAAAAGATTGATCATGGTATTTTATCACTGGGCCATCTCTAATACCATTTGGATGCCTTTAAAATTACCATCTAATTCTTGTCCATTTCCAACATCGACCTTCCCCACAAGTGAATAGACTGACTATTCATTACCTGAGCTCTGGGTGCCACGGGCCTACCCATGTTTTCCAAGCCGAGTTGTTTTGTTGTCGATTGAAACTGCTCATCTGTTGGCAAATTGCCCTCTCCAAACTTCGCTTCATTGAATGTATCTTTGATCAGCTACCACCGTGAAGTAAACTGTGAGTCGTGGACAACCGTGTCAGCAAATAAGATGTTGGTACACTCCATCATCATCCACAAATCCCATGTCTGCCTCACAAAAATCACAATTGCTGCTAGGCAGTAGTCCTCCCGTATATTTAGCTCATGCATGATATCTGTGAGCAGAACGTAGTGGGTGTCACTTGCCATAGCAAAGCTGGGAGTGCAATTCGGAGGCAAAGTCATCTCCTTATTTGGGCTTTCTTGCTTGCACCCTAATGCTGCATCCGCAAGAGAAGCAAGAGTTAAGACCGCATAAAATGTTTCCTTTAATACCTCTACCCGCTCTTCTTTTGGGTCAAACTGCACCTTTGCATCCTCTACCTCTTCCTTCGGCGCCAATGGACAACTACCAAAAGTTGTTGATTGGGAAGTCTCTGACTGACCATCCGTCTGCAACAAGTACAAGTAATAGACAAACCCATGGTAGAATTCCACTAAGTGACACCTTTTTAAGTGCTTCATACACCTACCTTGTACAAGCAGTGCACTGAAGGGACACTTTTCTAGACAACGATTTAGTCTCCTTGAAGCACTCTTGTTAGGGTCAAGGTCGGTTGGAGACACATATCTCATGCCATCAATTGTCATGGCATTGTCACAAATGACTACCTCATACTGTTGCAAATGGGTTTGTAGGTACTCAAATGAGAAATCTATGATCCTTTTTATAGAAAACTCTACATTAAACATTCCTGATAGTTTCGGTGCACGGTGATGAGAACGGGCGTTGTATAAGAATGTGAATAGTTTTTCTTCACATGTATCCTAATCCACATCGTCTGTCTCCAGGACTATGATCCCCATGACTGAAAGAAAAATCAAGCCAAAACTACTATTCAAAATTGATCTGTATTTGGTGTCATAACCAAGAAAGTATTGAGCCCCGAGTATCCCTCAAGGTCTCTATTCGCTTGGTTCTGTCCCATGCGCTAATGTCATAATAGGTGATGTCACTTGAGTCAGAACTAGGCGAATAGGGGCCCCAAGAATCTCCGAATGTCCCTATTCGCTTGGTTCTCACCCAAGTTGAATTAACACTGTACCAACGTCCATTGGGAACAAGTGGATTGGAACAGAGAATTTAATGTTATCAGTAAATTCTCTATATCCTCGCCCACATCGTCTGTCTCTAGGACTATGATCCCCATGATTGAAAACAAAGCAAGCCAAAACTACTATTCAAATAAATTGGTCTGTATTTGGTGTCATAACCAAGCGAATATTGAGCCTCAAGTATCCCTCAAGGTCTCTATTCGCTTGGTTCTATCCCGTGCGCTAATGTCATAAAAGGTGACATCACTTGAGTCAGAACCACACGAATAGGGGCCCCAAGAATCTTTGAAGGGCCCTATTCGCTTGGTTCTAACCCAAGTTGAATTTACGCTTTACCCACATCCATTTGGAACAGGTGGATTGGAATAGAGCATTTAATGTTATCAATAAGACATATATAGGCCTACTCACTCACTATGCCCAAACATAGCATTGAATAACAACTCAGGCACGGTCACATAAGGAGTAATTATTCCAACCATGCGGTGCGAGACTTCTAATCTTACCCTAACAACCACTTTGGCCCTTGGAGTGTTGCTCCCCTTGTGCTCTAACCCCATAACACAGTGGCTTCAATGCGCACACAGTTAACGGCACACAGGCAGGGGGGGGGGGGGGGGGAGAGAGAGAGAGAGAGAGAGAGAGAGAGAGAGAGAGAGAGAGAGAGAGAGAGAGAGAGAGAGAGAGAGAGAGAGAGAGAGAGAGAGAACCTGTCTCTGCAATATCCAATGGCGCCGAGTTGGATGGTGATATCGTAGTTCGTTGAGAGCAAGAACCAAAAGGTGGTCAGGAGGAAGAGGAAGAAAAGACAAAGTCCAGGGTGATGGCGACTCGGCAGCAAAGAACTCAAACAAGTGGAGGTCGCTCAACGCAATATCGCGAGAGGTGGCCAAGGGGAAGAGCGTAGAAACGGCGAAGGTAAGGGCGATCTGTTTGTTCTACTTAGAGATGGAGATGGCGCCTGCAATGGCGATAGGCGTCCGACTCTAAACAGTCACTTGAAAAGGGCACGTGGGTTGTGCTCACAAGGACAACCAGTAATAAACAGGCTCAGGTTCCCGTGCAGTAGGATCTACCAACCACAATCTCGGGTGTAATCATGCGCATAAGTGAAGTTGTCACCCTCACCGAGGTAAGCATTCTAAGTTTAGAGGCAGTACCCCCACCAAACATTTTAAGTATACCCTCATCCCAGATGAGCGCTCTCTGCCTCTTTTTGCATCCTCTACTGCCCAGCGTTTTAACTCTACCCCGGTTGACGCTACGCGGGAAGCAAACCATCTCTTTTGTGCTCCCAACCCCTTTTGTGCATCTCCTCTTACTCTCTAGTGCTCCTCCTTTTTGCGCATCCTCCTCTTACTCTTGTTCTGTAGTGCTTTAGTGATGCAGAACTCTACACACAGTGAAGAGGTATGCTACTACATTTTTGTGCACTTGTATTTTGTGTGGTCAGTACCAAGAGAATAAGGGAAGGCAAACTTTGTTAGTTGCACCTGTTCGCTTGGTACTAGCCATCGTCTTTATTAATGATGTTTGCTATTACACTTTTCTGAGGTAAGTACCAAGCGAATAAGGGAAGGTAAACCCTATTTGTTGCACCTGTTCTCTTGGTACTAACCTCAAAAAATATTGATGTTTGCAATTACATTGAGGTCAGTACCAAGAGAATAAGGGAAGGTAAACCCTATTTGTTTCACATGTCGCTTGGTACTGACCTCAGAATATATTATTGATGTTTGCTATTAAACTTTTCTGAGGTAAGTACCAACTGAATATGGGAAGGCAAACTCTGTTCGTTGCACGTGTTCGCTTGGTATTGACCTCAGAAAATATAAATGATGTTTTCTATTATACTATTCTAAGGTCAGTACCAAGCGAATAAGGGAAGGTAAACCCTATTTGTTGCACATGTTCGCTTGGTACTGACGTCAGAAAATATTAATGATGTTTGCTATTACATTTTTCTGATGTCAATACCTACCAAGCGAATAAGGAAAGGCAAACTCTATTTGTTTCACCTGTTCGCTTGGTACTGACCTCAGAAAATATAAATGATGTTTACTATTACACTTTTTTGAGGTCAGTACTAAGCGAATAAGGGAAGGTAAACTCTGTTTGTTTCACCTGTTTGCTTGGTACTGACCTCAGAAAATATAAATGATGTTTGCTATTACACTTTTTTGAGGTCAGTACCAAGTGAATAAGAGAAGAAAAACTTTGTTCGTTGCACCTGTTGCTTGGTACTCACCATCATCTTTATTTATGATGTTTGCTATTATACTTTTCTTAGGTCAGTACCAAATGAATAGAGGCAATATATACAACCGTATTTGGTGCACTTCATCGCTTTGTGCTGACCTTAGAAATCCTAAGTCCCTTGTGCAACAAATGACATGTCGTTTTTTGTTATTATATTTGTAGAGATGCCTCATGCAAAGGACACGCTTAGAAGGGCAACATGTGACTCTTTGAATGCTCAAGCAAGAAGACGCCGATATGAGGCGCACAGAGGTGTACTGCAAGAGTTGCGAAGGATCGAACGACATGTGCAACCGGCCATTCCACGTCTTCCTTTCCAGTGAGTAGTGTTAAAGATTTGCAAGCAGTGGAGAGTCGGCATGTGATGGGCCAGCAATGCACTTCTCTGCCTACAAGAAATTGCAGAAGACTACCTCGTTGAATTCTTCTACGATGGATATATCCTGGCTGCCCATGCACACCGCGTTACTATCATGCCGTGGGATTTTGACACTCTTCGGAGGCTATGCTTCCACTACGATGGGCTGCTTCAACCAGTACCTATCCGAGAAAGTAGAACCATGGATATTATTAACATCCTCCCTCTCCATCCTTGTGCATGATAGAAAGAGCCCTCTAGGGCTGGATTAAACATCATTCGGACACGATCACGGGTCAAGAGGAATGACACATATGGGCACGCTCAGCCAGCCGATGAGGGGCATGAGCAGACCAGGGTGGACCCTGAGGCGGTCATTGAAGAAACAAAGACATTTATGGAGGAACCAGTTATGAAGGAAAATAAGCAAGGCATGGAGGAACCGGAGCCTGTGCCTGTAAGGGAGGATACTGTGCCTCTACGGGAGGAGCCCTTGCATGTTAGGGAGGAGCCTGTGCCATTAAGGGAGGAGAATGAGGCAGCCACGGATACAACTCAAGAAAGGCAAGGGAAAGGCCCTGCTTCACAAGGGCCATCCAATGAGGAGCCTTTATCAAAGGAGTTGATTATTTATGAGCAAATCAACAAAGAGAACGAAGAGGAGTTGCAAGTTCTGATAAGCTCATCACCTTTGCATGCACAGATACTACTACCTGGAAGGTCAGAGGAGGCCTGCATTTTCAACCTTGATGAACAAGATTTCCTGTGCATGCGTAGTTTCTCCAACTCCAATGCAATGGATGCGGTCGTCAACATTGCTTTGTTGTACTTCTCAATCTCTTTATAAGTCAGGCTTGGTTTATTAAATGGCTCTCTTTCTCTAAGAGATGGGTCAATACGAAGCGAGTCACTGGCTTATGGAATTGGATAGTGATACCACTCGCTCGATATTGACCCATGTCTTCGTGGAAGTCGTCAACGTTGCTGTGTTACGTCTCAAGTTTTTCTACATAAGTCATGCTTGGTTCATTAGATGGCTCACTACCGCTAAGACATGGGTCAATACCAAGCGAGTCAGTGGCTTATGGAATTCGGTAGCTGCCCCAATTGCTCGGTATTGACTCATAGGTTTGTGGCATAGATAGCCTGTTGAAATATCTTAATTCTAATCTCTGCCATTGATTCATGTTAGGCACACTATCTCGCTTCTGTCTGCTGAGGTTCAGAACAATATATACGTAATAGATCCGCTGATCTCGCCTATGCTGCAGAACAGTGGAGCTTCCTTTTGGGCTCTGATGGGATGGTTTAGCAGAGTCAATTTTGATCTAGCACGTTTTCTGGTCACTGCATACAATCAATCGTGAGTTTCTTCTTGCCTTGTAAAAACCATGTTGGATTTAGGATCTTTCTCCTCATCTTTGATGGTTTTGGTGTAGTGATCATTGGAGTCTGTTGCTATTTGACATTGAAGATAAGATTGTCTATTACGCAAACTACAGGCAAAGCAAGTTGTTTCACAATCGTATAAAAACGTAAGGCACATCTGGGTACATTTGGAAGTAGTGTCTCTTTGTAATGTGTTACTGAATCAAGTGGTTACGTATGTAGTGCCGCAAAAAAACTTGTATGTTGTGTAGAGCATGTTTTGTTAGAACATGATCTAGGGACTACCATCCGGCACGAACGGGTAACCGTGCCCACGCAGCTTGATGACTATATGTGCGCTCCTTGCCGCACTGTCAAAGCAAGGGACTTGCCTAACACTGTGTGCGAGTCATAGACGGCTCCAAGCACAAAACTAGCTTAACTAGTAAGCTCAAAGAAAGCGATGGTGTGTCACTCACCGCTCTACGCTTGCTTCGTGGAGGATTCCTCGCCACGAAGAAGAAGGAGCCGCCGCTTCGCCGCACTCAACCGCTTCGCCGCCGCCGTGCCGTCGTCGCAGTGCTTGATCGCACACACACACACACACACACACACTCTCTCTCTCTCTCTCTCTCTCACACACACACACACACACACATACACACACACACACACAAGGAGGTGAAGAAGAAGAAGATGGAGATGGAGATGGAGCAAGAGCACTCTTCTATTGCACAAATGAGAGAATGAGTGAATTTTAGGTTTAGTTGGCTTTTATATGATCTCACCCCATTCACACTTGGGCGCCCATGCTTAGCCAACTAATCCCTTGAATGTCCCAGTTAGAGTGCGCCTCTCATCGGCGATCACTCTTACCCTTTTCCTATTGGTCTGACAAGCCCGGTACCTGACTCTACTCATAGCGGGAAAAAGAGCAGTGCAATCGGGTGGCCTCTGTACTCGTGCACACTCCACAAACCACGCCTCATGCAAACAAGCAAAGAACAAAACAAAGGGGGCACCACCCTAAATTAAGAGGTTTAGGGACCTCACACATAGTGCACATAGGCAAGTGAGACTTCTGGCATTATGATGGCATCAAAACATATGGCAAAACACATAGAAACGAAGCTTAGGGACCTTATGTAGCATCAGCTTAACAATACAACGGCATCTGATCATACATAACAAAGATATAGAGAAGCAAGCCAAGGATGGCATAATCCCTTGTCAAAAACAATCAACCCAGCAAGTAGGTATGATCCTACTAGAACCACATCAATACCTTAGAGAATGATGGCGAGGATGGTGGCCATGGAGCATGAGAGAAGACTCCTTATTTAGGTTTTAGGGCTAGTAATGTAGCATACTAGAGGGAGAGAGAGAGAGGGAGACAGAGTAGAGCTCCATCCATAGCTCCTCGTTGTGAGCAATGTCGTCATAGCTTCGTTGCTTGGTGAAGTGGGTGAAGTGTTGGTTTTGAGTGAGAGAAGGCCTCCTTATATAGGTTTCTGAGAGGATTTAGGATTAGGGATAAACATGCTTAAATCTGTTGATTGGGGTTACTTTTTGCTTAGGGTGGTCAACAGATTGAGGTCACCTAATATGTCACCATCAAGATATTCTCTAGAGTGATGTGAGAGGGGAGGGTAAATGCTGATTTTTTTGATCGTGACACATGGGGATAAGGCCTTGACCAGCATTTAAGGTGGCTGTTGAAACTGGAGGTTCTGCACATGTCAGAGGGGGGACCTGCGGGGGGGAGGTGGCAGCTGGGCCCTCCCGAATATCAAATTCTCAAAAAATCCTCAACCATGGCTTCTTTTGACATGTGTTCTTTGAAAAAATCAGCATGTCTGTTTTCAACTCAAAAGTCTTTATCCTTGTTGACTCACCTTTACCATAAGATTTTCCCCTTTTCTCCTCCTATAACTGCATTGTTGATGCCCAATCACTGCTTCTAGTAACAGTGAACTGTTACCTACCAAATACTTATGGTGCAGTAAAAAATATTTTCCATGGGTAAAAAAAGTTATTGTAGGTAAAAAGTGATTTGTATTTACCATGTAGGTGAAAAATATTTACTGTGGTAAAAAATATTTACTGTTGGTAAAAAAGCAAAAACGGAGTATGCTGTGTTGTGAGTCCACACGAACATCCTTGTGTAAATTTCACTAGAAATTCACACCTAGAATGGGCTATTCTGTAAGATATAGGTTGTAGGCATGCATAAGAACTCGTTCCCACGTATCTTCTGTCCATGGCACTTTTTACTCTTTGGTGCTTGTGAAGTAGATTTTTCTTCTCTTTCGAGATCCCTTGGACTAGAGTATCCTCATCTCCCCAACAACTGACTGTGCCTTTATTGCATCTTCAGAAGGGGTCCTAAAAACCATACATCATATAGCCCTCCCCCTTAAGCTAGAGGTATTTGATGCCTCTAGCTGTAGGTTGTGCTACAATAGGGTTCTCTGGAATACTTACCCACCTGGTACCAATTGAATTTGCCATGTTACTGCTTTCTTGGCTGATGCGCCCTGTTTAGTTCTTTCTGATGAATAATTGTATCCATCCATGACTAACAACTGGTCTCCTAGACCCTTGAAAGCCATACCCCATCCATTGTCAATATCCGCTTTCACTGGTAGCATTCTCTTTTTTTCTTTTTTTCTTCTCTTTTTTTCCTTTTTTTTGTCTTCTCTTTTTTTTTTTTTAATGAAATGACTATGTACATGATTGTTACCTTAGTTGGAGCTCGAATATGATGAGCTCTCCTCTGAACCATCCTTAGCATTGATTTCACCAGCATATGGCTGTGAAAGACGACATTGGTAGGCCTTCAATCGCCAACCATTTACCGGGGTCTGATGTACCTTACCATCTAGGTCACCTAGTTGGTAACTACCATTTGAGAACCTCTGTATCACTACAAAAGGGCCTTCCCACTTAAGCAAGAACTTACCATCCTTCCTGCGATCAAAGCGATTGTCGTATCTGAGCACTAAAGAACCTTCCTTGATACCTTTCTTGACAAGGTTGCGCTTGAACTTCGTTCGTTTCTTATCTGCCTGGGCTGCATAGTACTTCACTGCTGACTCTCGATCTAGCACTAACCTCTCCAAATCGATGATTCTTCCTTCCACCTGCTTCTCTTGACTATCCTCTTGATGTGCTTTTAGAACTCGGAGGCTCGCTAGCTCCACTTCTATAGGCAATAGTGCCTCTTGCGCGTAAACCAAGTGAAAAGGTGTATACCCCAAGGATGTTTTAAAGGATGTTCTGTAGGCCCAAAGTGCTACATCTAGGTGTTTGTCCCATGCCTTAGGATGTAAATGCACTTGCTTAGTAATGATTTTACATATAAGACTGTTTACCTTTTCCACAAGACAATTGCACTGAGGGTAGTATGGTGTAGAGTGCCTGCGCTTGATTTTTAACTTGCTCATCAATTGCCTGACTAAATCAGCTCGAAATCCCGGTCCCCTATCCGAGAGAATCTCCAAAGGTGTGCCAAAACGGCAACAAAGGCATTCAAAAATGAAATCACTCACGTCCTTGGCTGTGATGCGCTTTGTGGGACGAGCTTCTGCCCATCTGGTCATGTACTCCACCCCCATAATGATGTATTCCTTCCCTGATTGAGTGCAAGGTAGTGGCCCTATTGCATCTATCCCCCATTTTTCAAATGGCCCATAGGTTTTGATTGGATGCTGATTTTCATGGGTAAGACGCCTTGGTCCAGCTTTTTGGCAAACCTCACATGTGCAGCACCAATGTTGTACATCTCGATGGAGGCTTGGCCACGTGAACCGTGCTTGTAAAATCTTTCTGCTAGTAATCTCTTGTGCAAAGTGGCCACCACACACACCTTCATGACAACTAAACAAAATATCCTTTATCTCTTGGGATGCAGGAACTCTCCTTAAGACAGCATCTTTCCCTCTACAATACAAGTCCTCATTCACTAAGCTATAGCTGGTAGCCTTTTTTGCCAACCACCTACGTTCACTTTTACTCATACCAGAGGGTGCTTCACAATGCTCAAGAAAGTAAATTAAATCATGCAGCTCCTCCTTTTCCTGGTATAAACGACTTTTCACAAGGATAGCACCTACTATGAGAGTTTGTAGTTCTTCACCTGCTAAGGCATCTGCTTCTCGATTTTGATCTCTAGGTACAAAGTGCACTCGAACTTCTTTAAAACCCTTCAACAAGGCCTTTTCTTCCCTCATCTTAACAGACAATTTGTCATTTTTACAGGCCCATACACCAACCATTTTCTTAACAATCAACATGGAGTCACCAAAAACATTTAGCTTTGTGATTCCCTGAGAAAGACAACATTGCAACCCTAAAACAAGGGCATGGTACTCAGCCTCATTGTTAGAATGAACCTCTTTTAGATGAAACCCTTTTTCAAATATCTTCTCCTTCTCTGGACCTAATATTACTATGCCTGCTGATGCCTTGTCTTTGGTCCTCTTGTAAGCCCCATCAAAATACAGACTGTGTGCTCCCAGTAGAACTTCAGGCTCCGGGATAGGCGGTACCTTACTAGGTGCCTCTTTCTTGGCCTTCTCATAACACCTTTGTGTGAGGACATGTGCCAAACAAGCATGGGTGGAATCCTCTACTTGTAGTGTGTAGTCAAACTCTTGAAGCTGCACCACCCACTTTGCTATTCTTTGAGACAATTCCATGTGTTGTAGGGCATATGGAAAAACCTCCTCAGTTGTGATCACCACAAATTGTCTCGGAAGTAAGTAAGCGCGAAACTTCTCCACTGCAAACTTAAGAGCTAGCACCAATTGCTTAGTTGCGCTGAAACCCTTTTCAGCAGCTGTCATCACTCTACTAGAGAAGTAGACTGGTCTCATGAGAGATGTCTTTGGGTCTTTTTGCATCAAGACAGCTCCTAGAGCTTCTGGACCTACACTAGGATTTACATAGAATAATTCACCCCATGTGGGTTGTAGGACGACAGGCAATGAGCTCAAAATGGTTTTAACTTCTTGAAAGCACCTTTCACCCTCCTCACTCCATGTCAATGTAGTGTGTTTAGTGAGCTGCTGCAAAGGATAGATTGCCTGAGAAAGGAGATGTATGAATCGTCCCATGTAGCAAACCTTTTGAATGAAGGAGACTAGTTGCTTCACGTTTGAAGGAGTAGGTAAAGCTAACAATGTCTTTACCTTTTCAGGGTCAGCCTCAATACCATCTTGAGACACAACATGGCCTAGTAGAGTGACCTTGCTCTCATCTATGTGGCACTTGTCTTTATTCAATTGCCCACCCAATTGGGCCAGACGGGTGAAACCTTCATCAACCTTGGACAGATGTACTTCCCTAGAGCTGTAAATGCAAAAATCATCAATGAAGACTCGTATGGACTTACCAAAGTAAGGTTGAAACACCAAGTTCATAAACCTCTGGAAAGTAGCTGGGGCATTAGTTAAACCAAAAGGCATAACTCTATAAGCAAAACACCCCTAAGGTGTTATGAAGGTAGTCTTTCTTTGGTCTTCATCTGCAATTCTGATTTGGAAGTAGCCTGAGTACCCATCACACACTGTGTACCTTTCATGACCAGCCACTTCATTTAGTATTTCATCTTGAAAAGGCAAAGGAAAATGGTCCCTTTTTGTGGCTGCGTATAGAGGCTTGTAATCCACACATACCCTCCACTTCCCATTTTTCTTTGGTGCTACCACAACTGGAGACACCCACTCAGAATCTTCCACTGGGTAGATAAATCCTGCCTTGAGTAATCTTTTTACTTCTTTTAAGAGTGCATCTTGTTGCACTAGCCCTAATCTCCTTAGCCTTTGCACCACTGGTTTGGCACCTTCCTTTAATTGGATATGGTGTTGGATTACCGTCACTCCTTTAATGTGCTCGTAATCAGTTATAAAGAGGCCAGCATGCTTCTTTAGTACCTGCAAATAGGATTCTCTCTCTTCTTCTAGTAGGTCCTTAGCTAGCATCTCCTCTAAGCCTGTGGCTTCTTCCTTGTTTAGAGAGTCTTGACCACCTTCTCCTTCTGGGTTTCGCAGTATTATACCCATGACTTCCAAAGAGCTAGCATCCTCCTCAGATGACTCATCCTCAGATGAAGAGCAGCTGCTTGTTCTCCATTCATCCATAGAAGTCTCCATCTCTAGGTCTTGTTGTCTACCCTGCTTCATGTCATACACAATTTTTTGTTGCTTGCCACCTACCTTATGATTTGGTCGCAACTCAAGGGGACCTGTCTCCCAATCTTGCCTAGCTTTCATAGCCATAAGCCAAGGTCTTCCAAGGATTAGCGGATAGCCCTCCCCCTTAGTTGGGATCACATAAGCATCAATTGAGATTGCCACACCAAAAGCTGAAACCTTCACTCCATTAACCTTTCCCACACAAGCCACCCTTACATTATTTGCCATCTTAGCTTGTAAGGAAGTTTGCTCGTTTACTTCCAAACCCAACCTGTGCATTAATTTCTCTGTCATAACACAAATCTCGGCTCCACCATCTACGTACACATTGGAGACTCGCTGACTCTTAATCTCTGCATCAATGACTGGCACGATATCCTTCATGCCTCTTGCACTAATAGACCCAACTGACTTTGCCTTAGCCCTCCTGGTGCTGACCATCTTAGACCAGGTTCTACGCATCTTTGGGGAAAGGTGGAGGAGTTGCTGCCATGAAATCTTTGGTCCTTGCTTACTCACATCTGCTACCAGGTCGTAAGGTATGGATCCTACCCCAAGTGGAAAGTCTTCTACTCCTATGTGCCTCCTTGACCTACTCTTCCTTTTCTTGTCTCCTATCACTTGGGATGAACCCTCATTCCCTTTATCCGGCTCTGAAGCTTCCATTTCATCAGTTCTTTGTCTCCTAACTCTCTTTATTGGCATGGCAACAGCTTCCTCCATTTTTTCTTTCCCTTTATCCTTACCATTGTCAAGACTTATGACAGAGACAACCCTGTCCTCCCCTCCCGATGGTAGTGGAGGGATCTCTGCTGGTGCTTGTGGTGGTGGAGGAGGAGGTCTCAATATTTGGATTGGTGGAGCCACGTGTGCATTTTGTCCATTTAGTGGCCTAGCTCGAGGAGGAGTGACTTGCTGGCGAGGAGGCCGTCTTTGATTACCATTTCCTTGATAGCGTCGTGGATGGGGGCAATAATACATGCTGTGACCTACCTCTCCACAATTGTAGCAAATGTACTCACGTGCTTGCCTTTGTCCTTCTTGTCTATTTCGTTCATTTCTTGGCTGGGGAGCCCTTACACCTTAAACCAGATTGATGGACAGGCTCTCTAGTTGATTGGTGATTTGTTGAAGTAATTCTTGTTAAGAGGACTCTTGGTTTGTTACTCCTTTCCCTGCTACTACCCTTGCCGTAGGTTGAGCTAGCGGTGGAGGCTCCATTCCCCCTTGTAGTTGAGCTTGGAATTTTAACTTCCTATCCTTCTCCCTTGCATAAGTCATAGCTTTATCAAAGGTATCTGGGAATTTACCTTTTACCTTTTCTCGAAGGATGGGGTAAAGCCCTGCAAGGAAACAGTCCTTCTTTAGGCATTCTGGCGCCCTTTCTCCTTCACCTAGTGATGCACACCATTTCTCCCACAGGTTGGAAAACTTTCCTTCATAGCTTCTATAGTCATTGGGTGATGTTTGGCGTAGCTCTAAGAGCTGTCTCCATATCTCCTCTGGAGGCTCATGGCGGCGAAATTCTTCGATGAAGGCCATCTTTAAGGACTCCCAGTCTCTTCTTTCTTTAGGTGCCAAAGTTTGATACCATAATTTTGCACCTTCCCTCAAGACCCAAGGAAAGGCCCTTAACTTAGTAGCTTCGTCATCCCTTCCCGATACCAGAAAGGCCATTTCCAAATTATCCAAAAATTTTGGAGCAACCTCCCCAGGCTTACCATAAAATTTAGGGAAGGCCATAAGTGAGAGAGTAAACAATTACACAAACAGCTCCAATTTATTTTAAAATAGAGTATGGTAATTACAATTTGGAGCTTTAGCACAACTTAGCTCAAAATAGGATGAAGATCGACACATCAAAGGAATGGTAATAGTCTAGTAAGGATAGAATGACAGGATGAGGAGAGCGCAAGATTTCCCCAAGTCTCTCGGCTCCAAACAACAGGGCTATTCTTTGCTGATAAAAGATTTTTCTATCAATACAAATATTCACACGGATATGACGCACAAAATGGAAAGGAAACATGCGGGGATCATCATTCTCATTATTGGCATCCATACTTACACACAAGAGCCTAGCTTAGTTGCACCACCTTGGGACCAATGAGCCTGATCAGCCACAGAAGGTCAGCACCTCGGATCACTTCGACTCTTCCTGATGCATCTGTGAAGACGTAAGGTGTGATGGCAACACTTTGTACAATGCTGAGCCTTTTAGCAAGCAACAATTGGATGCTATTACCATAATCAGCATGACGAATGAAAGTGACACCATTAATGTGCAGCACATCATCAACTAAGATAGTTTCCTTAGATTGAGATAACTTCTTGAAAATTAGCAGCAAAGGTAGGGCAGGGAGGCTTTTCACCCGGTCTCCAAAGCACTTTGGACAATATCCAAAGTGATCTTCACGCGGACAGGAGGTTGGCTTGGGATTGGTGGTGTCTGGATTCACAAAGTGCACTGGAAGCACTCGCAGACGGGCGGCAATCTTGTAGGCAAGCCTTCGCCTCTTTGCTTCAGGAGGATTTAGGGGTGAGAGTCGTGGTTGCAAGTTGGAGGTTGAAGTTGGTTGCTCACTAGCCTTTTTCTTGCCTGTAGTGTTCATGTAATCCCTTATTAATGAGATTAAGCCAAATGTTACCTTACGCTTGAGCATGCGCTGCGGCCTTGGGCCACTTAGGTGTAGAGGTGATCTTCCTCCTCTTAGTCGGCTCCTCAGGAAAGAGAGGTCTGGTGACGCTTTCTCTTCCTTTAATGTGTGTCACAGTACCTTCGTGTATGTTGATGTAGAATATTTCAAGCTCGTGTGCGTTGGAGGTTTCTGGAGCACTCATAGGTTGAGAGGAGAGGTATATCAAGCTCTTCTTCTTACTCTCCTTCGTTGGCGACGATCACGAACAAGGCATGTAGAAGAACTTACTTCTTGAATTTCAATGACACTGCAACCTGGTAACAAGACCTCAATGAAAGCTTTTAAGGCCTCTAAAGCCTCCTCCTCTTCTGTTCTCCAATTTGCAAACTCCTCACGCCATTCGTCCATGTTGTAGATTGCACATCTTCATTGCTTG
Organism: Adiantum capillus-veneris; assembly: GCF_014529385.1. NCBI lineage: Eukaryota > Viridiplantae > Streptophyta > Polypodiopsida > Polypodiales > Pteridaceae > Adiantum > Adiantum capillus-veneris. Next base: position 33,649,927 of record NC_140938.1, read on the forward strand.
TGGACTGAAGGTCTGTGTAGCCCTCCTTAGTGGGGGCACCAAAATGATAGCGGGAAAAAGAGCAGTGCAATCGGGTGGCCTCTGTACTCGTGCACACTCCACAAACCACGCCTCATGCAAACAAGCAAAGAACAAAACAAAGGGGGCACCACCCTAAATTAAGAGGTTTAGGGACCTCACACATAGTGCACATAGGCAAGTGAGACTTCTAACATTATGATGGCATCAAAACATATGGCAAAACACATAGAAACGAAGCTTAGGGACCTTATGTAGCATATATATACACAAGACATCAGCTTAACAATACAACGGCATCTGATCATACATAACAAGGATATAGAGAAGCAAGCCAAGGATGGCATAATCCCTTGTCAAAAAAAATCAACCCAACAAGTAGGTATGATCCTACTAGCAATACATCAATACCTTAGAGAATGATGGCGAGGATGGTGGCCATGGAGCATGAGAGAAGACTCCTTATTTAGGTTTTAGGGCTAGTAATGTAGCATACTAGAGGGAGAGAGAGAGAGGGAGAGAGAGTAGAGCTCCATCCATAGCTCCTCGTTGTGAGCAATGTCGTCATAGCTTCGTTGCTTGGTGAAGTGGGTGAAGTGTTGGTTTTGAGTGAGAGAAGGCCTCCTTATATAGGTTTCTGAGAGGATTTAGGATTAGGGATAAACATGCTTAAATCTGTTGATTGGGTTACTTTTTGCTTAGGGTGGTCAACAGATTGAGGTCACCTGATATGTCACCATCAAGATATTCTCTAGAGTGATGTGAGAGGGGAGAGTAAATGCTAATTTTTCTGATTGTGACATATGGGGATAAGGCCTTGACCAGCATTTAAGGTGGCTGTTGAAACTGGAGGTTCTGCACATGTCAGGGGGGGGACCTGCGGGGGGGAGGTGGCAGCTGGGTCCTCCTGAATATCAAATTCTCAAAAAATCCTCAACCATGGCTTCTTTTGACATGTGTTCTTTGAAAAAATCAGCATGTCTTTTTTCAACTTAAAAGTCTTTATCCTTGTTGACTCACCTTTACCATAAGATTTTCCTCTTTTCTCCTCCTATAACTGCATTGTTGATGCCCAATCACTGCTTCTAGTAACTACCAAATACTTATGGTGCAGTAAAAAATATTTACCATGGGTAAAAAAAGTTACTGTAGGTAAAAAGTGATTTGTATTTACCATGTAGGTGAAAAATATTTACTGTAGGTAAAAAATATTTACTGTGGTAAAAAATATTTATTGTCGATAAAAAAGTAAAAACGGAGTATGCTGTGCTGTGAGTCCACACGAACATCCTTGTGTAAATTTCACTAGAAATTCACACCTAGAATGGGCTATTCTGTAAGATATAGGTTGTAGGCATGCATAAGAGCTCGTTCCCACGTATCTTCTGTCCATGGCACTTTTTACTTTTTGGTGCTTGTGAAGTAGATTTTTCTTCTCTTTCGAGATCCCTTGGACTAGAGTATTCTCGTCTCCCCAACAACGGACTGTGCCTTTATTGCATCTTCAGAAGGGGTCCTAAAAACCATGCATCATCTACCAAATACATAATACACGTCCGTCGTAGGTGATGGGGTGTCCGTGAGCTATACCTGCTCATATAGGAGATTTGGTAGCATTTGCTCAAACTATCGGTCGCTCTATTGCAGAAAACATGCGTAGTGCACCTAATAGAGAGCCTAGGAGCAAGGCAATTCAAGTAGCTAAGCTCACACAGAAATTCATTGGAGACGGAGATGCTAGAAATCATATGGAAGTCTTTGAACATGTGTGCGATTCCTTGGAAGAGCACAATGAGCTACATAAGTGTAAGGCTTTGAGTTTGACCCTAAGCGGAAAGGCTGGAGATTGGTATAGAACCTTAAGAGTAGAAGAGAAAACGATCTACTCTACTCTTAGGAGATTGTTCTTGAAAGAGCACATACGAGAGGGAGTACTTTGGGGTGTAGCCTCTCAGCTCCAGAAAGCCCAACGAGAAGAAGGTGAATCTGTGAGAGACTTCATTAGTCGCCTAAAGAATTTGAATTCTCGATGCAATCCAAACGAGCGATTCAACAACAACCAATTGCTCGATAGATTCATTAGGGGACTACGACATGAAAGTATCTATGATGGCCTAGTCATTAGAGGTATCACTACTTGGGAAGCATTCACCATGAATGCAATCCAATTGGAGGATAATTTAATGATTGCAGGAGAAAGAGTGTCTGCCGAGCCGAAGTCTAGTAGCTCTCAAGCGTCAGGGCATGAGCCAATGAAGATAAAGCCAATCGTGAAAGAGAAAACGATATCTGAGATGAATTTGGCAGATCTCACCAAGGCCATCCAAGAAAGCCTTAGGGGTAATCGTGCTCCACAAAACACTCATATGTATCCAAGAAGGGAGCAACAATGGTGCTCAATTTGCTTGGGCCCACATACTACGAGTGAATGCCCTACTTTCAGAGTAAAGTTTAACGAGACTTGTAATGCGTGTGGTAGGTATGGCCATCAAGCAAAGGATTGCCTAATGCTTAAACGCATCATGGAAAATAGACCGCCTATAGCTTGGGCAGACTCACCTCGAGTTCCTGCATTGATGCCTACCCCACCCATGGAGCAACAGTTGCCATTACAGCACATGGTCCCTAGAACCCAAAATGTTGTCCAAACCACACCGTTGCCACCTCCAATGCTAGGACCGCAACCCCCTCATCCAAGAGTTACACCTATGAACCAAATAGGTTGCGAGTCATCTAGTACTTATGTAGATTGCGAAGAGGACATAGACTCTAGTATCACCTATGGAGTCGACATGCTTGAGGAGTGTCCCATGTACTATATGGAAGACCATTGGGGACAAATCAAACCGGTATATCAAGCTACTGCGCTAGCAGCAAGAGGCCAAAACATTAATAGTTTTGCCCGGAGACCACCTCTTCAGTGCTACGAATGTGGTGGACCACATCAAGTAGCTGAGTGCCCCATTAGAATGCAAAAGAATGCCGCACTAATGCAAACAAGTCAAGGGAGTGCATTGGCAATGCCAATACTCACTTGTAATCGTTGTGGCATAGATCATTTGATCGCACAGTGTCCTAACAATCCAAACGCACCGAAAATCACACCATTGAACATAATAGAGATTGTTGATGGGACACCACCAACTATAAACATAGCACCAGTGAATGCACTCACACGGTCGATGCTCCAAAAGCAAAATTACATCCTCGAAGAGAGAGATGCTGCATCCATTGGCCGAGCGAGAAAGAAGAAAACACGAAGAAAGAAATCCCTTAATGCTTCTAGCTCAAAACCTAGTTCAAAGACTAACATAGGGACAGGAGAGGATCCCGTGTATATGAATGACCCTAAGGATGACTTAGATTCGATAGAGACCACGGAGACCAAAACAGTTACTACAAAGGAAAAAGCCAGTGAGGAGGATCACGAGAGGGAATTACGACGAACACCAAAAGAGTATTCAAAGTTAAACCACCCAATTGCGAACCCCCCAAGATAAGCCACGAGAGACAAAAAATGAGGATTGCAAGAGAAAGATTGGAACCTATCCAAACCCAACAGTGGAAACTGAACGAGTCCAACAACTGAGGGGTTTGGTGGAAGAAACTCAACAAAAATTAGAACCTGAACCCAAACATATCCAGATGTCAGACACGGTGTTTCCCACACAAGTTCAACCTCACAAGAACTACAGGCCGTTAGCTATACCCAGTATCATTCGGGAAGAGAGTGAGGGTAAGACATCTGAAACTGGACACACACCTTTCCTACCAGAGAGAATGTTCAATGAGGGAATGCCTGACCCCCTTGAGGAAGTGGAGATTCCATCTTCACCATTCTCTTGTCAGGGTCCTACGTCCCACAAGATGCCATTAAATGTTTCCAAGCTGATGGATTTCATGTCCTCAGAAACACGTACGACTATCATATCTAAGTTATACGGAGATCCAGAATTATTCCTAGCACTGCGAGCGCTTCTCAATGGAGAATTACAGGCCGGATTACCACAATTTGCACATATGAACAAACGTGACTCGGTGATGAATGATGAGGAACATTTAGCACCACCATCTGACCTAGCGGGACATGAATCTGTAATTGAAATACCCGTTAACAAGTTGGGGCAATACTTTGAAGGTGATGAATCTAATGCTACTCTACCAATCACTACTAAAGGATTAACTGTAAAGGGGGTCCTTGACGGTGGTGCGGGAGTCTATGGGGAGACCTCACCTTGAATCCACAAGCGTAGTGGTAAAAATGGCTAATGGATCTATTGTTACGCCTATTGGAATGCTAAAGGATCTCAGGATCAAGGTCTTGGGACACAAGGTAAGGCAGACTTTCATTGTTATGGATTTTTCCAAGCATCCTATGTCATTTGAGATGATCTTAGGGCGTCCATTCATGAGGGAAGAAAAAATGGTGCATGACTGGTCCAAAAACCATGTCTACTTACAGTTCTAAGACTCTGTCATTCGAGTTGATCTTTTAAGTGGTCGAACGCATCCTCTAGGAAATAAATTCATCATTGATAATCGATCAGACACAACAATTCACTCAGCTCCATTACAGTATTGTTACACATGTAACGAAGACACGGATATTGGGGAGAACTCTCCTTATATGGATATCCTACCCGGAATGGCCGAGTCAGACAATGTCGATTGGGTGCACCTAGCGGAAACTATAGATACATGGGGAGCTAGAGGAACAACTTAGGTAACACCAGATGGGGAAGAGATACCACACATTGCACCAGTAAACATGTTAGGTGTAGCGCATGTAACATACGATGATAAGAAAGAGGCACACCTACCTGAGAGTGAAACTGATGATTCCTCAAAGGCTTTAGGCCAATACACATCGGAAATGGAATCTCAGGAAGAAATGGATTCAGAACCTGAGGAAACATCGAGTGAACCAAGTATAGAAAATAAATACTCAAGGCCTAGTACGACCGTCTATGGTAATTTATATGAGAGTGAAGAAGATACAAGCGAAGACCTATCAGGTGAGTCGAGTTCAAACATTTACCAAAATCAAAACCTTAACAAGAAACAAAGGTCATATAAGAGACAACGATATCGAGCAAATGTGAGAGCTAGGATAAACAAGGAAAGATCTACTGCAGAATGGCTTAGCTATCTAGGGGCATGTGATGCTCATCGAAAGCTAGTAGACAATTGGGGTGAACATCTCCAGAGTGTCATGTGGTGCAGCCCGCGACCCATTGACCTCGCTCAATTGGAGGTTACAAAGCCGAAATTGAGTCGAACTATAAGAAGACGTCAAAACCGAGAGTTATCTCAACAACAAAAGGAGGCAGAACCAAAAGAAAGGTCTCTGTCAGGACAAGAGCCTGCTGACTTACATACAGCTCCTGAACATTTTAAATCTTATACCACGGGGGAGCGAAAGGTTGTGTATGCCAAAGCTCAACGAATACCTACCAATGGAAGCAGTGGAGTCTATGATGGTCCAACGGTAGTTAAAGAGATAGAATTAGTAGAACCAGGTGAGGAGTCTAAACCAGTCTTTATTGCTCAAGACCTTACCGAAACTGAAGAGGCTGTACTTAAGGAGCTCCTCAAGGAATACAAGGATATCTTTGCTTGGACATATCATGACATGAAGGGCGTTCCACCTTCTGTGGTGCAGCATACAATTCCCATGATCAACACTGCTAAACCCGTCCAGCAACGACCCTATCCAATGAATCCTAAGTACGCCAAAATTGTACAAGAGGAGATTGAAAAACTTATCCAATGTGGATTCATATACCCTATTGAGCACTCAGAATGTGTTTCTCCAATAGTCATTGTGCCAAAAAATAATTGGAAACTAAGAGTGTGCATGGACCTCAAGAAAGTTAATGCAGCCACTAGGAGAGATCATTATCCCTTTCCATATTCAGAACATGTGCTTGAAAGAGTTGCGGGCAAGGAAGCTTATAGCTTTTTAGATGGGTACTCTGGTTACAATCAAATCACAATTGCATTAGAGGACCAAGCTAAAACTGCTTTTATCACAGAGTTTGGAGTGTTTGCATTTCGTGTTATGGCTTTTGGCTTAACAAATGCCCCTGCTACATTCCAACGATTAATAAACATTGCGTTTAAAGAATTTCTAAGGGAGTTTTGTGAAGCTTTCCTAGACGACCTTTGTGTTTATGCTTCTTGGGAGAAGCATTTGTTATATCTACGAAAAATATTTGAAAGGTGCAGATTTTATCGCATCTCATTGAACCCTTTCAAATGCCAATTTTGGGTTAAGCATGGAGTCATTCTAGGGCATATAGTGTCCAAGAACGGGATATCCACAGATGAGAGTAAGATTAAAGCCATTGCCGATTTGTCACCACCTACGAACTATAAAGGAGTTCAAAGATTTATGGGCCATGTTGGTTATTATCGAAGGTTTATTTTAAACTTTGCCGAGATAGCACGTCCATTGTACAAGCTTCTTATCGAGTTTCACTGGACGGAAGAATGTCATCAATCTTATGAGTTATTAAAGAAGGCCCTAACAAGTGCTCCCATCCTGCGAACACTTGATTGGAATGTACCTTTTCATGTGCATATTGATGCATCAAACTTTGCTATTGGGTGTGTTCTAACTCAACCAAGAGAACATAAATTGGACTACCCTATTAGCTTTGCAAGTCGCCAATTAAATGATGTCGAGATGAACTACACTACTACAGAGCGCGAAGGTCTAGCTATGATTTACGCAGTAAAGAAATTTGGCTATTACCTTCTTGCTACCAAGTTTGTGTTTTATGTGGATCATCAAGCATTGCTATATTTGGTAAACAAGCCATGTTCCACAGGTCGAATTACACAATGGTTGTTAATTCTTCTTGAGTTTGACTTCACCGTTGTTGTGAAGCCTGGGAGAAAACATGTCATGGTGGATCATTTATCTCGTATCCCTAATGGCGAAGCTCCTATGGGGGTTGATGATGAATTGCCTGATACTCCTTTGTTCATTGCTGAGACAATGCCTGAATGGAGTGAAAAGATTGTTAACTTCTTAGTTAATGGTTTTCCACCCAAAGAGCTGCGAAAAGATATAGCTCAAAAATTAATCAAGGAATGCGAACCCTATTGTTTACTGGCGGGAACTCTCTATAAGAGAGGAAAAGATGATGTTCTTAGATGCTGTGCCCGCGAGGATGAGTATTTATATATTCTACAAGAGGCACACATGGACGTAGCTGGTGGTCACTTTTCAGGAAAGTTGACTGCCCGAAAGATCTTACAGTCAGGCTATTGGTGGCCCACTCTGTTTAAGGATGCATCACTTTTTGCAAAGGGATGTGATGAATGCCAACGCTTCAAGAAGCCACAAAGAAGTGATAGGATGCCTCTACATCCCATCAAGGTAACCCAACCATTTGAAAAGTGGGACTTAGACTTTGTAGGACCGATTAGTCCGGCTGCACGAAACACTCAATCACGATATATCATTGTGGCTACCGACTATGTAACCAAATGGGCTGAAGCAAAAGCAACACGGAAGGCGGATGCAAAAACAACAGCTAAGTTCCTCTTTGAGAACATTATCACACGTTTTGGATGCCCCTTTGAACTTGTGAGTGACAATGGAACTCATTTTATAAATGAAGTAATAAAAGAACTCACATCAAACTTCATGATATCTCACCACAAGTCTACACCCTATTATCCCCAAGCAAATGGCCAAGCTGAGAGTACCAACAAAACTCTCATCTCCATTTTGACAAAGACAGTTGAGGCTAATCGCACTGATTGGGACCTAAAGCTTACATCAGCTTTATGGGCTTATCGTACTGCGTATAAAGTTGTTATTAATTGCACACCGTTTAAGATGGTGTATGGCCAAGAAGCAGTTATGCCATGGGAGTTTGTCATTCCTAGTCTTTGAGTAGCTTCTCAAGAAGGTTGGGATGGTAACCCCTTAGTTGAGCGATTATATATCCTGGAAAGGCTAGATGAAGAGAGGCAATTAGCTGTGCGAAATGCTCTAGTGGAGAAGGATAGGAGAAAGAAGTGGTTTGATAGCCATTTAAAGGATAAAGACATCAAGGTTGGTGATAAAGTTCTTATGTACGGGGTACGTAATGAAAAGAAGAAATTGAAATACGATGGTAAGGGACCATATCGAGTGTGTGAAATTACCCCGCAAGGTACCATTCGTGTGGAGACTCTAGATGGAGTTGAAACCATTGGATTCCTTAATGGGAGTAAATTCAAAAGATATTATGATCCTCTAAGCCAGGAAGAGTTGCAAACTATCCATCAAAAGAAGGCTGCCAAGGAACAAGTAGAGCTTAGAAAAATCCAAGCAAGAGTTGAGGCTCGAGAACGACAACAACTTCTTAGACGCCAATGAGAGGCTAATCTGGGAATCACGCAAGCATTTTTCGAGGACACGGATGACGACTCATTAGAATCTGAGCCACCGCTACGATACCCAATTGAGCTAAATAGCCCCTATGAGAAAGTACTATACAATGCCTTATTAGATACGAGAGCTAAACACAATTTGTTATCCTATGGAGTTTGGTGTCAATTAGGGAAACCGACCCTATCCTCGAGTACGATGCAAGTCAAGGGCATTAATAAAAAGAAAACTGCTATTCTTGGATTCCTTCAGACCCCTGTTGTCTATGACAATGGAAGCATAGTGCAAAGGTTTCTAGTCATGCCCACGGGAGCTATGGAAGGTAACGTAAACCTGGGACGCACGTGGATGTTGGCAACCAAATGCACTATTGATTGGGATACTGGTAGTGTCACGACGCGACCACCGACTCTTACCCCCATCATTCAAGCAAAGTCACCTACGTTGCAAACTCTAGCAAAGTTGAAGGATAGCCAACATTCACAAGCCAAGGTGGTTAACTCGTCTTTGCCGGCTACCCATGAACCTAGCACTTCAACACTTGTAGTTGCAGCAAGCAGTAATATTGCAAGTACTCAACCTGCACGGCCTAAGAGTACATATCAATGGGTCCCCAAGGCCTTACTTCCAACTACCTCAACCCTCCCATCCATTTCAAGAAAAAATTTCCCTGGAGAACCAAGAGCGCGCTCTAGGAGAGTCAAGACCAAATCACGATGGATTCCAAAACGACTATTAGAAGCCCAATGCTACTATGATAGAAATGAGCAAATTTGGGTACCTAAATGTAAAATGTGTCCTTCCCTATCGACAAAAAACCCATATGAGTCAAACAGTGTAACGTTAAAGCCAATGGTAGACCGTGGGAAGGGAAAGATCACAGAATGCTACACACCTAGTCCAGAGCTATTTTGGGCTCCAAGGCAAAACCAATTTATTCCACCTAGCTCGGGAAGGGGGGAGTTCCATGAAGCTTCTAGCTCCTCATGTAATACATCCATAGAGGTAAAAGCTTCTACACAGCCTCCATCTATAGTAGTGGACCTCCATGAAGCTACAAAAGAATCCACACCTCCCAGTGTTCCAGAATCACCTGATAAACCACTTCAAGTTCTATCCTGGGAGAGTACCTTACCACCCTTGCAACTTGACGAGGCACCTAGGGAAATAGAAAACTACTGGCAAAAATCCTCACCTATTACCAACTGGAACGATTGGTTTCAAAGGGTGACGAGCTCATTTCAAACGGTATGATCTACCCAAGGAAGGGGGGAGTGTTTGCTGATAGTCATCATTCACTTGCTTCCCTCTCAACCTTTCTCCCTGACCTCTTAATCTCCAATCTTAGGGAATGTATATATAAAGCCTTATACTCACAAAAACAAGATAAAAAAGTAAAAGAGCAAGAGCCATATCACAAAATCATAAAGACAAATTATGCACAAGAACACGACCCTTGTAATATTTACACTTTAACCATCATCTATTTGCGTGTACAGATATGGCTAGTACGCTAGAGTCATCCACTCCTGCCTTGGGTGAGAGGTACCCTCGTTACATTTCACAAATATTTCACATGGTCTTTCCAGTGCTTGCATGTGAATGGGATTTGATAGGTACGCTAGCATGTGAGAGGAATTTTGAGGAGTTAGAATGGCTGGTACGTCTCTTGACCACGTCTGATCCATACTTAGTAGAGAGCGTTTCTCCCATTGCACAAGCCTACCCTTTTGACCAAGATGACTATAGGCGTCTAGTGACCTTCTTAGTAAACATGGGCACCTATGATGAAGAAGAAAATTTACAGGACTACACAGATGGCACATATGGTCTCATGGATGATGACTTTGTTTATCTCGACGACGAGGATAGGGGTTTAGCCTTAGGGTTTCCCCCCAACCTCTACAATATCCTATTCCCTTGACTCTCTAGGGGGAGTGCAACTAATTAGGTTAGGGTTCCTTATGTTTTTTGTTGTGTTCAATAAGTGTTGGTACCTTTTCCCACTAATGTGCCTCCTGGAGGTATTCCTTTTGTTTCCTAGTGTGTACAGGAGCGTGTTGCTATTGATAGGATTTGTACCTTCATGGAACCTTTCTCTCGTTCACACTTTAGATCAAGCACCACCATCAACACAAACAGGTGTTTCTTGTCCATTAGCATTGTCCCTTATCTTTTTTGCATCTATGATTGTCTGCTTTGATTGTGATTGGTAGCATAATATCCAGCACATTTGCTTAGTATCAAACATTTAATTCAATGTCTTTTTTGTCATAATCCCTTGTCTAGGTTTAAACATCAAGCAAGTCCGACTAAGCTAGTTTGACCAAGTTAGGTGTTAGAGATCTTCTCTTAATACCATGGGGAATGCCTTCCTAATAATTAATGGTTACTTAGGTTCTTAATCCGATTTAGGCAGCATTGTGTGAAATATACTAGGGCTTTCTAGTGGGCTTGACCCTATTGACCTTTAGCTTAAGTATTATAAAGGGAGTTTACTAGTGTGATGAGCCTGGGGAGGTGTATCAGTGTTATATGACCCCCCAAAGTTACAAAATTAAAATGATGAAAATGAACAAACAAAAAATCAAAGTGCCACATTGTAAAATCTTAAGCTGAAAGAGAAATCTCAACTTGATTGGGTACTTCACTCACATGTATCGCCTATGGTACTAGAGCCCTAGAGGTTCCCAGTATGGGCGCTTTTTCTTGAAAAGCAAAAAACCCAAGGCATACAAAATAAGCACACACATCAAAATTGAATCACTGTGAAAAGAATTTGGGGGGTCAAAGAAAAAGTAATCAGTCAGGCGATGATTTCATGAGAAATTTCTTTTATGGTAGCGTAACTACAAGGTCTTCTAGATATAGCCTCTAGTCAGCCCTCGAACATGAATACTTGGCTCTCGCGATTAAACAACTTAATTGACCACAGAAAATTAAGACGCTTACCCATGGTATTAATATTCGATCTCTAGTGCCTTTCGACCGTCAAATTAGCGACCCCAGACTTGTTTAATTTTTTACCTTTACATCTGTTTATGCATTTGATTACATTGCAATTTAATGTTCATTGCTGACAAATTGTTTGAAATTATTTTACCAATCAATTTGTCTACCTAAAACTGCATATTCTTTTTAATCACTTATGAGAATGCAATTACTGTGCCAATGTTGTTTGATTTTGCAGTGACTGAAGAAGGCTAAGGACATTTATCTCAAATGCTCTTCCACCTCGACGAACGAGCTTCAACTCAATAGCTTCCGAGGACGGAATCTACATCAGGAAGGGGGGTAGGTTCACCCTCACTTATGTGCTCCTTGAACCACATGTGAGATGGGAGTTGGCCTTGGTCTTGGCATACGTTCGGCTCTTGGGTCCCATATTTCGTATGGTGGTGTACCAGACGGTGGTCCAAAGTTTACAGGTGTGGCCCTAGGCATAGGGGGTGCCTGATATGGCATGTTATTATTAAATGGCATGGCTCCACTTGTATAAGAGCTTGGATAATGCCATTGTGGATTGTAAGCTCTTGGAATAATCGGAGGTGTAGGAGCTACATGAGGCGGAGGTACGACACGTGCACATGATTGATACGTACATGTAGGTATAGTTGGGGGCACTGTGCTAGTAGGCATCATCGCAGTATTAACAAATGAACTCCATGGTGTACTTCTTGTCATGCTCACCACTGGGATATGCATGGTAGCCGTAGTGTCATTAAGAGAAAGATGAGCTAGATCTGGGAAGGTAAAGCTGCCACTTGTGGGCTCAGATTGTACTGAGGCTCCTGGCGAAACAACATATGGAGGATCAATGGGGCTCACTGAGGGAGTCTCCATTTGTGATAGGGTTGGTTGGTTGGCCTTTCTCGTATCCAAGAATCTCATTAGGCCTGTTGATCCCTGTGTTTTGTCTTTCTAACTCGACAATCCTATGGAGGACATCACAGAATTTCTGTTGTTGCTCATCTATGCTAGTAGCACCCCATGTGGATTGTAGAACATCTAACCAACCCACATGATAGGTGTGTCCTCTGTACCGATCAGTTAAAGCTTCCGCTTGTAGGTCATACTCCCAATTTTCGTTTAGGAATATCCCATCTAGGCCTGGCGTGCTGGAGGTTTCCCTCAAGGTGGAAGCATTATTGCTCCCCATTGCTTGCCCCTCCGTGACTGCTACCTTGGGAGCACTCGGTTGCTCGGCTGGCATGATTGTTGTCATAGGAGCCTTTGCTTTCAGGGCTCGACTTTGTTCTAGCCTTCGTAGGTTCTCAATTTCCCTCTCCCTTGTTGCTTGCATATAGCGTTCGATCTCTTGCACTTCGGCAAGACTCCTACCATCGGGTAGTAGAACCTCAGGGGGAGATAGTCCTAAAGGATCAGGAGGTGCAGTGGATGGAACATTCACATGCACACTCTCAAGAAGTATAGGGTCTATTTTAGGCATGAATGACGAATTTACTTCCCCACTCCCTTCATTTATTTCATTAACCGCATGTTCGGAGTGAGTAGCTCTACTAAGGGTCTCTTTTAAGCGGCTAAACACGCTGGACCCGGGCCGTGGGCCCATGGCATGCATGTCTTGACTTGAACTATCAGGGTTTGGTGTAGGATACCCCTCCATGACTTCGTAGTCAGAGGAAGAATCACTAGACGCGATATGAGGATCTTGGTTCGCGCTACCTTGAGTCCTGGCCGAAGGTCCAGAACCTAGGGTGGAGGAATAATGGGTGCCCGCGTAAATGGAGGCACTACCAATATGCTCGTGCTCTAACACTCGTCCAGAGCGTAGGTACATGTGACCTCCACACTCTAAACGCATTGGTGAGTGCCCGTGAAGGCCGCTCACTTAGTTTTTTTTTTTTTTGGGTGTTTATAACCCAAGTTTTTCGTTATTCTTGGTTATTTTTTGTAACCAAGCCACAAAATATGGCGTGTAATAGCTCAAGACGAGCGTTTTGGCTAAAGGAACGTGCTGTGCTTTACAGCTCCCTATTCGGCTACGTGAAGCCCTCGAAATCCTAAAAATAGTATTTATAGTCCTCGAAATCCTAAAAATAGTTTTTAAATATAAAAAGGTGTATAAACTATATTTTAAAACTGAGGACTGAGGTTTGGGTTTGAGCTTGGGCTTGGGGAATGATCCCCAGCCCGATCCTTCTTTTTAAAAAATATATATATTTTTTAAGTTTTTTTTTGAAAAAGTCGCCGCGGCCGTGCCGCGCACGCGTGCACACGCACACTTAACCTACACCTAACTTATCTACTTACAACTAATAGAGATACTTCCACACACACTCTAACACCGTTTACACAGTACTACAGTAGCTAACAGATCTACAAAACTAACCTTACAGAAATAACATTCCATAGCTAATACCTTAATTCTAACAATACATTGCAAAAAAATTGTAACTCCTTCTTTACAGAAAACAAAAAAGACAGTACACTGTAACAAAAATCTTCTCCACACAACCACACACCTTCCTTCTTCACAAATCCTTCTCCACACAACCACACACCTTCCTTCTTCACAAATACTTCAATTGAAATTGCATCACAAGAAAGCGTAAGGTGCTTAACCGAGCTTAGTGTTGGGCATTTCCCCGGCAGCGGCGCCAAAAATGTGTGCTCCTTGCCGCACTGTCGAAGCAAGGGACTTGCCTAACACTGTGTGCGAGCCACAGACGGCTCCAAGCACACAACTAGCTTAACTAGTAAGCTCAAAGAAAGCGATGGTGTGTCACTCACCGCTCTACGCTTGCTTCGTGGAGGATTCCTCGCCGCGAAGAAGAAGGAGCCGCTGCTTCGCTGCACTCAACTGCTTCACCGCCGCCGTGCCGTCGTCGCAATGCTCGATCGCACACACTCTCTCTCTCTCTCTCTCACATACACACACACACAAGGAGGTGAAGAAGAAGAAGATGGAGATGGAGATGGAGCAAGAGCACTCTTCTATTGCACAAATGAGAGAATGAGTGAATTTTACGTTTAGTTGTCTTTTATATGAGCTCACCCCATTCACACTTGGGCGCCCATGCTTAGCCAACTAATCTCTTGAATGTCCCAGTTAGAGTGCGCCTCTCATCGGCGATCACTCTTACCCTTTTCCTATTGGTCCGACAAGCCCGATACCTGACTCTACCAAATACATAATACACGTCCGTCGTAGGTGATGGGGTGTCCGTGAGCCGTGAGGGTTAACACTATAGCTGTGGCTGGCGAACTTGTTTGAATGCCTTGTTGCTCCTCGGTCAAAGTTTGGATGTATCAAACGTAAGTAATCGTGCTGTTTCATTGTTTGTTTGCTACAACGTTTGTATTAAAAGAAGCAACATCTTTACTTACTTTCCTATTATCACGCTTCTACAGGAAATTCAATTACATAACTACATCCCCAACGATGTGCGACATTTTTTTGTAATGGCTATCCACCATATTATAACCTTGGTAAACAGACGTACAAGAGAGGAAGGGGCAAGAGCGGAGGAGTTTGAACAGGCCGCATTAATGAAATGATGCAGCACTACAATCAGACTCAAAAAGAGGTTCAAAATATGCAAGAAGCAATAAATCAATATTATGCGGACGTCGTAGAAGTAGAGGAATGGGCTACACGTCAGCGGCAAGAGGAAGAACAGAGGGAAGTTTCACAGGTGCAAGATGCATGGGAAGCCATGGAAGAGGCCCATGATTTCGAACGACACAAAAGGATGCCCAAGACAAGCGTCCCTTGAGGCAGAAGTAGAAGCAACCGAGGAAGAGGATAGGGGAGCAGTGGGTGGCAGCAACCGGGGGAGAGGGCAGGGGAGTAGTGGCAACAACCGAGGGAGTGGACAGGGGACCAGTGGCACAAACTAGGGGAGACGACAAGGGAGAAGTAGCAGGGAAAGGGAGCAATAACTTGTATACATCTTGACGGAACCAACACAATTTGTAAAGTTTTTTGGCAATGAAAAGTGTACATTTTTTAAACATTGTTTGAGCGGCACAAAATGTCTCTGTATTAGTCATTTGAAGACTACATCATGGTTTGCATGGCATCAAAGCTCATTGCGTGCACAAGGTATGTGACCTAGCTTCCGGTGAAAGCAATTAAGTGAAGTGTATTTGGGAGTGACTCCTTGCACAATGTTGTCTTCTCCTTGTGTCTTGGAATCTGAAAAGAAGAAAAGTTAGATTCTATGTCTTAATGTATTAAAGACAATCAAAATTCATCCATTTAGTAAGCGCCTTTCTGTTGTTGAGATTGAATGCATACAATTCCGACAAAAGTGGAAGTTCTTCACATGTAAGATCTAGCTTGAGTTGTGAAAGAGTTGTGCTTGACATTGTCTCCATCATAGTAAGTAGGCTATCTCGAAAGTAGAGCTCCATTGATAAAGTTTTGTTCTCAAGGCTAGACTCTGTATCTTGGTTGAGTAAAATAAGCTGCCTACTAAGAAGATGATATCAAAAATAGTAAAACGACACTATGAAATTTTGAGAGCTTATAATGAACTTGCAAATTATAACACATATTAGGAATGTGTTATACTTAAACTTAGTTCAAGGCACTAGCACAAGGATGTAAACCTCAAACATAAGCTCAAGCCTCACTTGTTGTTGCTATGTAGGATACTAAGATAAGGAGTGAACATAGGTTCAAGCTTCACATCCCTCACCTAAACTAGCATGTGGGCATGAGGTTCAATCGTAGTTCAAGGCAATTCTATTGTGACTAGAGGTTGGTATCATAAATTTAGCATTAACACATTGCCATAGCATCAACCCATAGCTATATTTCTTTGTGTATATACAATTACCAAATAATTGGAGGATTACTTAACATTGTTAATCTGTACGAACAATGCTTTAATGAATAGCACTTCCATCAAATATTGCACCACACTACTCAGAACAATATACTGTCAGCAAATTCAAGACATTTTAGAGAGAGAGACCAATGGGGTAAAAAGCATCATCAAAGAGACTACAATATTAAGAAAATGCGATAACAAATGAGAAACAAAAATGGACTTGTTTACAAGCCTTGCTAAAGAAATTTTTGTTTTGAGGGGATCTCAAATGAGGATGGTGTTTAGAAACACCATGATAACAAATGAAGAACAAATAGATTTTAACAAGTACCCTTAGTTATGTAGGCAATTCATGAATATTCAAGGAGCTAACCCAATACATATGTAGCCCAAATGATAAGTTATTTTCATTTTTTGGCTTTCTTGAATTGTCGCTTTCAAATAATACGTCTTGTATTCTAGCATCACCTTGCATTCCTAGACAAAAAAAGTGATTCTAGCATGTTTCACATATTGTGATTCCAAAAAGCCGCAATTCAAGTGCTAGTGTTTAGTGCTCCTCAATAGATAAATTGAGTTCCTTCAAAGAGAGAGATCAAAAATTGGGAGGAGACATGAAATATTTATCTTCAAATAGCCCCAATATCAAACTTGTTAACACATAGAAAGCATTTCTTAACTTCACCATATTGTCATAAACCAAAATTGTGAACCCATAGACCGTGTAAAAATTGGCAAGCTTGGAGCTAGACTTACAAATCTCTAGGTGAGGAGGGTCGCATAAATTTTAGCCTGATGAGGTAGAGACATTTGATAATGGTTTCTAGCTAGAAAGGGTCCTGCTACAGCACTCATGAGGATTGAAATTGAGTCTCCAAGTCATGAGGCCCAAACTAATGAGTTAGAGACTTATGAAGATTGCTATCAATTAGAAAACGTGTTGCAAGATTCTCTAACTCATGAGGCATGAACTTAAGTTCAATCCTCAATGAAGTATAAGAGAATTTTTCACATGTTTTTAAGCTAGAAAGAGTCCTACTAGAGTTCTCAGGAGGCTTGAAAAGTGAATCTCTTAATCATGAGGTTAAAACTGAAGTTTTAGCCTCGTGAGCTAGAGACTTAGATAGGATTGTAGATGGATTCCAGCTTGGTAGAGTCACACTAGGGTTTTTATGATTCTTAGAAATAGAGTCTTGAGGCAATGAGACTCAAACATGACTTCGGGCCACATGAGGTAAAGACTCATCAATTCAAGCCTTGTGAGATACAAAATCTTCCAAACAATTTCTAGGTAGAAAGAGCTCTACTAGAGTGCTCATGAGGATTGAAAATTGAGTGTACAATGTGGGATAATAATCCACATCATCACGTAATCAACATCCTAGTGTCACAGCAATCCGCATTCCAATGAACATCATGTGGCCTTGTAATTGCCCAACATTCATATACTCAATAATAAACACTTCTTTCTTACATATTGTTTCTTTATATCTCTCCTACATACCTTTTTTTGTGGCTTAAAAACTTCTCTCTTTCTCTCTCTTCCTCTCCCGAGTTCCTTCTCTTAATGTGGCTCTTGCCTCCTCTACATGGTATCATGGTAGCAAAGAAGAATATCCTGACTTCTCTTTGAGAAGCCCCACCACGCATACCCTTGGTAGCAGCTACGCCTTGTGAAGACTCCCCATCATGCAGACTCTTATGCTTCTCCTACTTTGGGAAACAAATCTTTTCATGGCCCTTTGGGTTTCCCTACGACAAGTTCTCCATATCTGATGTGGAGCATCACCTTGCACTTTCAAGCCCCAACATTCCTCGGCTCCTCTGAACCTTCCTCAGTTTCCCCATGAGTGTAGTCCCTTCTTGTAACCTCAGCATGTGACCTCAAGCATGGTTCGGAAGCTTTGATCAGGTTCCTACTTGCAAGCACCGGAGAACGCCCTCTTGGTGTCTTCCTCCTTCCTATAGGCCATGATGAAGTGGATCTCCTCAAGCCTACCGAACCCCGTCGTTCATATTGTTAGTGCCGCTACCATCACTGAGGCCTTCTTGCCAACCACGATGCTCCTCTGGTTCAATGTACCCAAGCGTAAACTCTTAGAAGCGTTGCCCACGTTGCCTCTGAAATTACCTCTTTGGTTAAATCCACACAGAACAAAACCCTACTGTCAACCCAACAATATATGACTTGCTTGTTTGCACCACCAAAGCCTTCACTAGCATAAACCAGTTACAAGTTGCAGGCCAAGCTCGTGAATGTTAGCCTGCTTGTGCTTGTTTTACTGATGCATTTGTGGTGCCACATTTACCTGCTCGTGCCACTATTGCACCAATGTACCAACTTGAACTCCATGTAGCCATGCCTCCATCCTTGGAGTCAGGCATTGGCCCCTTCCCAACGCTGTTGTTGCATATGCTGAGGGTGATGGTGATGCTACCATCATTGAAGACTTCCTTGAAAACCTATGTGCTACAAACCATGATATGGCTCAACTCAACTAGACACCATCCTTTTCTGGTGCTCCCCACTCATCATGTGCCCTAGTTGTAGTCAACATTGCAGCCCTCTAGATGCTAGCCATATAAGAGCCATGTTCAAAAACCCCTTTATCAACTTTCCATGAGTGCAGCCATGCATGTATCTTCTCATGTACACATAGCTAGCAAGGCTACCATCCATTTGAACCATTTTGTGCCTCGCACTCCTAGACCATAAACCGTGCTCTCATCCGAAAAAAATCCTGCACATTTAGGAAAAATTCTTGATCTCCTCTAGCATTTTCTTGTGTGAAGATGTTACAATGGAGGCCACTGCTACAAGCAATGCTGCATCTACTGCCTCTGGGGCCTCTATACCACTACATGGATCTGCACCACAATTCAGTACTACAATTTAACGATGGTCACAATGGTTTTTGTCTTCAAAGCTAGTCTTAGCCCGATTAGACCCACAATGCTATATAAAATGTGAGAAATCCATGCGGTTGTAGGTAATCAAACTACCCCTTTTGTTGTTCTTGCACATGCCACTTTTGTCAAAAAACCCCACACAAAACCTGCCCAACACCTAAGAGCCGCTTTGGCGGCAAGCCACCTCGCAAGCCTCCTGCATCAAGCAAATTATCCAACCTTCCAAAGATTTGAGCAAATCCAAGTTGTGGTCTTTCCTTGAAGCTAGTGTGAATACCTCCTCAAATCTATTTTCCAAACTATGTTTACTTGATCCTTACATGACTGTAACCCTCCCTCTCGAGCATCAATTTCTCCCTTTATCGAGGGAAACCCTCTTTCACACCAATGATACTACCTTGAATCCCTTTCATTTGACACTTCTCAATGACATTTCTCTTTCATTGGTAGCTAGAGTGTTGCAAAGTGTCTTGCAAACACCAAATGTTTGCATATCCTCATGGTATTCCATTGCTTTTGACCCTGATGGACAAGTTGATCATCTTTCAACCTCATGATTCAAGTAGCTCCCTCTCAGTTACCTGCTTATAATAATATTGAAGCTGCTAACAATACTCCTCGATAATCTATAGCAAGTTGTTGGCCTCAACACATTGGTCTTATCCATCTCAATCTCCTATATCAGGTGTCCAACCACTACAATCATCTTTTCAGCCAATACACCTTATCCACAACATTGATTTGTACTCCCAAACTTGGATGCATGCATTTATCTCACTTGCAGAGGCGAATGTGTGGTTTACAAGCTCATGAAATCACTCATACAATGGACTTGGTAAAGTCATCCAAAGAAGCTATCAGAGCTATTGAATAAACCAAAGCAAACAATAGATTCCATCCCAAACAGTGCACCTACACACGCGGATGATGTGTCTTAACAATCCTAATCCACATCATCACCTAATCAACATCCTAGTAGGCACAACGGCCCGCATTCCAATGAGCATCGTGTGGCCTTGTAATTGCTTAGCATTTATGTATATAATTGCACCCCTTGTTCTCAATTATCAACGACTTCTTTCTTGCCATCTCTCCTGTGTACCTTTGTCTCTAGCTTAGCAACCTATCTCTCTCTCTATATATATGTCTATTTCTTGGGTTCTTTCTCTCTCTAAGGCTCTTGCCTCCTCTACATCCAAGTTATGGGGCTCAAACTTAAGTTCGAGCCCCAGAGCTAAAGATTGAATGCTCAAATAGAATGAGTCATACTAGAGTGCCCCATGAGGCTTGAAAACTAAGTGTCCATGTCATGGGGGGGCTCGAACTTCAGTTTGAGCCTCAAGAGCTATAAACTGAATGCTGAACTAGAAAGAGTATTGCAAGTATCTTTGTCTCAAGAAGCTCCTGCGCCACATGAGATAAAGAATCAATTATAAGAACTCTTCCAGATAGTCTTAGAGAGCTTACAGAGTGCTCTTCCATGAGTGTGTTTCTACTTAAGTTTGAGAGCGCTCTACTAGTCAATGACAAGTTCTAATCATGGAGATTGAAAATTGAGTGTCCAAGTCACGAGGCTCGAACTTAAGTTCGAGCCCCAAAGCTGGAGACTAAATTCTCAACTAGAACAAGTCATACTAGAGTTCTCATGAGACTTGAAAACTAAGCGTTCAGGTCTTGAGGCTCGAACTTAAGTTCGAGCCTCAAGTTCTATAAACTAAATGCTCAAATAGAAAGAGTATTGCGAGTGTCTTTGTCTCAAGAAACTCTTGCGCCTAATCCCGGGCCACACCTATTAGGTTAGAGACTTTTGCAAATGGTTTCTAGGTAGAAAGAATTTCGCTAAAATCTCTAGCTTAGGAGACTTGAAAAACAAGTTTCTAGGTCATGAGGCTCGAACTCAAATTCGAGCCTCAAGAGCTAGAGACTCTAGGAGTAGATATTGTATCTTATAAGGCTTCAAGCCTCTGACGAGCTAGATACACATGAGAGAGAGAGAGAGAGAGAGAGAGGGAGGGAGGTTATATGAGGACTCCTTATTATGAAGGGATTCTGCAACAAGATGTTTGCATAAAACTTAGCAACAACTTTCATGATTTTCAACACCTTCATTTAACCATGAATTATGACCAAGAGAAAGAACATACCTTGAGTTACGTCCACCCATGACAAGAAATGAAGGCAATCTTGCTGAAGAAAGAACCAACACCGATTGATAGTGCATGGTCGTAGTAGGTAACAAAGCCTGTAGGGCTCTTGGCTAAGTTGATAGGCTCTTTGAGTGGGTGTAATTAGCACATGGGGCGCAATTGTGGCATTGAATATGAGGCTCATAGAAGAAGAGGCAATGAAAGGCTCTATGCAAAAGCAAGGTTCAGAAAACAACTGCAGCATAACAAGATACTTTCGTGCAGGAATCAACGATAGCGAAGAAGAAGTTTTATGACAGAGGCAACAATTCATGGAAAAGAAGAAGAAGCGAAGTTTTATGACAGAGGCAACAATTCATGGCTCCTCAAGGTGATGCTCAGTCCATGCCACAACAGCTGATGGAGGGTGCATGAAAGAGGAAAAGCAGCAACTTCTCATGAAACAACTAGAAGAAGTAAAATTTGCACTCTTGAAAAGGGTGAAAATCCATGGTCCTCAAGGCGGTGGTGGCATTCAGTTCATGCCAAAACTCATGGAGGGATCAAGGCATAGCACACAAGGTGGTTCGGTATCATGGGGAGCTCACTATAACACAGATGTAGTGAGAGGGCATGGAGGACACGTCGTCAGAAGTTCACGACAGAGGTCATGGCGAGCTTTAGTATCTTGCCCCACAGCTGGCAGTGAGATCACGGTAGCATAGTAGCAAGAGGGCATGTAGAACAAAATAGACTTTCATTGTCACACCTCATTTCATGTGCGAGCTCACGGCGGCACATCAGCGATACGTCACCATGACAGGTTTTCTATCGTTATTTTCAAAAATGAAAACTAACGTTCGATTTCAAATTTGACAGACGTATCCGTCAACTTTGACAAAATTCGTTAGTGTCTTCTCCATCATTCCTCAAGCTTGCCAGTGTTAGGGGTGAAATGTATCTTAATCGATCATTAAATCCAGGTTAGATTTTGAGCTTGCCTTTAAGGAAACCGGAAAATTCACACAAGTTTTTAGTGTAAATACTAGCAAAAGGTTCAATTTTTGACATGACAAATGGGGAGAACTTCAAGTTTGCCCTTATTTCCTTTGGTTATGGAAACTAAATTTTTGTAGTCCTAGCTCAAACTTTAGCTCGAGCCTTGTTTCCTTTTACAATTTGTTGCCCGTGGTTGTAAAAGAATTATCAAGGCTAGTTTGTCCTACACATTTTAGAAACTAGCGCGAAGATGCCAAAATCTATATAAGATGCTGCAAAGGCAAAGGCGCACGACGATGCGAGGAGCAAAAAGCATCGAACATGTGCAATGAAGGAGTCCTCAAGCAATAAGGGGCAAAGCCAACCATGGAAACTCCAAGCTCTCGTGTGACGTAGGCTTGGGAGGGATGCAAGCTAAGCGAGGGAGGTTCATAATTTTAATACATATTGCTTATGGATTTTTCTACACGTGAGACTTCATAGTAGATTGGCTTAGGTTAGAAGTCTTTGTTCGTAGTCATAGGTAATCTCGCTAAGCGCACATAGTCTAGGGATATCAAAGATGCCACCGACCCTGCATTCTTCAAAATATGTCAAGTGGGACCTTAGGAGACTCCAACCATTAAAAAAAGAATTATCAAGGCCTAGTATGTATCACAAGTATTTTTATACAATATTTCATCATACAATCTCATGAGATTTTGTGATAGTGGCACCACATATATCTAGCTTGCTGTTTTTGGGGCAAAGGATCACCATGTTGATGTAGAAGCTCATGAGTCCCATTTTCTTACATCAAGAATGTCTAAAATCTCTTGCAAGTTTCTTATTATTTTCAATTTTGATTTTTTTGCTTTTATAGTTCGCTATTTTGGATGTTTAAGTTAAAACTCATGTATCCAATGGAAATTTTGAAATGTGGGCGGCTCTTAAAGCCTCAATCTCTAGTTTGAGCCTTGCCAAAACTGTGCACAAGAGAAGTGCTATGAAAGTTTTTAGATCAAAATACTCATTTTAATCCTTCTTGTTTCTAGTATGAGAGAATTAAAAAGTTCTAGTAAACTTTCAAAAGATGTTTTTGAAAAAATCTCAAACTACATCCCACACTGTGAACTACGACAACATCGCGAGGTTTTGCAATCCCAAAAAAATCTCTTGGTGTAATGCTCTAAACAAAAAACAATGACAAAGAATACAATGAGTTTCTACATGTCTTGTAAATTTGTACACAAAGCTTCATTTTCGAATTCTAGGTTGTTGATCGCGTAATCTAGTACCAAATTCTAGCATGGAATTTTAGTGGTGGGTGGCTCCTCAAGCATAAAACAAGATTGAACATGACATGATGCTATTATCTTCACAAAAATTACTAGGAGAGGTTTTTAGCACATCAACTTTCATTTGATTAGCTCCATTTTAAGGTGTGAGAGCATTCGTAAGTTTTTATTGATGTTCGTATAAATTTTTGAGAAATTTTTCTTCTACACGTTGTCGTGCCATGGTACGTTCATAATGTGAAATTAAAGTATCTACCTCACTCTTAATCTTTATGATGTGTGGGACCAAATACTACAATGTACATAGTGTGATATATGTGAAAATAGATGCCACGGTTGCAGCTCTGTATATACCTTGCCGGGCGGGCGTGGCCCTACACGTGGTACCATGGAATGCTTTTTCACATAAATATTTGCCTAATTTGCTTTAGGAATGTACAAATGTCAAGTGTTTCGAAGTGGCACACTCGTTTTGCCTAGAAAGTTCAATGCGGGCAATCTCGACCAAAAATAGCCAGTTTTGTGCGCTGGCGTGAAAGACGTGTCCAAAGTGCTTACCAAGTGGGAAAATGAGGTTCAACATGAAATTTAAGCCCAATGAGATTTTTCCACAATTTTAGGGATTTTTCCCAGCTCGTTTGGGCTTTTTACGGACAAAAAGTGACATTTTTGGGAAACTGGCCTAAAAATGGTCAAAAATAGCCTTAAAAATGCCCAAAATAGCTCAAAATTCCACATCGACGACACTGGTGTTGTTTCTCAAGTTGTGTGGGAATTTTTAGAGCCAAGAATGAGCTCATTTGGGGACATGAGCAAGGAGATACAGCCATTCCTTTACAGGGTGCTAGTGCAGTCCAGTGCTGCTTCCACTACATGGTTGAGGCTCTGAGGCCTCCAATTAGGGTTTCTCCTCCTCAAATAACTACTTGGGCTTCTCCAATGAAGTACTGAAGCTTCCATGAAATGGTCACAACGAAGAATCGAAGCGTAAATTTAGGGTTTTTAACAGGTCGAATGAGCACTGCATCTGTGTAATTGGGAGCGAGGCTACACCTAATCTTCACACACACAAGAGTTTTGAGTTAGTATTGGTTCTTTTTCAAAGTGGATCTTTCATGGATGGAGTTTTGTTCTTTTTTAGTGTGTTTTTGGCTTCAAATATTCTACGCCTTGCTTGATTTTGCTACTGAGGCGGTCCGGGGCGGGCAACAAGAAGAGCAACCTCTAGACACCCTTCAAGGCTCGCATGCTGCTCAATGGGGCTAGGGCACAACACAACACAAACCAAAACCACAAACCCACAGACAAATCCCAACTACACAAGGGGCACCACCTAGTTTAAGAGCGAACTAGGACGCAAAAGAGGAGAATCGTTAGGGCAACCCACAAACAAGCAATGAATTTACACTAACCCTAACACCAATGGAACACTCTCACACACTAAAACACGAGAGAGAGAGAGAGAGAGAGAGAGAGAGAGAGAGAGAGAGAGAGAGAGAGAGAGAGAGAGAGATGGTGTACAACTTAGCTTCAACTTTATATTTTGCACAAAAAGGAACTTAGAGCTTGCGGAATCAAGTGACAAGATTTGGTTATAGCATCACTAGCACATTGTCTTAGGGTTATGGGAGCCCTCTCACCATCCACCCTCTTACAATGGTAGCCAAACAATAGCCAATGAATCACAAGAAACAAAACAACAACCTTCAATGAAACAAGTCACCTTATGAAGCTGAATGAGTTTGCCAAGCCAAATTGGGGGAGAAGCGTGAGCCTTTGGACATGAATTGCACCCAAAACTACCAATTCATTGAAGCTGAATGAGTTTGCCAAGCCAAATTGGGGGAGAAGCGTGAGCCTTTGGACATGAATTGCACCCAAAACTACCAATTCATTGATGTTGGGGTAGATACAACAATGGTAGGAAGAATATCTTCTACTCGCACTCACTCAAACTAGCTCAAGCTTTTCTATGCACCAAGGTGATGGTGTATAGAAAGCTTACTCTCTCTTTACAACCAAGATAGAACTGGCGTGTGGTAAGCTCAATCTAGTGTGCAATGGTATAGTGATGTCTTTTACAAGGAGGAATGGGTTCTATTTATAGGTTTTAGAAGCCTTGATTAGGATTAAGCCTAATCAATTTTATTAGGAAAGATCAAGGATTATGAATTTTTATGAATTTCAAATGAGAATGGGGTCTCTCTTTTCTCTTGAGTCACATGGATGTGGGCTCAAGTAAGAGAATTATTGATGTGGTGAAAGGAGAGAAACTTCCATGGGAGTGAGTGAATTTTTTTTACTTGTGCGGTTGCCTACTCCATATGTTGATAGTGTGGGTGCATTTTTACAAGAGAAGTTAGTTGTTAGTGGTAATAATCACTAGAATTGTTAGTGATACATTTACAATGGGTAGGATGAGTTGATTTGATGAAGTAAGAGGGGTGAATTAAAAGAGAATCATAGAGATGGTGAATCTTTGAAGAAGCTTGAACTCACCCTTGTGTAGATTGTGGATAAAAATGACCGCTTGTCTTCTTCTTCTTCTTTGCTTCTTTACGCCGCCGCCACGGTTGACCACGACGATGAAAAGAGGATTTGTTGATGAAAAATCCTCAATTTGAAGAAGTTATCATGGTTAAGATGCTGAATTTTAGATATTTTTAGGAGAGGTAAATGAAATTGTAACATAGAAGCAATAGAGAGAGACATGGAGAGGGTGTATGTATGTAGAGGTTCATAAAAGAACTATAGGGATGAGAGAGAAGGGTAATGGTGAAGAGGGTGGGAGAAGCCATGGAAATTACAGGTTTGAGTGAGGGAAGGAGAGGGAGGGATGTGTAAGAGTGAGTAGGTGTGTGGAAGGGTGAGAGAAGACTAAGGGCTACTTGTGAGAAAAGTGGGCAGACTGGGGTCCACTCAAAAAATCATAGCTCACCGCTCGTAGCTCCAAAAATCATGAAAAAATTTGAGGTGATTATTCAGAGCGTGGGCTACATTTTCTCCTGTGACCACCGCTCCAAATTCGGATTGGAGATAGGTGCCAAAATTCTCACCAAAAAGCCCGTTTTTATGCCTGCAAAAGTCTTTTAGTGGACCCCTCCTTTGTTGAATTTGTACAATGCATCCAAGAGTGAGTCCCTCCTTTGTCATATTATAATACAAAGCATCCAAGTTGCCCTTGACCCATGCATGGAGGAGGATTATTGGTGAATAAAGAAATATATACATGGTGGGACTAGTGTATGGACTATTCATGGACTTTAGCTCAATGAGCACATGGTGTTAGAATAATGAGTAAAAATAATAATAAAAATATGGAGGAGTTATGGATATGGAAAGATATTGGAATCATATGATATGGTCCCTCCTTGAATTATTTTGGGTGAAAGAGGAAAAGGTATGCAAGTAAATAATATAATAACTGTAACCAATGAGTAGAAATCAATTTTTTGTTTTCATGAGGGTGAGGGTGAAAATGTGGGAGTGATTTGTATAAAGGAAAAATATGAGGTTAGAGTATGTACATATTGGCAAAAAATATAATTATGGTGTAAGAGGATGAAAGAAGGTGTACATAGGTTTAATAAAACACACACCTAAGTAGAAATATTTAAATAAAATACCAAAATAATTATAAAAAATCCCTATATTTAGGCCATATATACAATGAAATATTTACACACAAAGAGGTCATAATATAATTTTATTTATTTATTTTTTATTTTTTTGGTTCAACTAGCCCAGTGACTAGCTAGCTGAGGGTTTTTAAGAAGATATGGGAAAAGCCCCCTAATTCACACACGCCTATGTACAGTGAAATGGTAGGGATAGCCGTAGCATTTGAGTGAATTTGGTAGGGTGGAGTAACTTACTATGGCAATTATGGAGAGCCGAAAAACGGCTATCACTACGAATCCTCACAGTCAGAGGCCCGACGCTTTCCTAGTCGCACTACGCACTTCTTGACACGTTTTTGGTGAACCCGACGCAAAGTAAGCTAGGGTGAGGGTTCAAAAGCTTCATTGAAGGTCTAAAATCAAAGCTTTAAAGCTATGGAGCAACAAGAGCAATAGGGGGTTCGGTTTGATCCAGTCACAATGCAAATGTTTCAAGCTTTTGCAGTGTTTATGCAGCAGCAGCAAGCTGCAGAAAGGAGGGATCTCTCCTCAACCAAAGCGCTTCAATCTGTGGTGAAGAAATTGGACCAATTTAAAGGTAAAGGTATAAAAAAGTATCTTTGTGGATATGTAAAGGAGATGGAGCTTCATCGAGTGCCCGAAGCAGAGATGGTGCAAAGTTTTGAACTTGCTGTGGTTCCTGAGATCAGAGAGCATGTAAGGGGAATTAGAAATGAGCATGGGGCAACTTGGGAAGCATTCAAATTAGCCTTGAAGGAAGAGTATTTCATGGAGGACTCCGAAAGGGTAACAAAGAGGACTTTCTTAGAGTGGGTAGTTCGGCCAAAATAGGGGCTCTCGCCTACCGAACTGCAAAGGGAATTCGAACGCCATTATGATCAACTTTCAAGAACTGAAAAGGCTACTCTAAACTCGGAGAAGACAGAGCTCTTTTTGCAAGCCGCAGGTAAAGAGATTCAAGAGAAGTTACAGTTACTACTTGAGGATAAGGATGCGGAACAGTGTTTGAAGATTGATTGGAATGAGGTCGAAGACGCCATTTCACTTCTAGCTAAGCGACAACGACGAAGAGATAAGATGATAGTCAACCCTACTCAATCCCCAAGTGTTTCCGAGAGTCCTATAAAGCCTCTGATTGTGGTTCCAAAGAGTGACAAATCCATCCTAGATGATATTGTCAAAGGAATGCAAGAGCTCAAGTTAAAGCTTACAAGGCTAGAAGAAAAGGGGCAACCATCAGGTCAATCTACAGGGCAACGACCGCAAACCAGAGAAGGCTTTGTCAATAGAAGCATATGGTGTGATAGTACTGACCATGGAAGGAGGGATTGTGAAAGTTTTAAAGACGCTTTGACAAAGGAGCTCGTTTTCTTTAAAGATGGAAAAATTCACTTAAGTGAAACAGGTAAGCTCTTGGGAACGAACTTTGGCAAAGGCGGGATGAAGAAACTAGTTGAGGACATGGCTACTAGCCATGCCATCTCAATGGTTGAGGCAGCCGCCTATGGGTTGAAGGTGGATCCTATTAAAAGAAAAGGATCAATCAAGGCTGGAGAAGAGGAATCTAATGGTATTGGAGAGCTATGGCCATGCGCTATAGAGTCTGCTATGAAGGGTAAAATGACTACAGAGGTTTTACATGAAGCTGGAGATTGCATTCGGCTTGAAACAGGTTGGAATGATCCTATGGACTCTTTGTCAGTGCATGCATATATTGCCAAATGTCAAGCAAATGAGGCCATTGTTGAAGAGAAACGTAGGCGCGAGAATGGGGATGAAGGGCCTTCAAAGCGGGCAACGAGGAGTGGAGGTAGAAATGACACAGTGCCTCCTAGATCACCTTCCCTGACACAGATGCCTGTCCCCGAAGTGCCTATGCAAGAGGCCTCTAAAGACAAAAAGAAGGATGCAACAAAATCGAAAGCAAAGGGTCCGGCCTACAAACTCCAATCCGATATAGAGGCAGCAACGGATCTCAAAAAGGTTTTGGAAGAGAGGATTCTAAACAGTAAGGTGGAATTTACCTTGGGTGAGGTCCTTGGTATAGCAAAGCGGGAATTCCACGAAGAAATAATTGATATCATAAAGAGGAAGCGACAGTCTCTTACTGAATCTATCCATGTACAGGGTGAAGAAGAGACTTTAAATGCACAGGGTGTACAGGTCTATGGAAAACAAGGTGATGAAACTGTTGTTGGATGCTACAAGTCTAGGGGAGGAGTAAAACACGTTCGCATCTTGGATGATGAAGATGAAGTGGAAACCACTCACAAGAGGTACTACTTGAATAGTCACTGGGCAAGAGCAACTTTTAGACACTGGTAAAAGTGGGAGACTTAGAAGAGCCATACATTGCGTTGATAGATCATGGGTCGGAAATTAACCTCATGTCAAAGAGTCTTTATCAAAAAGGGAAATGGCCAATTGATATAAATCATGGATGGATGATTCGTGTAGCAAACAACTCATTAGGGAAGCTGTACGCAGCTTGTCCAAATGTAAAGGTGACTATTGGGGATGTGAAAGATGACCAAAATTTCTTTGTACAGGAGATGTCTACATATGCTCTTATCCTTGGGCAGCCATACATCACTGCTACTCGCATGGAAACCAAGGTGTGGATGATGGGTCAGCTTATGCAAGGATTAGGAGCAGGATGGAAAGCGTGCAGTACAATTCCTTACTGTGTGTGTGGACCATGAAAGGAACCGTGAAAGTCTTAGAGAGCAACCCTTGCCAAAGACGACATTAGAAAAATATGGACTCTCCTTAGGCCTTTTTGATTAGTGAAGGCTTAAGGGAGAACCAATGAGAAGGCTCTTGGGATATCACCTAGAGGGGGAGGAATGGTAGGGGTGCAGCCTAATTGTCTCCCTCTTCAATGCTTGGTTCTTAGAGAGAGGTGGGAGGTAGGCTAGGGGGGTGGGGGGGGGGGGGGGGGTAAATAGGAGGAGAGAGGTGTCATAAAAGAGGGAGGGACCCCCCAAAAAAAAACGCGCATGCTTAAAAACCCTAAAAATTGAATTTTTTAAAAAAGTTCCAGAGTTGACCCATTTGCCTCCAAAACTACCCCAAAACATAAACTAACTTAAAAAAGTCAAATTTTTCCCCCAAAATCCACTTTTCTCTCTCTCCCTCATTACTTTTCTCTCCCACACTCTCCCTCTTCTCCCTCCTCCCATTCTCTCTCTACAGTCAAGGCAACCATAGCCAAAAGCTTTCCACCACTCTCTTCCTCTCTCTCCATAGCTCCCCCTTCTCTCACACCTTTATCAACCCTCTACAGTCCCACACTCCATAGCCCACAGCTCCACTATCCTCTCTACCTCTATACCTCTCACTCCTCCATAGCCAACAGCTACAAGAGGTGGATGCACAAGCGTGGCACATGGATACCCTTGCAGCTGACAGCCGAAGAGGTTAAATCCTTTGAAATTCGTGTCCGCATGCCCAATAACGAGGTGGAGGTGGTTGCAGTGAATCCGCATTGGACTCTTGCCAATCTTCGGAAACACTTTGTCATAATGGGATTCGAGGATGTCGGTAATGCAAGTTTCAAACTGGAACAACGCAAGGTTTGCTTTGTGCTTGCTTAGGTACCTTTTGTTATTTTTTGTGGGTTTTTGTATTTTGATTGCCCATTTTTTGGTTGTATAGATTCGAAGGCGGATGGAGGCCACTATGCTTGTTTACAAAGATTGGGCTACAGACGAAATCATCTTGTCTAAGTGAATTGGCTTGTAACTTTAATCGTTTATATATTGGATATTTTATTAAAGATTTTGAAAAGTTTTAAGGTGTTGTACTTGATTTTGTACTTGAGTTTTAAGGTGGTGTAAATTTATTTTTTAAATGCATATTTTTTATTTTTTTCGAGATGGAATTTGTCTATATAAGGGGGACCACCTCCTCATTTCACCATTTTCATCCCAACACTGCAGAGAGACCTAGCATACCCAATCACGCAAAGAGAAGAAATGGCTGCTACTAGTGCTTTAGATGCATTCCTTACTGAGGTTGGGCATGCAAATCGCCCTGAGCTTCAAGCATTTTTCACAACCCAACCCGATTTGGAAACCACCTTGATCCTCCACTCTCAATCTCTTGAGCACATTACTTCATACATTTCCACGTGCATGGGGAGATTCATTGTTGAGTTACCAAACCGGCCAGGGCAATGGGTCCCTGAAGGCCTTCTCCACCACATCTACCAAGGGGACATGCCATTTCATCAGCGGCTTGCACGCTTTGCCACCATAGCACAACCCGCCGAACAATATGTGCGGCTTGAAGCTGATGATATGCGAGCAATGCGTAAGGGAAGGATCAGAAACACTTTTTTCACTATTCAGGCCATAATGATCTTCCTCCTTCACGAGTGCCCAGCAGGCCCCGACGTAGTGCTACCACACTTGCAGATCGGCGGGGTACTGGCTGATGTGAAGGACCCCAAGCCCGCGGCCATTGACTCATCCGCAGAGGAGAGGACGCTTGCCTTGACCTACCCTGTAGGTATTCAAGGCCTCTTGGAGGCCTCTCCATCTGTCGGTTCATCCTCGGGACCTCCTGAACGAATCACCACTCGGGATGCCATCCCTGAGGTAGAGATTACCCGCTTCTCCTCCATTGTGGTGGATGGGGAGGAGTTTGTGTTTATGCACGATCTGGAGAAATCCTTTGAGATTCGCATGGATGAGTGTTTCGCCATCCTCGATGCCCATGGCAAGTTTGAGGTTGATACCACCACCTCCCACGACGATGATCTCCTACTACCCATGGGGAATACTTTGGCGGACATAGTGGCGATCGCACAAGCTGAGGTGGCAGTGGCCGAGCAGGCCAAGGTCTCTGAGGAGGAGTTTGTGGTCGTGCAAGCCATGTGTTTGGCTAAACGCGCAAGAGTGGATTCACCACCATCTGCTGCAACACCTGTTTTGCTTGATCCAAAGGGGAAGTCAAGTGTGGATGTTTACTTGCACCCGGATGCCGATGAGGAGGATCGTAGACAAGAGGTATAGATGCTCACTTACATTTGATTGTTACAAATGATTTTGTTAATGTTATATCATAATTCTATGCCATATCTCAGAAAACCTATGTTTTGCAAGATGATCTGGAGGTTGACGCCTGGTCGCAACGGTCAGGGGGGAGGAGGACGCCGTTCGGAACTCAAGCGACACTTGCTCACTACCTCGGCACACTTCCCACTGGTGTCGTGGTGTTTGTCCATGCCGACTACTCTCCCAATGGTCGCTACAACATTTTTGCTCTCCGTTCACTCTCCAAGGCGTTGTGTTTAACAACACTTGCCCAAACGGCCAACCTTGTAGTGCTTGTAAAGAAAGATTTTTCAATATTCACTTTCGGTGTTAACTTTCGCGGGTGCCTTATTGCCCATGTCGGCATGAACCAAGCTGTAGGGGTTAATGACACCCAAGAAATCACAACCACTTTACTTAACAGGGAGCCACCCCAAAAAGCCAAGCGCCAGAAAATTGTAATTCGAAAGATCCTAAAGCAAAAGCCGGATATCATGTAAAGCATTGATTTCTTTAATGAAACTACTTTTTGTTGTCTATGACTCTCTTTCTTGCAAGGTTTTGAATTTGTTATATGTTGGGCTTCCATTGTGTTTGAGAAGCACCATAATTTCTGCTATGACTACTAAAGGGTTTGGCAGGCATTAAAATGAATAAAATGCATACTTTGTTATATCTAGGCTTCCAAAGTTATGGATGTGCCTAGTAAAGGGCTTGGAAGTCCCTAAAATATGCTACCACAAGGGCGCGCATTGGGGCCTTCCATCAGCAAATGAAGTGTGCAAATGCGCGCCCTTGTGGCAGATGATTTTGGACCCATCTAGGAGCATAGCCAGGTGCAAAACAGAGTGACAAGACATTAATAACTAGTTGCAAAATAGAAAGACATGCATACCCAGGTAACCTTAAGCCCATCTTGCCCCAGATACCTAAACTTGTATTAACTAACCACAAGAGTAAACTATGTGGCAATATCTAGCCCATTTTGGAGTATAGGACTGACATGGACTAAGGGGGGATGATTGCCAGAAGCATCTATGCTAATTGAAGCAAACAAAACATACTTATTGCTTGTCAAAATTGTCTGGAAACCATTGGAAATTGTTTGGAAAGCACTAGAAAAGGCTGCCACAAGGGCGTGCATTGTGTCCATCCATAGGCCTCTGGAAGCCCCAAATGCGCGCCCTTGTGGCAGCCAGTTTGGGGACATTCCAAGCCATTTTCAACACTTTGTAAATGCTTTTGCCATGCAATAGTGAGTCACATAGCATGGATACATCATTAAGTGCATGCCCCACTTAGCCAAGGTGCTAAACGTAGACAATTTTTCACAATAACAAGCTAATGGCTACATACATACAATAGAAGGTAGACAAAACTTGGACTAGTGCTACATCGCATGGTACAGAATTAAAACAATACAATGCACAGTGGGGTATACAATAAAAGACGCTTATATTCAACTTGTTCCCAATACAATGCACAGAGTGGGGTATACAATCAAAAGATGCTTGTATTCAAATTCTTCCCAATCTTGGAGTTCCGTAAATACAAAAAGGTTTGATGCCTAATTACAAGCTACTCCTCATGGCGCAAACGGCGAGCAAGCTGCATATCCTTGGGCATAATGGTTACACGCTTTGCATGGATGGCACAGAGGTTAGAATCCTCGAATATGCTAGTTAAATATTGCTCTGCTGCCTCTTGGACTGCCTCTATGGCCACGGCGCCCATCCGAAACTGAGTGTTGTACAATTGTAAAACCTCCCTGCATAGCCTTGCAAAAGGGGCCCTCCGAATCAAGAGCTCGGTGCTCTTTTGATAGTGTCGAATCTCCGCAAAAGCACGGCTGTGCTTTCGTACCTTCTGAGGTCGATGTGGAGGTGAATTTTTGGCACGAGTTGGGGTAGCTTGCTTCCTCTTCTTGTAAACAATGCTCTTTCTCTTTTTTTTCTGCACAGGCACTTCCAACACCTCATAATCTGATTCCACCCACTCTCCATCTGATTTGTGCTCTTCACTATTGAGCGGATGTGATGGTGTAGGTCCACTCCCTTTAGGAAGTGTCTAACCCCCAATAGACATGTGAGCTTGATCAGTTTGTATTTGGACGCCAACCCATGGGGCATCTTCATCCGTTTGCGTCTCTTCGGAGCATTCTGACGGTTGCTTTTGGCTATTTGTTTCTTTGCCTTGGTTGCTCCCTGTTGCCATCAGAATCGTTGGAGTCCGATGAATAGACAGCAAGGCGATGCTTCCTTCTCTCTTTTGGAGCTGTAGAGGATTGGCCATGCTGATTTGAAGCTCCAGATTCTTCTGTGTGGACTTCACCTTGAGCTTGTGAAGTTACAGCTTCTGTTGCTGTACCTTTGAGTCGTTGGCCATCTGGCCCCTCTGGATATGCAATCCTAGCCGTTTGTTTTGTTCTTGCCATGGTAGCACCTAGCAGGGAAAATGAGCGCCTTCAACCTTTAAATAGGTTTTTTTGAGATTTGGGCCCTTTCACACTATGCGGCCAATTGAGTGAAACTCAAATAAACCAATTGAATTTAACAACTAAACCTGGATCATGCGGACGGCTGTCGCAACGCCCAAACACTGCCTTTTCGATACTTAGTTGCACGCCAAGCTTCATGGCTCAGGGATGCTCGCGAGCGTTTCCACTTCTCGGATGCTGCAGTACGAGAGGCATTGCGTAACCGCTTTGCTAACATCGACTCTCTTGCTTTCTCAATAGTACGAGTTCTCCCAAAGGTGTGCCTACAAAACCAGTTAAACATCTCTTGGAGGTAGTTGGAGTGTGAACTACCACCACCATGCCGAGTATTCTTGAAGTAGACTCCTTTTGCTCGATAGTGGGACTTCTCCATGCCTTGTGTACTCCATATATCAAGCGAACCATAGCGGTCCATGAAGTATGCACCATGCGCATAGAGAATGTGCTAAAACAACCAAAAAGGAGATAAGCCAATAGAAAAGTTTCATTTTCAAACATTGCTTATGTATTAAGTCCGTTAAAACAAACCATGTAGTGTGTAATCTTGCTTTCAGACCATCCGTCCTTAGCGGCCTTTGTGAATTCATAAAGCACCTTCTTGAACTCCTCTCGCTGCTCAACGGTGGTGCTTGAAAGATTCATCAATTGCACAACCTTTTGAAAGGATGACCATACTAGCTTGCGTTGGTTAGCAACCTCCACATTGGGATCTTTGTCTGTCGTGCATGAACACAAATCTTTCCACAACTCCCACCGCTTCTCACTTGCTAGATCGACACTTGCCTTGGATACCTGCATTGGAGACTTTGACATCTTCTTGAAAAATTGACGTGCCTTGGCTCCATTCATGGAAACCTTCTGTGCCACCTCATATGTCTTCTCCCTACAAGTCTGTGCTACAATGTTCACCCTTGATCGGTCACATCCAATCTCATTAAGGAGCGTCTCCACCCCCTGCAAGGAGTCTTTTGACCGTTGAAGGGGCTTCATTGTGAAAGCATAATCAATGTGATTCTTTAGGATCCTATCAAATATTCGCATAAACGCATGCAATGTACAAAAGTGAACATTGTTGAGGGAGAAGGGAATTATGGGGTTCCACCCAGGATCTTTGCTATCCCTATTGGGCACCTGCAGCATATCACATGAAAGAACCGAATTTTGCCACTCCCTATTTATATGGTCATAATTATCTTTGTCCTGACCTTCCACTTGAGTTGCTCGACTTGTCTTGTGCCCTTTCGTATAGAATGGACAGGGAAGTAAAGAATTTGCACCTTGTTTGCATCCAAGCATTCACTTTATGGTCTTTAGATCACCACCTAAATGCCATTCAACATCAAACTCCCCACGTCCTGGAACCATGAGCTTCTCACCGTTTATTTGAGCTTTAATGACCTCTGTGACCCATGGGATTCTACTGAAAATCCATGCAAGGACTTCATGTGTCTCTTTCGGAACTTCAATTGCACCAAGCCACCATATATCCTTCTCTGATTGCACACTAAAAGAGGGCTTTGTTGCTTCACTCGAACTGCAAGATTGCTTGGCATAAGCTAGGGCTTCATTCATAAGCGTGATGCTCATTCTCTCCAACTTTCTCCCTTTAACAATTACACACTCATCCAACTTCAGCACGAACACAAGCTTGCCTTCAAGAACTGCCAACAATATAAAGCCTCAGAATGCATGTTATGACACATCATAGAGCATGTAGGCAACTCTAAACTAACCTGCATCACTCAAATTGTAGAAAACAGCCATGGACTACTGCAACCGTATCAAGTCCACAAAGATATGTTGAATTTGGTGTAAACAAACCCTTCGGACCGCAACGCACTGTTAGAAACAACACCGCTTCCCTTCCCGCAGCCCTTCCTTCCTTGTGATTTGCTACGGAGCGGCTGAAGAGGCATCGTGTCTTCAATATACAAGTAGTCCCCTAATCGGTGAACAACATCTTCATTTGACACCTTCTTGGCAATCGCCACTCTGTGATGAAGTGAGAATAGGTTTTCCATGACTCCTCGACTTCTTAATGCATCTTTTAACACTTGATGTATAGCTTGATAGCCCTTCGTACTAATCCCAACAGCATCACAAATATCCTGAACATCTAGATCAGTGACAATATTAGAAAAATCACTAAGAACTCTCTTAGTGATTGCGTCTTTCAAGTGTTTTGCCTCTGGAGCATCAAGCATCCCAATAAAATCCTCTTTGTTGAAACAAGAATGAAGTAAAGTAGCCCTAGCTGACACATTCTCACCGCCGCACGTTTCTTGGACGAAGTTCCTATTGTCCAAAACAACAATGATGAGTGGTATTAGACTTAAACAACATGAGGGACAGAACATGTTACCTTATAGTTGTCACCCTTCGTTTTCTTGCATCTCCACATGGTGCAAGGGTTTGAATTTTGGACAACTCTCGTTTCCTCACCCTACCTCCCATGGCAGTACTCTTCATGTGTGAAAGAGTATCCTCAAGATTTTTAATTACATTTTCCTTGGTTGTGATGGTGCTCTTTGCCTCCTCAAGCGCACTAGTAGCTGTTTGCATCTGATCTTGAAGATTGTGGAAACTCCCATTGAGCAACTGCCAATGATGCAAGTAGATCTCGGACCACGCAATCTCGTGTTTGTTGAGTCTCTTGCAGTAGCCCAACAAACCTTGCTCTCCATTTCCAACGTATTGCAACAGTGATGGAATGTTTGTAAAAGACGGATGAACATTGAGAGAAGGATCCTTTGGATACAAGCATCCGTCTGTCCAGAGATCCACATTCTTCTCCCCTTGAGCGCGGCATTCGTTGGCTGAAGGTAATGTACCCAAGCATGTTTTCTTTGTCGGAACATACTCTTGAGGTAGGTGTAGGAAAAGCCCTGGAGACCTACTGCGTGAAGAGCTTGCTGGGACATTGGTCACGTCGTCAAGAGGCATTGTAGGATGGAGAGATGGAGCTTTAAGGATGGAGAGATAGAGCTTGTAGGATGGAGAGATGGAGCTTGAAGGATGGAGAGATGGGTTTGTAGGTGCAGCAGCAGCAGGTGCAGGTGCAAGGGGGATGGGTGTAGGAGAGGAGCTTAGATTAGGAGGGAAAGTTTTCAATTTTGGGGGGAATTTCCTAAAAGTTTTGGAGGGAGTCAAAAAATGTTGAATTATGAGTAATTTAACTTAAAAATCTTTTTTTTAATATGTATATATGTTGGGGGTACTTTTTAGGGGGGAATAGAGTTTTTTTGAAAAAAGTCATTTTTTTGACCTCTTTGACCCACGGATTTGCTTAGGTGGCATGGGAGAGTTAAGAGGCCACTTACAAGTTGGCCAAAAAGCTAGAGAGAGAAGACCCTCTACCCCCCTACTTTTCAAATGGTTTACCCTCCCCTTCCCTACGTTTTAAATGGTTACCCCCCCCCCCCCCCCCCCCTTCCCCCTACCTTTTTAGGGGTCAAAGGTGGAGGAGACCCTACCAAAATAGCACCATTCAAAGCCTTTGTCCCCCTTAATCTTGGCAGGTTTCCTTGAAATTAGGGATTCTTACAAGGCCCATGGAGAGTCCATTTTTTTCCTAATGAACAAAGAATTCAAGGACTACAAGGATATGAGGGGTTTTGACCATGTACCATTGTAGAGCGGGATTGTAGTGGTACAAGAAGAGAAAGGTTCTCACATGATGTATATGCAAAGGATACATTTTCTACAGGTTTTGTAGGATTATCAGACTATGGATCTATTGCTTTTGCAGAGTGTGAGGACTTAAAGCGGGGTGAACGACAACATGTAAATAGTGTACAAAGAGGTTTGAAGATGAATGGTTTGCTAGAAGATGATGAATGCATTGCAGGTGTGTTTGATGAGTGTTCCTTTGTGGATACTATGCAAGATTTGGAGTCTTTAGTGGATTGCAATTTGTATATGGGAAGTGAGGTCGTGAAAGTATGCTCAATAGAAATGTACAAAGTCATTGAGGATTTCAAAAATTCTCAAAGTGTTGATGCACGAGTGGAGACCAAGTATAAGTCTGTGGCAAAGAAAGTGAAACCAGTGGCATTACCTCTACCAAAAGATTGCACAAATAAGATGGAGCAAGCTGCTTTGCAACCTAGCCTTTGTGACCCAAGCAAGATTGGACACAAGTTCAGAAAGGATTCTTTGAAAGAGTTGAAGGTTAGTTGCGAGGACATTTTGACAAAAGTTGAAAAGATATGCTTTGAAGACATGCTTGCCAAACACGGAAAAGCTTTTGCATTTGAGCCTTATGAGATAGGGTGTGTTGATCCATCCATTGTTTCTCCTATGGTGATCTTCACTATCCCTCATGTATCTTGGAACTTAAGACCTATTCCTGTTCAAAAGGCTCATTTGCCAAAACTCATTGAGTTGCTTAATAAAAAAAATCAAGATGGGTATCTTGGAGTCTTCTTGTGCTCCATATTCAAATAGGTGGTTCACTGTTCCAAAAAAAAATGGTTCTTTACGCTTTATTCAAGATATGCAACCTATAAACAAGGTGACAATGAGAAATATGGGTATAGGGACAATTGTTGATGAGTTTGGAGAGGCATTTGCAGGGAGGGCAATATATTCTATGGGAGATTTGTACTCAGGGTATGATCAGTTCCAACTAGCAATGAAAAGCAGGGACCTGACTACCATGAGGACACCCTTGGGTTTAGTAAGGATGTGCACCTTACCTTAGGGGGCAAATAATTCAGTTGCACATATGATGAATGGTATGAACAAAGTCCTACGTGACTTCATACCTCAAGCTACAATGCCTTTCCTTGATGATGTGCCAATCAAAGGGTGTGATGTAAGTGATAAAGATGTGGCTCTAGACTCGAGGGGGTGCTGAAAGTATGTGGCAAACCATATAAATGATTGTGATAATATCTTGTCAAGGTTGGAAGAGGTGAACCTTACCTTGTCTGGACAAAAGTCAGTGTTTGGTGTGAATGAAGTTCTTATTGTGGGACATATGTGTGGGCCATATGGTAGAAGGCCTTGTCCAGCAAAGATTGATGTAATCCAGAGAATGAAAGATAAATGTATAAATTTCACTGAGGTTCAAAGTTTCTTGGGTGCACGCGTGTTTTATGTTATCTGGATTCCGCATTATGCACATGTAGCAGAGCCTTTGTATCAACTTTTGAGAAAGAGCCAAAAGTTTCAATGGGAAGAAGTGCATACACATGCCATGAGGAAATTAAAAAAGTTGTTGCTTATGTCTCCAACTTTGAGAAAAGTAAACTATGAATGTGGAAGACATGTAATTGTGACAGTGGATACTAGCCCCACAGGAATTGGATGGGCGATTGGGCAAGATGATAATGATGGCAAGCGATATGTGGTGAGGTTTGGAGCAAATGTCCTAAGTGCTCGTCAACGCAACTATCCACAGGTAAAAAGAGAGTTATGGGGAGTAGTCACAGCTTTGAAATGTGACAAAGAGTATTTGATAGGAGAAAATGTAATAGTGGAGACTGATTGTCTACCCCTTCTTGGAATGATAACAAGTTGCTCAACTCCCGACATTGCTATGTTGAGATGGATTACCTACATAAAGTCCTTGAATCCAGAATTTAAGCATATTGCAGGGAAAGATAATCCAGTTGCGGATATGCTTTCAAGATCAAGGTATGAAAAAGAAGAAGACATGGTTGTCGAGGGCGATGATGTAGGCAAACAGTGCTATAGTATCTCTCATGCCAAGGGTGATCATGTTTTCCTGTCAAATGCACTTGAGTCCTTTACAGAGGACCTGTATCAAGGTGACTGGTTGCTCATTGGACGCTATCTGAGCACTTTGACAAGGCAAGAAGGGGTGACTGATCAAGAGTTCAAAAGAATACGGAGAAAGGCCTATGGATACTTTTTGAAAGATGGGTACTTATGGAAGCGTCCAAAACAAAGAAATGGAATGCCAATGAGAGTCGTGAATGATAAGGAGCTCAAAATGAGCTTATGAAAAATTATCATGAGAGTCTTTATGTTGGACATAGAGGTGTATGGGCCACCTTTACTAAAATGAAAGAGAGGTATTGGTGGAAAGGTATGTATAAAGATGTATCTCACTTTGTGGAGTCTTGTGAAACCTGTCAAATGTACGTCATCGTGATGGGTTGCACCCTACTTACCCATTGGCCATGCATTATAAGTGGGTAGTAGATCTGGTTACAATGCCATTGGGCTTATGGAAAATGAGATACATAGTGCTTGCACGAGAAGACTTAACCAATCAAGTTGAAGGTCGTGCTCTAAGAACAAAAAGCACAGAAGGGGTATGTAAGTTCCTCTTGGATGATGTAATTATCCGTTATGGTTGTGTTGGGAAAATAACAGCGGACAGGGGTGAGTTGGATGTTGACAAAGCAAGGGAGTTTTTCTCTAGGTTGGGCATTAAACTTGCTCTCACTACTGCATATAATCCTGAGGGAAATGGAAAATCGGAGCGTGGGCATCCTCCTATCATTAAAGCTTTGG
Organism: Adiantum capillus-veneris; assembly: GCF_014529385.1. Taxonomy (NCBI): domain Eukaryota; kingdom Viridiplantae; phylum Streptophyta; class Polypodiopsida; order Polypodiales; family Pteridaceae; genus Adiantum; species Adiantum capillus-veneris. The sequence goes on from NC_140938.1 coordinate 33,691,111, forward strand.
CTAAGTCCTGCAAAGGTAAAATGGGAGAGTGGCCTAGGTTATTGCTTTATGCTTTATGGGCTGATCATACAACTCATAGCTCAGTTACTGGTTATATGCCTTTTGAGTTGATGTATGGTCAGAAACCTATAATGCCAATTGAGGATGTAATTCCCACATGGAATGTATTACCTTGGAAAGATGGAATGAGTAGGGAAGACCTTCTTGCTTTGCGCATACAAAAGTTAGAAAGAAGGCCCCAAGATATTGAGATTGCAGTAGCACGATTGAAAGATGCAAGGTTAAAGAATAAGGATAGATTTGATAAGAGGCATAGGCTCAGACCTAAAGCTATTGAGGAAGGTGATTGGGTGTTGGTGTATGACATCAGTCTTGACAACGAACATTCAACAATAAGAAAGATTTCAAAGAGATGGTTTGGTCCTTATGTGTCTCAGCATGTACATGGGAATGCAACTTATACCTTGCATGAATTAGATGGGACAAAAATGAAGATTCCCATTGTAGGGAAAAGAATCAAGTTATTCAAAAGAAGAGGTGATACAGATCCCTTTGATTCAGAGGAAGGTCAAAATGAAGAATCTGGTGAAAATGCTATGGATGTGGATGAAGAACAAGAGGATGATGCATTAATTTCGTTGCAAGTGATGACGAAATTGATATGTATGTTGACTTGGATGAAGACTGAACCTGCAAAAGATATGTGTGGCACATGCCCGAGGATGTGCAGGTTTAGAGGGGGTGGATGTCGTGCCATGGTACGTTCCTAATGTGAAATTAAAGTATCTACCTCACTCTTAATCTTTATGATGTGTGGGACCAAATGCTACAATGTACATAGTGTGATATATGCGAAAATAGATGCCACGGTTGCAGCTCTATATATATCTTGCCGGGCGGGCGTGGCCCTACACGTGGTACCATGGAATGCTTTTTCACATAAATATTTGCCTAATTTTCTTTAGGAATGTACAAATGTCAAGTGTTTCCAAGTGGCACGCTCGTTTTGCCTAGAAAGTTCAATGCGGGCAATCTCGGCCAAAAATAGCAGGTTTCGTGCGCTGGCATGAAAGACGTGTCCAAAGTTCTTACCAAGTGGGAAAATGAGGTTCAACATGAAATTTAAGCCCAATGAGATTTTTCCATAATTTTAGGGATTTTTCCCAGCTCATTTGGGCTTTTTATGGACAAAAAGTGACATTTTTGGGCTAAAAATGGTCAAAAATAGCCTTAAAAATGCCCTAAATAGCTCAAAATGCCACATCAACGACACTGGAGTTGTTGCTCAAGTTGTGTGGGAATTTTTAGAGACAAGAATGAGCTCATTTGGGGACATGAGCAAGGAGATACAACCATTCCTTTACAGGGTGCTAGTGCAGTCCCGTGCTGCTTCCACTACATGGTTGAGGCTCTGAGGCCTCCAATTAGGGTTTCCAAAATGGAACCACCACTCAAGAATGTGGCTCACAAAAATTGTCCCAAAATTACGCATTTTTCCCAAAATTTCTAAATGTGTCTTTTATGGCTTCTTTTGCAAAATATAGATTTTTCCTTGTGACTGTTTCCTCTCCCAATTATTATCTAAAAACTCCAAACAACTCTCAGACTTGCAAATGAACATTTTTGTGGTAGGTCTTATTTGCTCATCAAAGAAGAAATCTACAAACACTTTAAGATGCATAAATAGTGCAAGCCGAACTATTTTTGTGGCAATTGAATACTTGAGGGAATTTTGTATATCCTGAAACAACCTATTTCTAAAGCTTTCACTAGTTTGCAAAGCTGGCAAAGACCAATCCTTGCTGTCAAAGGATGGAAGTGACAAAGGAGGCTACACGACCCCAACAAAGGAAGTTCTCGGTTCCAAATATGACATATAATAAAAGAATATTCCATTATCTGCAAGTTCCTTGTGTTGTCTTTCTTGGTACATTTTCTCACCAATAAATGCATGGAAATCATAAAAAATCACAACTATGCTCTCAATTGGTTGCCAATCTGTCCTATTCGATGGATAAATATCTAAAACATACCAAAGATGATATCCACCACTTAACCTTCGAATATAATCATGCACTAAGTGAGATGCTCAAAATAACTTACAGTTGTGTCGATGCCGTGGAAAACTTGGAGATGATGTTTGCAACCTTAAGTCTACATGCTGGAAAGCATGTTGTAAGAGGACCTCTTTCACTCGCTTGCTTTGTGCACACACTTTAAAATCTTTAACTTGTCCCTTGAAAGCCTCCACGAAACCATCGCGTTGCCTCCTCTTCCTCCTCCTAGTTTGCAGTAGAACCCAACTTCCGATAGTTATTCGAGATGGTATCCATGCTTGATCATTTGTAGTATAACTGTTAAAAATGCTAACAGAGTCAATGGTAGTACTAGGCCTTCGAGACATAGTCATGGTGTGCACTAGAATACACAGAAAGGTTAGTGCAAATATGGATTAGCCCCTTTTGGAGCCTTTCTTGGCCTATAAACCACATCATCCATACATATCCACTGCTACCTGTCTGCCCAGGATCTTTATAGCTACTCTAGCCCTTTGTAATGAATTTGCAAGTCTGTACATGTCCGCCCATTCCATCTTCTACGGTCGACCAACTTTGGTTGCACCAACACCATCCATATGCTGACCGAGGTGCAAATTTCAAGCTTCCCTAGCAAAATCTGGCCATGTGTTGTCAATATGTTTCCAGGCCACACAATCTGCAAGGATCCTTAGCACACCATTCAAAGATCTATTCTCCTCATGCCATGTTTCTATAGCGGCCATGGACTTCTATTTGAAGAAATGCTTGATGCAAGGCAACAAGGAAAATGTTGTAGCACCTTCTACAACACTTCTTTTCTATGGAGATTTGTTCAATATCTCTTGGACTTCAAACACTTCTGCATGTGCATATATTCCCCCTTAAATAGAATGCGGTCCTTAGGACAAGCGTGAATGGAATTGTAATCCATCCCCAAGGTTCACAAGATCTTTCTTGCATCCTCTTTGGAATTTGGCATCACATTATCAATTGGCAATATGTGCTCCTTTAGCAATCCAAATAGAGAACTCCTCAAGAATGAAGCCTCCTTGCATAAAGGATTTCTTATAAAGGCTTGCACCACAATCCTTTCTACTATGGGATTAATTTTGAGGTCTCTAGCTAGCATATACCATTTGGAATTCCCATTGAGCCCAAAACCTTATACAATGTGGATAGGGAATATTGTGCACATCCATAGCAAATCTCCAACTTGGTTTATAATCGGTGTAACATGTGTTAGCTACCGTTGCTAACATTTCCCCCTTCCTAATTTGGCACACGTCCTTGTGTGCCGTTGAAGCAAAGTGCGGAGACATGGGTGAAAGTAGCTTTTTTGAAGCTAAGTGTAACACAAGCTACAAAAGGCATTTAATGAAAGCCAAAAACACACACAAAAACATTAATGAAAACCTAAAGCTAGGGTCTCAAATACCCAAATATGCCAAAGGAAAAAAACCCGAAGGAAAAAATGCATCTCGTTTTGCACATGGTGCTCTTTAGTAGAAAATCTATGCATACACAACAAAAATGAGAGAGAATGAGCTTCTACATAAGCAAATTTTGCAATTTGGAAGTCTCTCATACATAATTCAAATTTGATACATTGCTAGCTCAATTGAGATATGGAATTTAAAACAAGCAAAGAGCTAGAAATTATGCAACTTTGATTAAATGAAGTGGCTCTTGAAAGCCAAATTTTACAATTTAAAGCTCCAAAAATTTGACTACCAACTAGCTCAAACAAAATTTTCACTTTAAACCAAGCTATGCTAGAGATAACTGCAACTTTTAATGGAATGAAAATGAATGGCTCTCAATAGCCAATTTTTGTACTTGGAAGGTCTTAAAAATGGAAAAATTTGCGTTTAAAACGAAGCTAAGAACCATATAACTTTAATCAAAAGAATTGGAATGGCTCTAAATAGCCAAATAATGCACTATGTTGCAATGCTGACTCCCGTTGGATTAATGAAAGCTCACATGTTCTCACAACCCTTCTAAACAAAGCACAATTGTTAGTGCCAAACCATCTATACATGCACATCAATCACTAAAAATTTCATGCTCCATCACAAACTCAAATGATACTGCTCTCCCATGGTTATTAAAAAAAGCTCGATTTTATTGCTATGCAAGGTTTTTTGTATTCAATTCAAGAAATAATAATGTTTTAAGAAATTCCAAGTCCAAATTTTTAGTGCTAAGAAAAATCTCTCAATCAGGCCACACTCTATGCTTAAGCCATGATTTTTATCTTTTATGCAATGAAGTTCATTGATTTATGGAAGTGTTTCACATAATCATCATGCATACACAATCGATTGATGCTTGCTCTCATGTAGAGAATATGACATACATAACAAACAGACAAAGCATGATGATGAAGTTACTATTTAGCTCCAATAAATTCTCAGCATTGTGTGATTGGATATACCCTCCTCTTAGGAAAATCTAAAGAAATCCCTTTTGTTTTTTAGTTTATATATCATCTTGCTAGCTTGGGCTCGATTGTGGCGAACAGAGGGACAGAGTAATAGAGGGGAGGTTTGGCGAGATGTGGTGGTGGTGTGTGTGTGTGTGTGTGTTTGTATGGGTGTGAGGCAAGCCAACTCAGGTGGTTGAAGCCTAAGGCAGGACCAGCAGATTATCAAAATTGGGGGGCCCAGAATGGCGAGCAATTTGTGCATCATGCAACACCAGCATCTCCAGCTTGGTAAGCCACACCGAGAGAGAGAGAGAGAGAGAGAGAGAGAGAGAGAGAGAGAGAGAGAGAGAGAGAGAGAGAGAGAGAGAGAGAGAGAGAGAGAGAGAGAGAGAGATGAGCTTGGTGGGAAGATTGTGTGTGAGTAGAAATCGGGTGCCAGTTGGCGTTTTTGAAAAAAACGATCTATGTGTGTGTGTGATGCGCCAATTGAGGCAAGTGCGCATAGTGGGTGTGTTTGTGTGTGTAGCCAAAAATGGTGGGCCTGGCATGGCATTAATAAATGGGATGTATGTGCATTGAATTCATGCCATTAAGGTCAGGAGTCACAATGAAGGTGCTTTTTTGGGTGTGTGTTGGGCTCTAAAGCATGGTCTTGGATGGACACCAATTGTAATCAATTTTCCCAAAATCAATGGTTTGTGCACCTATAAAAAAGAAAGGCCATTCTTAATGAAAAAAACATCAATGCACAATCCTTGAAGATTTGATGAAGGGAACACACACATTGAAATGGATTGGAATTTGTGCATAGAAGACCCAATTTTCCAATCAAAATTTACCCTTTCATAATCGTTGCAACAAAATTTACTCATTTTCATCATGAAATATCATCAAACCTAATTAGGCTTGTCAATTAAGATTGCATGGACACACCCATTCTCATTTTGGCAATCAATAAAATCATACATGGAAGTATCCCAAAGCCAATCAATAATTACTGGCGCCATCATCCAATAAGACATACACACAAAGTTTGATCGAGCAATCTTGCACAAGACTATTGAATCACTCATCCATTTTCCACATTACAGTGCTTGGTCTAGCACTTGTGAGTGATTGGAATTTATGCATGGAAAAATGCATTTAGACATTGTAATTGTTACAACTTACACTTGGTCGGGCAACTTAAGGCACCTATTTACTCATTGAAATAGTCCAATTTTATTGGCAATCGTTGCAATTTGAATTGTTGATATCCCATGTAGGAATCATACAAACATAAGTTGGTTTGTAATCACGTTGCTACACACTTAAGATTTATATGGCATGCACAAATTATCATATCCAATTGGCATACATAGCAGTGGTAATTCATAAAATCATTTTCAAGTGGGTACCAATTGAATCGTCTAAAGTCACATACCTTCCTTTAGGTCTTGCAATCATCATGATTAGTGGTGGGATACCAATAATTCATCGTTAAATTGGATAGATAATGCCATTCCAAGGCACACGCATTAATGAATTTTTGCCATGTTCATCAAATGGATCCATCATTAGCATGACAATACGCTAAAATTCTACACAATTGAGCACCAATTGAGTGATCTTCCTCAATCTTTAAATCTAATTTATCATTAGGAAAAGTTTGGACTAAAAAATGGGCCTTGTAAGAAATGCCAGGTTAGCTTAGAGAGAGATATTCACTTTAATTTAATTTTTGATATTCACTTTCAAAAAAACTCGGATATCAGATTTGGGGGGTACGTTTATTAAAACTCCCAAAAAGTGCTCAGACAATGATAACATACGACGGCTCCGAATTGAATGCCGATTATCTCAATCTTTTGGATTTTTCAAAACTAAGATTTGGCGCTCAACGAGGTGCATTGAATGTTATTCTTCTCCTCAGTTTCATGTCTCTCTTGCTTTCCGCCTGCGCACACTCTCTTCCCTAGAGCTCTCTTACATTTGCTCCACTCTTGCGCTCTCCTCTGTTTTGAGCTTTCTCATTTCACCAAGCCGTCTCAATGTCATATCATCTTCACACAGAACTCAGACGAGGAGTCAAAACGATGTGTATCATATGCATATCGAACTGTCCAGAGAATACGAGCCCCTCCACAAGAAGAATAAGCGAGGCATCTTTCCGAAGCTTCAAAAGAGAACTTCGGACTTCAAGGTAAAAAAAGCGTCGATCTTTGGGTGGATGGAGGAGGTATCCTGAGCATCCTGTCACCAACTCAACTCCACCATTCAGAAACATAACATCATTGTTGAACTACGAAGGAGACGGTTATTCTGGTTTATATGGCTACACCAAGCATTTGGCGGCCAGAAATGATATTCTTAAGCTTGAGAGAGACCTTGCACACAAAGAAAACTTTTTCTTGAAGCAAACTGTGACAGAGTACGCTCAACAAAACTGAAAGGAAAGGATGAAAGCATCACGCAGGATTTGAGAGAAAAAAATAATGTCTTGGGTCTTCGGTTAAGAGAACGACGCTTACGAGACATTGAACAGCTACAGGTTGGTTCTGGGGGTTTTAAAGAGGGTTAAAGCAATCAAGTAAGATTATCATTCAAGCAGGTTTAATTCATCTTTACATTTGTAGTTTTATATCTTACTTTTCATATTTATGCTTAGATCATTGCTACATCCTCAGTCAAATATTGACAGCAACACACCAACTTCTTCAATTCCTTATGGTCTCATACTAAAACGCAAAGATGTCGCAGAACTTTTGAATGATAAACGCTACTGCAAGATTGTTGCTAAGCAAATTGACACTCTTTTGAAACACAAACAACTCCAAGCACGTGATGTTCAGTCAATTTTGGATGAAGCCGGAATATCCAACAAAGGTTATTCTGCAACTTTTAGGTATGTCTCGTGTTTGAATCAATTGTCTTCACCTGTCAAATCAATTGTCTGCAATTTTTAGGTATATTGGGTATGTGTAGCATTTGAAAACTTGCAAATAGTCCATTTACTTAATTTTCTCTTTACAGAACTATGCAGCAACAAAGTAAGAAGTTCAATCGCAAGCACACGTTGCTGCCAAATCCTTTCTCCATTCGAAAGACAAGAGTGGAGGTCAACCAGGAAGTGCTTCGGATATTGGGCACTCCTTTTCACATTGAAGCAATGTACAGATCGCCATCAGTAGAGGAAGTGGTCTATGACAAATACAATAATATATTTTATGATTTAGTAGCTTTGCAGACATATATTGTTCAATTGTTCGAGGTTTCTCAAGAGGAATGCAATGGAGTTTTGAAGTTTGTGCTTAAACTGGATGAGTGTGAGCTAGTGAAAGAGACAAAGGTTGAGCGTGTCGCAATAACACTTATGAATAGAGCATTAGATGAAAGCATTGCTTCAGATGACCCTAGAAACTTTAGCGTGCAATCCGAAAACAATATTTTCTTATTAGCCACATTCAAGGTTTGATATCAACAAGTTTTTGCTTAAAGAAATGGTTAGACATGTTTCATTTGATTGGTTTGGTTTTCCCATTTCAGGTGCCTGCAGAGAATTTCAATATTCTTAACTGGGTTTTACATCAAACAAGTATTCCTGAAGTCATAAGCGAACAGAGAAATGGAAAGACACTCGATGTATTAGGCATGGGTTCATACACAGTAGAGTGGCATATGGCTGGAGACTTCAAAACCCTAAAGTGTATGTACAACATCTCAAAAGGAGCAACAAGTAAAAGCCCTTTTTTGTATTGCATGGGAGGAGTCATTGGTCTTGACAAAAGAAATTGGAGGAGAGCACCGGATAGGCACTTGCAGGACCTTAACTTCCGCCCAGTGTTGGATATTCCACTATCTAGAGTACATATTTTCACAATGCATGCACTCTACAGAATCATTGAGAAACTTATGTTTCTGTACATTTGTTTTTCTTGGACCACTCGGCCAGCATCAGCAAAACAAAGGGCTATATTATCATTGGAAACAGTTTTCTCAGATATGGGCTTGCATGGAGGACATGTGAAAATAGAGCAGGACGAGAAGAGGTCTAAGAATGGTCGAGATGTGCCAAAGAAGTTGTCTATTGGTGGTGTGAAAGCCCGTCTCTTCTTGTCGATGCCAACAAGTGGCAGACAACGCAAAAGCCAAAGTGCTCAGGAAAGGTTGACATTGAGATACAATCGGTGGAGAAACCTACACAATGTAGTGGTTGACCACGCTGACAATGCTACAGCAAGGACTCGCAAAGCGAACGTGTGGAAAAGTTTGGATTCCATATTCAAGTTTTGTGAGCTCAATACTTGGAGAGATACTGACTATACATTGTTTCAAGACGCTTTGGAGACCTTCCACAGGTCTTTCATAGCTGCATGGACAAATCAACACATAACTCATTACATGGTATATTACTTTATTTGATAAAATTGTGATTATATATTTACATATAAACAATAGGCTGGTCTTTTTTGCAGCATATCATATGCAACCACATGCCTTGGTTTGCTAGGCAGTATGGTAGCTTGGCTATGTGGTCTACACAAGGTATGGAGAAAACTCACTACCAAGCCCGTACTAGCTATTTCAACCACACTCGTCATGGAGGTGGTGCAAACAAAGCCATCAGTTTGGAGGAACTACATCAATGGACTTATCAAAAACTTATGCATAGAACACATCAAAAGGAATGTGTCAAAGACAGTCAGATTGGCCAAGCAATGAGATTAGCAAGCAAACGACGGAAGAAGGAAATATGGGAGGCATCTTCTATGGCATCGTGACATGCAGAGTGGCGACTTCAAAAAGAACGCATTGGAAAAACTTGGACAACTCCTACCCAAGTTGTTTGAGACTTCCTAAAGATAGCACATTGTAACACAATATAATTCTTTGTGCCAAGAGAAGACAACCAGTCACAAAAGTGAGAAACATAATGTACTTATTGTTTTGATAGAAAATGTACTATTTTTTGGCATTGACAATATACATTGGATCTTCTCTATTCTTCATCTTCGTCAGGAAAAGCTACAAAATATTCTGGCCTTTTTGCCCTGCTCTGTGTTATCGTCTTCTTCTTGCCTTGGTCTTTTGCAACCTAGTCCTGCAGGTTCGTTTGTCGACAGTACATTTGTCTCCACCTCCACAGCCACAAGAGACATTTCTTCAGTTGGCAGATGCGCAATTGGTTGTTTATTGAGAAACATAGCATGCTTGTCATACTCTAGTAATTGCACAGGGTCAGTGATTCCGCATGCCAAACCATATGTTGCTTGGGTCAAAAATTAGCGACTACGCAAACCATACATTCCTGGCCCTTGGCCAAACATATACAATGCGGCCTTTTTTTCTAAAAGCATTATTTTATCCGCGTTCCACCTAATGATGGCACCTCTTAAATATCTTGAAAGTGTCTTCCACGTCATCAAGGGTAGCTCCGCGTTGTCATTGGAGAAGGACGAATGGAAGACCAAAAAACTCGGATACTTAAGATTCTTTAAGTATTGGCCGAGAGAGAAATTCTTCCCTAAATCTCCCATGCCTCGTCCACGAGGGCGAGGAATGAAGGTATCATCATAGACCATCAACTGCAACAAATTAAAGTTATGAAATGAGATAAGTAGAAACCAAAATGGTAAGGTAAAAAAAAAAAGATTACCTTCTGGTTTTCATCTTCCTCAAGTAAGTCCTCATTCCATTGGTTGATGTCGCCCTGACCTCAAGTGGGCGCATTGGAGGTTGAGGCCAAAGATGATGAAGAAGTGCTTGCCTTACCCATTTCTTCAATCCCTAGATTTTTTTGCACTTCCATGAACTCCTTTTCTGTTGGAAGCGTGCGCTCATATCTAGCAATATCATTGTAAATCATCACAAGTGCACTTGCGGGGTCAACGAACTCATCCTCATTTACATGGGCATCTATAACAGAATACTTGTCATGCTCAGGGTCAATGACAGCATCATCCTCTTCGAGATTCTGTGCCACAATGGCAAGGCAATAGTCCTCTCAAAGGTCAAAAATCTCCATAATTTTGTTAAGCATGACATACTGCAAATCACCAATACGTATGGTAGGTAGAACACTAGTAGGCAAAGCACCCTCCTGAAGCTGGACTCCCTCTGAAACCTGCAAGGCAAGGCTTCCCCGAGACTTGGGCTCTTGACCCTTCCCAGTCTGATCCTCTAGCGAGGCCTCTGCAGCATCAACATGCTCATCCAAAATTAAATGCAAATATAAAATAAAACCTGCATAATATTCAGCCACTCGACACTTGCGGTTATAAAGTGTACACTTGTAGTCAATTATCCGCAAGTGCACTGGCAGCTTAAGGCAACTCCTAGAAAATATTTGTTTCTTGGAGGAGTCCGCATTGATATCCTTCATGTGAACAAAACAAGCTCCTTGTATCTTGACAGTGCCACCAGACGTTTGCTGCTGGTAGGTCTACTCAAAACCTGATAGGTAATGTTGCGCGGAGACAATCCACTCATGCAAATAAAAATCTGGATTGAACATCGGCCTGATCTCTGTCTCACGCTGCTGAAGCCCAATGCGGTATAGAAAATGAGATAGTTTGTCTTGCGGGGCATCCTAAGAGCAAGGCACTTCCTCCTCTGCTTCAACATTGAAGGGGTCCATAACGAAAATTCAAAAGCGAAGATAGACGAGAGAGCACAACATCCAAACAAAGGGAAAATGGGAGAGCAAGTCATATGTATAGGACTCCCGAGGACATTGATGACATCGATTGACGTGCATCATGCGGCCGCCGTGCATCATGCAGTCGGCATGATGATTACGCCATGTGTCAGCCGCCGTGGAACGGTCGCGCCACAACGCAAAACTGGTGCCGCCACTCCACAAAAGTATCGCTATCACGTTTTGGCGCGACAGCTTCTTGTCGCGTCATAACGCGATAAGGCCAATCCAGAGTACTCAGGAACGCCCCGTATCGTGTTGTGATGCGACACCTTTTTGTCGCGCCACAGCGCGATACTTGTGGTCAAACTAACCGGGACCTTACTTATCACGTTTTGATGTGACAACACTTTGTCTTGCCACAACGCGAACACTGCAATTCAGAACCATCAGGGTCCGCCTCCTCGCGTTGTGCCGCGACATACCGTTGTTGCTAGGGCAATCCGTTGGGGCGCTTCTTTCCTCGTCGTGCCACACCGCGAATAGGTAGTGCCACTAATTTCAGCACCACCAATATCGTGTTGAGTCGCGATGTGCCACGTGGCGCGTAATCATTATGCGTGCACGCTTCCCATCATACCTCGCAATGTCATGGTTAATGCAGCCGCCTCTTCTCATGATTAAGATGTGATTATACTTATTCCGCTAATATAAACACCCCCCACCCCCTTTTTTCTCATCGTTTTTTATGAAGTGTCTCTAGTCACTCTGCGTTTTACTCACATCCAAATTTCCATATTTCCTCGCATTCTCCTCGTTTAGGTCATGGCCTGCACAAAGCAAACAACAAGGAAGGTTTATCCTGGCCATTCTGGTCCGCAGGGCCAGGCTAGCTCGTTTGTAGTGCAACCGTCAACATCGCAGGTGATTCCGGGCAAGAGCATGCCGCAGTTACGGGCAACAATGCGAAGAAGAAGATACGAGCAGAATAGGAGCGTTCTAGACGAACTTCGTAAGCTCCAAAAGCACATTTCATTGGCATTACCTAAACTGCCATTCCAGAGAATTGTTCGCGAGATTTGCGAGCACCACAACCTGAATTTCCGGTGGTCTCGAAGTGCAATGGGGTGCTTGCACGAGGCCGCCGATGATTTTTTTGTAGAGCTTTTCCAGGACAGCTACATTCTCTCGGCCCACGCCCATAGGGAAACATTGATGCCGCGAGACATCAACACACTTCGCCTTCTCAGGTTCAGGTATGACAAAACAATATCGCCTGCCGGTATTTTAGACCGAAAGATGGACAATATTCTTAGAATACCACCTATTGAGAAGGTCAAAGTTCATGAAGTGTCTACACAAATTCATCCATACAACACCCGTCTCAACACTGAGCGGGACACAACAGAAGACGATAGTGAAATATTGAAGAAGTTACACCTTGAGATGATGGAGGAACAAATGATAGATGCCATCAACGATGCCAACGCTGATGATTTGTCATTTTGCTATTTCCCTATTTCCATGTTGGCCTTCCTCTGTGGGGGCGCATTTTGTATTTTCCCTATCACGTCCACGAGATTGCAATTTTACAGAACCGGACGACGAAACTCACAAACTCAATCATCAATTGATTGCTTTGGTGAGTGCTATTCTTTTTTTCACAATAAATTCTTTTAATATATTGAATTTTGTATGACACGAATTTCTTTACAGTTTTGTAGTTTCAAATTTGTCTTGGAATATGCAAAATGATGTTTCCGTCCTTGACTCGAACCTCTCGGTCGTTTTGACGGCCGAGAATACATCTTTAGTGGAAGTAGTTGACTAGTTCCAGTCAGTGAACATGGAGACATATTTTTTTTTTGTTTTGGCTTATCATGAAGGGTACGCAATGTTTTCAATAGTAAAATTATTTTATCTTGAACTCTAATTTGTTGTGATGACATATGTTTTGCTTATGTTTATTTGTAACAACACTCATTGGAGTCTTGTTCTCTTATACATTGAACGAAACCGGTGCTACCTTGCTAATTCAGCCCATGGATTTCATGGTGAAGTACGTAGGTAAGAGTTTTGTATTTTGTTCGACATCGCATAGAATTTTGTTAAAAGTCGCTTATAAAATTTAATTGTATTTTGCGTAGATCTGTTCGGAAGCTTGTGTCTGCTCTTGAAGATTTAATGCAAGAGCAGATATATGATAATCTTACGATTATTAGTTGCAAAGTCTCTAAGCAGGACGATGCCTACTCTTGTGGATGGAGGGTTTTAATCAATGCATAAATTTTGTTAGGGGTCATGCTTACTGGAAGTCGTAGAAGTGTAAGCATTTGACACTCGTTTATAGATTTGTATCTTAATAAGTTAGTAGCTATGTTAATAAACACGATGTTCTTAACGCAGGTAAGAAACTTGGCAAATTATTCAAAGGTTGATGTTTCTTTGTTTAGAAACAGAATGATTGAAAACTTGATCATTTGCGCGACCATGCGTCCAGACGGAGCACGTGATGATTTTGTCCCACCAGCACCAAGGCCCACGCCTAGGCCTCCGCTGACAAGATACCCCTTGTCTGCCATACCAACACAAGCACATATCAATATCTCCCCAGATGCCTCCCCAACCCAAGCTCCCACCAGCTCTCGTCCTCAAGAAACAGCTCCACAACCCTCATACCCCCCACCCAGCACCTCTCCTACTCATGAAGCAGCTCCAAAGCCCCCAAACCCCCAAGCCACCACCTCTCCTACACCTCAACCAATAGCCCCCATCACCGCACGCACAAGATTAGAAAGAGATTATGTACTTTTGACAATTTGATTACAAGCAATGGATCGAAATTTGACTTTTGTTTTGATTATGGTTCAAAGTTTACAAAATGTTGTGTACAGCTTTCCAAAAAAATGGGAGAGTGAGGATCCAATGGTGTTTGGTAATGTAGAGAGCTGCCTTTGTCAAGTAATCTTTGAGAATATTATTTGAATCATTGTGTACAGTTAGTTCACTATTTCAAGTCTGTCGTTGGTAATCTATGCACAAAGAGTCGTATTTTCTTGACTGTGAGGTACCTGCAATGCAATGTACACGATAAGACATTGGGATACATGAGCACAATAGAAAAATTAACTTATAAAAGTAATACATGTAGCTTAGTACCTTTCGCATGTTACACTTGAAAAAAATTTGAGATCAGACTCATTTAACAGATCCTCTAGAACCTGTCTTAAAGTGACATTTGATCTGACCACAACAACTGTAAGCAAATAATTTGAAAACCATATCTCGATGGACATCAAGGGATTAAAAGCATTGTCACTTAAATCTTGATCCATAGCTACCAATTGACCATTCACTCGATGCCACCTCACGTAGTAGAAAGAAACTATAAAATTCTGTGATGCTATCATACACTTGCATACAACCGAGCGCTTGTCAACTTTGCACAAAATGCCTTCAGAATCACTGACATCCCAATTATCATCCAAAAAATCAAGGCAAGTTTGGGATTTGTAGATGAACATAGTTTCTGTTTTTCTAACCTCCTCATCGTGGAAGAAATCTATAAAGACATGTAATGGCATAAATAGACCGACTCATACTTGCCTGCTTTCAATGTTTGGTCGCAAACACTTCAAAATTTCCTGATGAAGCTTGAGTCTAAAACACTCAGAGGTTTCTGAAGTTGGAACTGGCCACTTTGGGGAATCTTGTTGGTGGGGAAGAGGGAAAGGTTTCAAAGTGCCAAATCCATGGACAGAGCAAGGGGCGTTGTAAAAGTAGTCGTAAAAGAAAACTCCCCTCTCTGCGAGAGCTCTTCTCGCACTAGTTCTGTACATAAGTTCTCTCACCGAAGCATGAAAAGCATCAAAAATACCAATTATGCACTCAACTGGTTACCAGTCTTCTTTGTTAGAAGGATAAATATCTGCAAAAACAAAAGATAAGAGAATGGTCACAAGAAATAGTCAACAAAATAACTTAAAGGATCTTTAAAGACTTTTTAGCAATATAGTAGTCACACAGTTTGGTCTATGAGCATGAAACCCCAAAGGTGACTGTTGTAGTCATAGTTCGGAGTGCATATATGCATGCTCAATGAGCACCTCTTTCACTGTCTTTCCCATTTGAGACAAGCAAAAATCTTTCACACATCCTTTGTAGATGTTGATGAATGCATTTTCGTTTCGTTTTCTTCTTCTTGTTTGAAGCAGAACCCAATGGTGACTATGGTAGACATCCAACTACCATGGTCTAAGTCAAATCTTTTGAATAGTTCCACAGATTTAACAGAGGCGGATGGTTGTCGTGGTCGTCTTCCTTCCATCTCTGCTTCTATTAGCTGCGAAGTGACACTACGCAAAAATGATAGAAGAAAAGAAGCTCACTAGTTTACACAAGAAGTAGTAGCTTGAAAAGTGTCCATCAAAAGGTGTGCCTCATTGAATGTGAGTTATGGCACATTCGGCGTTCGTCGGCCATGGCAGGGGAATAATTTACACAAATCGCGTCGTATCTTATTATTCAGATCTTTTAATTAATAGAAAAAACTCTTTTTTGAAGATGCAAAAATTTGAGATAAAAATCAAATAAATTGGAGCTACCGTTGTGGTGACTCAAACTCTATTGGTCGAACATCATTCTCTCTCTAACGCCAAAAAGTCCTTTTTTGAGTCTAAAATTTTCCTAATGGATCAATTATTTGGCCAATTCATCATCATAATTGGTAAAAAATACCAATTATTCATTCACATATTGGATTGCTTATGCCATTGATTGACACACACACCTAAATTTAGGCCAAACTTTTATGCAAATAATCCATCAATTTCTCATTGCAATGCTAAAATTGCACACTCTCTCAAGCATAAATGAATGCATGCATGCTCAATTTCTTAAAAATTTTACACTACGTTGACCCAACAAGCAATGCACACACTAAAAAATTAAGCACAAAAATTTTACACTATGTTGACCCAACAAGCAATGCACACACTAAAAAATTAAGCACAAAAGTTCATATTGGTTCAATTGGCAATGCATTTAAGCTTACACCTAATGATTGCACACACTTTTCATGAACATTTCACAATCAAAAAGCATTTTGGTGTCATAGTTGACCATCAATCATTGAAAATCAAGTGGTCTTGGATGGGCACACACACTCAAATTTTGCCCATTTTTGGCATTTAGGCTTATCCAATGATTGAATTAGCCTAACATACACATCAATTACATGATTGCACACTTGTATATCATCAATTTTATCAATTTCTATGCATGCACACACTCAAGATTAGTTGCACACACACTTGAATTTTATGGTAGATTTTTCCATCTTTGGTGCACTACACACACAATGATTTATATGCACACAAATGAATTACTGTTGCAAATCAACTTAATTAGAGATGTTAATGTCACAAATCAAGTGCTCATAGAAGGATAGGAGTGGTCAATAATCAAGAAGTCATCACACACACTCAAATCTAGAATAATGAGAAGGTTAAACTACTTCATGACATAATGGAATATAGAAGAATTAAGACTAATGAAGAAAGTAGAGATTAGATTAAGAAATGTCTCTCTAATTACAATGGACTAGCACTACACTCTTAAGCATGGACATTAAGCTCAAGGCTAGGCCATCCATAGAGTGGACACGAGAGAGAGAGAGAGAGAGAGAGAGAGAGAGAGAGAGAGAGAGAGAGAGAGAGAGCTATCAAGAATGGATCACGAATGAAGCCTCCTTGCATAAAGGCTTCCTTATAAAGTCTTGCACCACAATCCTTTCTACTATGGGATTAAGTTTGAGGTCTCTATCTAGCATATACAAAATGGAACTCCCACTGAGCCCAAAACCTTGTACAATGTGGATAGGAAATATTGTGCACATCCATAGCAATTTCCAACTTGGTGCATAATTGGTGTAACATGTGTTAGCCGGCTGCTAACAATACATATACCTTGTAGTGGCCATCACATATATAACCCTAAACATACGTATACATAAACCGCACACATTTCCAAACACATACTCTTTTATCGAGCATCGCACACATTTCACCCGAGTGACTGCATCCTCGTATTTATCACATATTCTGAAAGGTTTTACATGGTGGTGGCGAGACGAGCTCTCTTGGGTCCATGTTCACACTCGTTCTCCCCAAGGTGCGCATAGGAGATGACAAAAAGCCAGTGGCGAGCTAAGATCTCTCTATATCTACCCCTCTCTAGAGGGAAGTAGATACCTAATCATCCCTCTATCTACCTTCATCTAATTATTCCTCTCTGTATAGATAGGTAAAGAGGGATAAGTTAAGCACAATATGATAAAGGGAGAGGGTAGAGAGAGCAATAGGAGATTTATCTTCTATTACTCTCTTTATCCTCTCTCTCTACCCTCTACCTTCTCTCTCTATCTTCTTTTTCTACATTCTATCAAATAAAAACCTTAAACAAAGCCTAAATCTAAACCCTGATCATAACCTTATATTTAAACCATAATCCTAGAGGTGAGCTTAAATACAAAATTAAAGCCTAAACCTAAATTCTATCCTAACCCTAGATTTAAACCTTAATCCAAAAGCTATATAGATCATAAATCCTAATTTGTTATCTCTTGATCTCTTGATGTCTCTATCTCTATCTCTCCATCTCTCTCTCTCTCTCTCTCTCTCTCTCTCTCTCTATATATATATATATATATATAAAATTATGAATGTCTCTCTCTCTTTATCTCGCTCAATGTATGTATGTATGTGTGTGCATGTAGATTCCATCCCACTCACATTCTTTTGGTGCCCCCACTGAGGATCTTCTTCGATACCTTCGGCTTCGAGACTACAGGTTACAGGGTACAGGTACAGGTACAGGTGATTCACACAGGTACATGTAGCTGGAGTAGACTGATAGTTTGGCAAGTGGAAGTCACTTGAACTTGCCATCGGTATGCATCATTTGGCGCATGTTTGAGCACACTGTTTGGTATTGTACGTTACTTGTGGATACTACCATTGTATGCCTTTGTGGAGCCATACATGGTTTTATTTGGCAGTCCCAGCCATTTCTGAGACTTGACTATACGAGATTTGCATAAGCTTCGTGAGAGGGTCGATAGTGTGAGGTTTTATTGATCTGGGGGATTCTCAAATGTGAGATCCTTTCGGTGATACAGGTGGCTGGAGCACCCTTTTCGTGACCTCGCCATAGGCTATATACTAGTGATTCCTACTTGATGCTCGGGTGCTATTGTTTGCAAGTTATGCATACATATACAGTCTATATTTTGGATTCTTACTGCTCTACTTCTGGGGAAACTCTGCCAAAATTTTTCCAAGTTGTGATGGCTAGTTTTTTGGTCTTTTGAGCCATTTATGCTGTTATGCTGCTGAAATTCTTGCAAAATCAGAGGATAAGTTAGGTGTGCCTTCTTGGGAGCTGCATGGTTGTCTTTAATGGATGATCAAAACGGACCTCAGTTCACTCCTTTTCATTTTGCACAAAGAATCCAGATAAATGTTAATGTGTCCAGGAAGATTTTTTTCCAGCAGTGCATAGTCTTTATGTTCGGGCCAATAAGATTAAGAGAGATACTGGAATCCCGTTTGCCTGTTATAATTCCGATGATTAACTATGAAAACTCATTTGATGTGCATGCGTTTGTCCTTATCTAAAGATGAGATCCATTGAAGTTTTTGGGGATTGAGTCAGTAAAAAGTTTGGGTTCTTGCATGTGTGTTAGAAGGGGTTCTCAAAGCATTGAAACTTGGGTAGCCATGGCTTTCTCTGATCCAGAATTTCATGGAAGAAGTGATGACGATGTGGAATACTTTTTGGAAAAGATGGAGGTTGCCTACATTAGTAATCAGATTCATGATCTGACATAGATGTTATTTTTCTCCAGATTTGTTTGAAGAGTGATGCACGAGTTTGGTCCAAAGCATTTGAAGAGGAGCTGTGTGCGGCTCATCCACCTGTGAGATTAAGTTGGGACAATCTACGACATGGATTGGAAGTGGAGTTTGTGAAGACAGAAGATCCTGACAAAGTGTGGCAAGAAGTACAGGGTTTGGTGCAAAGGGAAGGTGAGCCAGTATATGCATACATACGTAAGTTTTCAATGGCATGGGAGAGGATGTGCAAGGACTTAGCACCACAGGTACCCCCACCTGACATGATGAAAAAGGACAGGTTCTTGGTTGGTCTTTGGGAGAATATACGTTGGAGAGTGGAGCTAAAGAAGCGTAGGACATATGAAGATGTATTAGATGTGGTAAGGAACAAAGAGTGGAAGCTGAGAAGAATGAGTCAGCTAGGAGTAGATTCTTTGCCCAATAGGTCTGAATTTCAGCCTATGGATTCTTGCAAGGTCGCATGCCATGGGTTCATCATGAACCAGTGGTTTTGGTTACTCCTCAGGTTATGCCAGCAGTAGTCACTACAGCAGTGCAAGATGACGGGCTAAGGCAAGACATGAGGCAAGTGGTAGATGCAATAAAGAATCTCAGCCTAAACATGCTAGCTAATGTGGGAAATAATCAAGGTCGGGGGAGGTTTTCAAGTCAGCTAGGAGATGAAGAAAGACCAAGGAATGGTGTTGGCCAAAGCAATGGTAGAGTCTAGAGATAGACGCCCACATGTTATAATTGTGGAGAGTTGGGCCACATCAGCCCGCAATGTGATAAGCCACCAAGGATGGGGGGAGACATGTATCCATTGCCAAGACAGATGTTAACCAGGTCAAATGATTATGGAATTGAAATTAAGGGAGAAGAAGGAACCAGTGGATTGACCCAAGAGGAAAAGGGAAAGACAAAAGTGATAAGTGTGGTCACCTTGGACAAGGCAACAAAGCTAGAGGATACATTAGTGATGCCTATTGGGAAGAGGACCACACTGAATAAGGAAGGAAGAAATCCCCCAAGTCCTAGCAAGAAGAAGGGAAATAGTCATGAAGACGAAGATGCCAAGGCCAAGAGGAAAAGAAGGGCTCATCGCAAGTTTCATGTTTCAGATTTTCCACTAGGGGATGGGCAATTAAGCTATGACTTGAAGGAGGACCTGACAAGAAGGAAAGCAGATGTTACTTTTGGGAAGCTTATGGAGATGGTGCCTAAGCTAAAGTGACAGTGGAAGAGGATGGTTAACCCAATGGAGAAAGAAACAGAGAGAGGTTCAGTGAAGGTGTTGGTGATGGATGAGCTACCAGACATTTTTCCAATAGTAGATGTGTGGCACAAAAGAAAAAATCTAGGACAAGTTTATGTTGATGGTGGAGCCCAAATATGTGTCATAACACACTCATGCGTTGAGAAGATGGGTCTTATAGTGACCGGGGTATCAGGCTCTCGGATCAGATTGGAAAACCATCAGAAAGTAAAAATTTTGGGTGTTGTAAAGAGCTTAGAAGTGGAGGCGTATGATGCAAAGGCGGTGGTTGATTTTCATGTGATGCCAGCAGGGTTGGGAGCATATCCTATTATACTGGGTAGACCATGGTTACGTGGAGTGGGAGCTATTCAAGATTGGAGACGTGGTATGATTAGCCTATATGGAAAGACAGGTGCCAAGAAGCTATATGATATGGACACAAGGAAAGTATTGGAAGAGCTTTATGAAGATGAAGATGAGTCTAGTGATGAAGACTATTCCACAGTGACTGATGAGGACAATGATAATACTACCAGCAGTGATGAGGATGTTGATGTTGCATTTCTTCTGATGGACAACGAAATCCAGAAGCTTGGTTTAGTAGCATTTGCAAATGAGATTGAAGATGAAAGTGAAGGGCCTTATGAAGTGATTGAAGGGCTGATGCAAACCAAGGTTGAATTGTCAAAGAAGTAGGAATTGATGACACAAATGATCAGTGGAGACCTCTCAGATGCAGAAGGAGATATATTTGTACATGCTGGCTAGTTTTCCTGATTTGTTCATTACTTCATATGAAGAGATTAGAGGGTTCAAAGGAGAAGAGATGCATGTAGAGCTGAAAGAAGGTGTTAAGCCAGTGGGCAAAGGCTAAGAAGGATGGGTCAAGAGCAGATGGAAGCCTTGCGGGAAGAGGTGGACAAGTTATTGAAGACAGGGTTCATAGTCCCAGTGGAGACCACAAAATGGGTGAATCCAGTAGTTGTCATCCCAAAGAAGGATGGAAAGTGGAGGATTTATGTAGATTTTAAACCCTTAAATGTAGCCTCTAAGAATAACCCATATCCTCTTCCATTCATCGATCAGATCTTGGATTCAGTGGCAGGTTATGAGAGGTACAGTGTGTGTGTGATGGTTTTTCAGGCTATTTTCAATTGAAGATTGCTCTTAAAGACAGAACAAAGACAACTTTTATTACGCCATGGGGTTGTTATTGCTACACGATATTGCCATTTGGGTTGACAAATGGACCCTCCTTCTATCAAGATAGAGAAAATTGGGTATTGGAACCATTCATTGGTAGTTGTGTTAAAGATTTTATGGACGACTTCTGTGTCTACAGTAGTGGGGTTCAACACCATGAGAAGCTGCAGATGGTATTGGCTCGATATGATGAATGTGGAGGACAACTAAATCCAAAGAAATGTCATCTAGCACAGCCAAGGGTGAAGTTATTGGGCCATATGGTGTAAGAAAATGGCATTGAGGCTGATCCAGACAAGGTTAAGTCTATTATTCTTCTTCCATCACCTACGACTACGAAGCAATTGGCAACCTTTATACACAAAGTAAAGTACATGGCATGGTTTAATCCATTTTCTTCACAACTCCTTTATCCATTACAACAAGTGGCAAAGCATGATCCATTGCAATGGGATGACAAGTGTGAAGAAGTGTTTCAAGAGGTGTTAGGGGGGTTGGCAGCCATACAGGCTCCTGATTGGGAGCAAGTGTTTTATGTAAATCCATCAGTAGGGGATGATGCCAATGGAGCCACGCTTCTTATGCATGTGTGTGTGTAGATTATCTCTCTCTCTCTCTCTCTCTCTCTCTCTCTCTCTCAATGTGTGTGTGTGTGTGTGTGTGCATGTGTGTGAGAGGGAGAAAGAAGGAAAGGGAAGGATCATGAGACAGATGAGAGGGAGGGAGCATACTTGGCTCTGCCTCCTTTCTCGTGTGTGTGTGTGTGTGTGTGTGCGTGTGTGTGTGTGTGTGTGTGTGTGTGTGTGTGTGTGTGTGTGTGTATGAGAGGGAGGTGAGCATTTACCTCTTCCGCATTTTGATCGTCACTTACCCTTGAAATATAGTCAGATAATTTTAATAATACTAAAGGAAAAAAGAAGTAATACATTCTAAAATGGAAAAAGGTAGTAAAAACCTGATAAATGCATACTTTCAAGGGTATGCAACAATTTGCATATGTTGCTTTCAAATGCTTGAAATTTATTCTTGGTTTGAAATGTTTGGAATATTGTTTTCTAGTATCATAGTACTACCTTGGGAAGGTGCATTTACCAAACGGTTCGGTGTGAGGGGATTTTTCGAGGGTTAATTTGTTGGCCAAAAAGTTGAACACAATTCTATGTTTTCCATTAAATTAAGTCAAGAATGGGGAAAGGCATTCCGATCTACGGAGTGGGGATCAAACTTGAAAACGAGGGATTCATGGAGTTAGTAAATACACTCATCTTAGGGAGCGCACTCACGGTTGTGCCTGATTATAACTGGGGGGAAAGCGTCAGTGACCTTGAACCAAGGGTGAATAAGAGAACTCTCACTAGTTGACCCGGGAAGGTAGAGTTCAAATCTAGTATGATGGCTTTGTTTGGAAAGTTTTGAATTGATAAGGAAAGGTATTTTGGGGTTAAAGGTTCCATATGGGAAAAAGTGATTGTTATCAACCCCATTGAGTCAAGATTGTGTTCACGAGTCCAAGCTAATTCTATCGTGGAACCTAATTCACTTGAGTGAGAATCTTGCTTACACATACACACTCACACACTTGCACTATGTTTCTCTTTCATCCACCCTAGCTAGCACGATCCCATTCCTAACAAGTGGTATTAGAGCCACACGTATGCTAGCTAGGTTTGCTATTATGCATTTGCATGTTTGTACAATTAGCATTCTTTAATCATCATTAGCTAGATACATTAGGTTTGCTCTTCTATTGCATACTGCATGCATAATTAGTATTCCATTATCTAGCATGAGCATGCCCTTGAATTAAAGACTATTGTGCCATTACTCACTGGTTAATTGGAAGACTAACTAGCATCAGAGTTCATTAGTTTTCCATTAGGAACTTGCATTTTGCATTCAACAGTTGCACCTTATGTTTTGCAAAATTAGCATTTGCAATTGATGTGTGTGCATAGCTTGTCCTAAGCGCTCTCATTTGAGCCTATGCATGCCAAATTTGAGTTAGGTCTCAAGAAGTAGTACCCCAAATTAAGTTTTTCTTAATCAAATTTACAACCTGGAATCTCTTATGCAGAAATAAGCTTCAAATTATCTGTGTGTGTGTGTGTGTGTGTGTGTGCCTAAGGGAAGCATTCAAAGCTCACCAATAGGCTTGTGGAAAGAAGGCCTTAAAAAGTATCAAGTGGTTGGCCCCCACTTCGGTGGGAACACCCCTTTTTCTAATAAGGTCAACCCCTTTAAGGGGCGCTCAAACTTACACAAGTGGGCCATGACTCTGCCCGGTGCCTAGCGTTTTAGCATAAATGGCACTTTGGTGCTCTGGAGGGATGATTGGGATAAGAAGGGAGATCATGCTTCCTATCTATTGTCGTACCTCCCTTAAAGATAGTCTTATGCTTTCACCTGGACCAAATTAGAGCATCCGTTAGTGAGTCAGGTCGAAGGGACTCTACTTTGGGATCCATATCTTCTCCTATCCCAAGAATGAAGCTGCTTAACTTTTGTTCCTCTATCATGAGAGGAGCATACCTTGAAAGCCAAAAAAACTATTCATAGTTGCTTCAATAGACCTCTTCCCTAGCTTGGAAGAAATACACTCATCCATCTTAGTTGTGGAGTAGTCTAGGTGGAAAATATCTCTCCTTGAGATGATGCTTTAATGCATCCCAGCTTTGGGTCATCTCTGCTACTTGGCAAGATTGGCAGATGAGCTTTCACCATGTTCTTGTTGGTCCCTCTATCTTAGCTCTCCCCATTATCCCCTAAGAAACTATATTGTAGCTGGCAAGAGAAAAGTAGTCATCCATTTGATTATCCATTCTTCTAGTCGGGTAGTCACATCATCACTCATGCCTAAAAATGAACGTGGTTGCACAAATTTGAAAAAGGCCTTCAAATCCTTGTCACATCCAAAATCCTCTACAACTACTGTAGCAAGAGGCATCTGATTTGATACAAGGACAAGCTGAGGTGTTGGTGGTGCTCGTGTATTAGGAAGCACCAAATTTGAAGTGTTAGCTACATGCAAGTCCCAAGTAGCTCTATCTCTAGGGAGTTTACATGGCATATATTTATGGTTATGGAAAAAAAAAACACTTCCTCTCAGTGATAGGTTCATAAATCTCACAAATATGCAAGGATAGATTTAAACCTCTTAAAAAGTCACTCATTTCAAACAATGGATTCTCTTTATCACGTCCAAAACTACATTTGGGAGGATAATTAACGATCAAGAAAAACACTTCTTTAGCATTTTGTAGATGGTAATTTCTTCAATTTCATGCTTTTGAGAGGACTTCCCTTAAAACCCTAGGGCTAACAGTAATGAAAAATACAATATAACAGAATTAAATAAAATTTACCAAGAGTTATTTTTTCTTTTTTTTCCAAATATATCTTGACATATTGTTTGGATTCTAAGCTTGTTGATTTGGGTTTATTTGAGTTGATGAATTACTTGGATAGACCTTTCTTAAGTCTTTTGGCCAATTGATTAACCTTAACTACTCTTAAAGGCGCTTTGTTCATTCTGACTTGTACTTGTATCTTGTTCCCTTTAATTGTATGAAAATGCTACACTCCCTTGATTGCAATAACTTGATTTTTTCTCAACCACTCCATCCCTAAAATTCCTTACATATATTTTTCCATCTTGCGTACACAAGATTGAATGAGAACTAGAATAACCTTTTAAGCTGAAAGGAAGATCTAGGCCCTCCTTGTCTATGAAAATAATGAACCTACTAGCCTAATGATACTCTCAACTCCTTACCCATGGGCCAAGCCTCAAATTACAGCCTCTTAATGAGGAAATTAGATTTGAACTTATCTTGAACCGTCTTCTTTTCTTTTTGTGTTTCTTTGTTCCTTAAAAATCATAATTTCCAAAACGGTCTTATTCACTTTGATTTTTGTAACAAAGAATTATTATCACTAGTTTAAGTACTTTCGAGGGAGCTTCTCTTGCTCTACCTTGCCCTAAAACTTGTTCACCGTTTGTGTTTTTGAAAAGAAATAGTATCTTTTGTAAGAAAGATGAGGTGGACAAAATATTCTAGCATGGTCTCCTTTTTTGTTCTGAAGTTTCTACTTTAATTTCCTCTTGCACAATTATGAGAACTCCTTCTTCTTGAGAATTCTTGGCCATTATTTTATTTAAATTTTCTCTTACACAATGTTTTTGAAAACTTCTCAATCTTGATAGTTCCATGCCATTTTCTGTCTGTACCTCAATCTCCTACTACAAAAGCTTTACTAAAATCTTTATCTGGCCAAGGATAGAAACTATGCTCTAATACCACTTGTGAGGGCCATGCCAAGGACCACCGGCTATACCACTTAGCTTAGCAGAGGCTCACCATAAACAAGCATGTAGTGCAAAATAGAGTTGTGTTTATTCATTCATGAAATGAGCTTTAAGTAGCTCTACAGTTTTTCTCCATAGCATGTGGGAGAATTCCACTCTTCTCTCTCATGCACGAAGAAATTATGGTCATCTTTCACATCCCCTATAGTCACCTTTACATTTGGACAAGCTCCGTACAACTCCCCTGATGAGTTGTTTGCTGCATGAATCATCCATCCATGATTTATATCAATTGGACATTTTTCTTTTTGATAAAGACTCTTTGACATAAGGTTAATCTTTGACCCATGATCTATTCACACAATATATGGATCTTCTAAGTCTACCACTTTTACCAAGGTCTCAGTAGTTGCTCTTGCCCAGTGACTCTTCAAGTACTAACTCTTGCGAGTGGTCTCAACTTCATTTTCATCATCCAAGAAGTGAATGTGTTTTACTCCTCCCTTAGACTTGTAGCATCCAACAATAGTTTCATCACCTTGTTCACCATAGACCTATACTCCCTGTGCATTTAAAGTCTCTTCTTCACCTTGTACATGGATAGATTCCGTAAGAGACTACCACTTCCTCTTGATGATATCAATTATTTCTTCATGAAACTCTCTTTTCGATATTCCAAGGACCTCACCCAAGGTAGATTCCACCTTACTGTTCAAAATCCTCTCTTTCAAAACCTTTTTGAGATCAGTTGTTGCCTCTATATCAGATTGGAGTTTGTAGGCCGGACCCTTTGCTTTAGCTTTTGTTGCATACTTCTTCTTTCCATTAATGGCTTCTTTCATAGGCACTTTGGGAACATGCATCTATTGTGGGGAAGCGAATCAAGGAGGCACTGTATCATTTTTGCCTCCACTCCTCGTGGCCTACTTTGAAGGCCCTTCATCCCGATTCTTGCGCCTGCCTTTCTCTTTGACAATGGACTCATTGGCTTGACATTTGTCAATGTAAGCATGCACTCACAAATAGAC
This sequence comes from Adiantum capillus-veneris, assembly GCF_014529385.1. Lineage (NCBI taxonomy): Eukaryota > Viridiplantae > Streptophyta > Polypodiopsida > Polypodiales > Pteridaceae > Adiantum > Adiantum capillus-veneris. The sequence goes on from NC_140938.1 coordinate 33,717,884, forward strand.
TACAGGGTCATTCTAACCTGTTTCTAGCCAAATGCAATCTTCAACTTCATGCAAGACCTCTGTAGTCATTTTACCCTTCACAGCAGACTCTATTTCCCATGGCCATACTTCTCCAATCCCATTAGATGCTTCTTCTCCTACCTTGACTCCTTTTTTCTTTATAGGCTCCAACTTCAACCCATAGGCGGCTGTCTCAACCATTGAGGTGACATGGCTAGTAGCCATGTCCTCAACAGCTTCTTCATCCCACCTCTGCCAAGTTTTGTCCCCAAGAGCTTGTGTCACTTAAGTGAATTTTGCCATCTTTAAATAAAACAAGCTCCTTTTTCAAAGCATCTTTAAAAATTTCACAACCCCTCCTTGCATGGTCAGTACTATCACACTATATGCATCTATTTACAAAACCTTATCTCCTTTGAGGTCGTTGCCCTGTAGGTTGACCTAATGATTGCCCCTTCTCTTCTAGCCTTATAAACTTTAACTTTAGCTTTTGCAATCCTTTAACAATATCATTGAGGATGGATTTTTCACTCTTTGGAACCACAATCACAGGATTTATAGGACTCTTGGAAACACTTGGAACTTGAGTAGGGTTGACTATCATCTTGTCTCTTCGTTGTTGTCACTTAGCTAGCAACAAAATGGCACCTTAGACCTCATTGCATTCAGTCTTTAAGCCTTGTTCAACATCTTTGTCCTGAAGTAGTAACTCTAGCTTCTCTTGAACCTCTTTACCGGCTACCTGCAAAAATAGCTTTGTCTTCTCTGAGTTTAAAGTAGCCTTTCTAGTCCTTGAAAGTTGATCATAGCAATGTTCAAATTCCCTTAGCATTTCGATAGGCGAAAGCCCCACTTTTGGCCGAACTACCCACTCTAAAAAAGTCCTCTTTGTCACACTTTCAAAGTCTTCCATGAAATACTCTTCTTTTAAGGTTAATCTCAATGCTTCCTAATTTGACCCATGCTCATTTCTAATTCCCCTTACATGCTCTCTGATCTTGGGAACCACAGCTAGTTTAAAACTTTGCAGCATCTCTGCTTCGGGCACTCAATGAAGCTCCATCTCCTTTACATATCCACAAAGATACTTTGTTACATCTTTACCTTTAAATGGTTTCATTTTCTTCACCACATATTGAAGCACTTTGGTTGAGCAAATCTCCCTTCTTTTCGCATCTTGTTACTGCTACATAAACACCGCAAAAGCTTGAAACATTTGCATTGTGATTGGATCAAACTGAACCCCGTGTTCCTCTTGTTGCTCCATAGCTTTAAACCTTTGTCTTGATACCTTCAATGAAGCTTTTGAACCCTCACCCTAGCCTACTTCACGTCGGTTTCACCAAAAATGTGTCAAGAAGTGCACAATGCGACTAGGAAAGCACCGGGCCTCTGACTATGAGGATTTATAGCAAAATCAAGCAATACGTAGATGATTTGAAGCCAAAAACACACTCAAATAGAAAAAAACTCCATCCATAAAAACTCCACTTTGAAAAAGAACCAATACTAACTCAAAACTCTTGTGTGTGTGAAGATTAGGTGTAGCCTTGCCCCCAATTGCACAGATGCAATGCTCATTCGACCTATTAAAACCCTAAATTGACGCTTTGATTCTTTGTCGTGACCATTCCATAGAAGCTTCAAAACTTCATTGGAGAATCCCAAGTAGTTATTTGAGGAGGTGAAACCCTAATTAGAGGCCTCACAGCCTCGAACATGTAGTGGAAGCAACACGGGACCACACTAGCACCGTCTATTAGAATGATTGTATCTCCTTGATTATATGCCCAAATGAGCTCATTCTTGGATCTAAAGATTCCCACTCAGCTTAAGAAACAATGAAAATGTCATTGGTGTGGCATTTTGAGCCATTTTTGGGCTATTTTTGACCAGTTTTTGCCAAACCCCCCCTTTTTGTCTGTACAATGCCCAAACGAGCTGGGAAAAATTCCTAAATTTGCGGAAAAATCCCATTGGACTCAAATTTCATGTTAAACATCATTTTCCCACTTGGTAAGCACTTTGGACACGTCTTTTATGCCCGCACATGAAACGTGCTATTTTTTGCCAAGATCGCCCGCATTGAGCTTTCTAGGCAAAACGAGTGTGCCACTTTGAAACACTTGACATTCATACATTCCTAAAGAAAATTAATCATGCATTAATGTGGTAAAACATGCAATGGTGCCACGTTCTTGACCTTGCCTGTCCGATAAGGTATGTACATGCCTGCAACCATGGCATCCATAATGAGTTATGGTCATTGTCCTCGCCATTTGGACTTTGCCAATCTACACAATGGCCAATAATTTTGGTTTGTGCATTAATAACTGTTAGCTTCCAAGCTTTAGGGCCCTCTTCATAAGAACCACTAGCACTACAAGAGTTACTTCACATTAGCGACGCTCACAGTGCGACGCTTAAAAGTGAAAATTCACGGTGTTGCTATGAGCGTCGCTAGTTTATTTGTAACATAGCGACGCTCATAGCGAAGCCCATAGAGATGTCGACAGGGGTAAAAAATAAACCGAGAGCGCCCGAAAATGTAGATCTCAAATCTGAGTTTTCGGCACCCAAGCAAGCAAAGAGGTAACCCGTGCTCTCCCTCCCTCTCTTTCTCTCTCTCTCTTTCTTCTTCACACACACACACACACACACACACACACACACACACACACACGTGCGCACACACACACACACATAGACGAGGAGAGAAAGGAGATCCAGGTATGCTCCTTCCCTCTCCTCTCTCTCATGTTACCTTCCCCTCTTTCTCTCTCTCTCTCTCTCTCTCACACACACACACACACACACACACACACATTGTGTTTTTGAGAGAGAGAGAGAGAGAGAGAGAGAGAGAGAGAGAGAGAGAGAGAGAGAGAGAGAGAGAGAGAGAGCACATGCATAAACAAAACACACACACACACACACACATGCATAAACAAAGAATGCATATACACACCCATTGAGAGAGAGAGAGAGAGAAAGGGAGAGAAAAGAGAGAGAGAGAGAGAGAGAGAGAGAGAGAGAGAGAGAGAGAGAGAGAGAGAGAGAGAGAGAGTGAGAGAATAAAAACCAAAGAGAGAGAGAGGGGGAGAAGACAAAAGAGAGAGGTAAGGGGAGAAAACAAAGAGAGAAAGAGATTATGTTAAAATTTAAATTAGATTAGGTTAGATTACATTTATATTTATGTTTATGTTGAGTTTAAGATTATGTTAGATTTAGATTTATGTTAGATTAGATTTAGGCTTATTTAGGTTAGATTAGATTAGATTTAAATTAGATTTAGGTTTATTTTGAGTTTAAGATAAAATTAAATCTAAATTTATGTTCGATGGACTAGCCTTTTTTAGATTTAGGTAATTTTAGTGCATGTCAATGAAGGTGCGCTTTGCCCAAAATAAACCTTAATGCTGGCGGTTAGAGAAATAGTTGGGATTAAGGATATCATTCAATGCATACTATGCCCCATGTTGCATGGTCATGCATGAACTAGTACTAATTGTGACTTACCTCTAACATCATGAGCTTCTGTGAGGGAGGCACCACATACTTAGCTAGGTACGATTGGGGGCAAGGGACTGCTGGCCCAGTGGTCCCCTGCCCCCAATCGTACCTAGTTAGTAGGGAGTGACTCTCGAGCAAAAGCTCATGATGTTAAGCATTGTATGAAAAAAACTTGCTCATATGAAAAACACTAAAAAAGACACCGTTTTCCTACATGAGAAAATTTCCTGTGCTCACAGCCTCGACAGTCCATGTAGACCAGCAATTCCACCTGCATGTTTGAGTGCTGCTACCATACAATAAGCCGTCATGATCAGCCAATGGAAGAGAAAATTGAGCCTACACACAAATTAGTGATGCAAGATGACAATTCCAAGGGTCACACACACACACACACACACACACACACACACACACACACACACACACACACACACACACACACACACACACACTACACAGCCCGTCAAATCTAGAGTAAGAATTAAGTGCTTTGAGCAAGCATCAACTACATTGCAAGAATGGCATATCTACATGCTACAGACAAAGATCTACTGCGAAAAGATGTTAAGATGCTGTGAAATGCTCCAGCTAGAGAAGAGGAAAAGGGGTTTTGTCCACTACATGCACTATCATGTAGACGTGGCTGTGTAGATTTCATGTACCAACAAATATAGGCATTGACCAATAAAGAGGAGATTATAACCCGGTCGTTTGGATCTCCATGCAACTCTAGACGGCGGTGAGCGGGGATTGGACATGACTAGAGAATGTGAGGTAGTTTACAGTGTGAACAAAGAGAGAGAGAGAGAGAGAGAGAGAGAGAGAGAGAGAGAGAGAGAGAGAGAGAGAGAGAGAGAGAGAGAGAGAGAGAGAGAGAGAGAGAGAGAGAGAGATAAACGACGGAGGATGCCAATAGAAGATTAAATTTATGTCCAGGTTATAAGGTTTTCACCCTCATTATGAGTAATGACGAGGATGTGGGGCCGTCCAACCGACACACCTATCTCTCAACGAACAAGACGCGTTTCTTTGCAGCACATTCATGAACTTGGCGAGTTTGATCCGTCTATTATGGATTGAGTTTTTTCCAACTATAACTCGTCAGACTCTGACGCTCGCCAACAAGCAGCAATCTTGCAACCCAATAGACGTGCTCGGAGGCGCTTTGGTCAAGCAGCATATGTGAGGCCACAAGATGTAGCCTTTGACAGCTCTGGGGATGATCATGCATACCACATTCCCAACGAGGCAATGTTTGAGCCGGAGATCGATGAAATGATCGAGACGATCATGGATTCAGAAAGGCTTATCTATGATGATATGAAAAGTGAAGCCGATACGCCATTGTATGATGGAGCGAGTGTGTCTAGATTGAAGGCGCTCCTGGTTCTTCTCAACGTGCAAACAAAGTTTGGATGGAGTGACACTAGAGTCACAACACTTTTCAGGTGATCTATTACAATGTGTTTACTTTAATAAAGGAGAAGTGTCCGAAATGTGATTCCGAGAGATATCGAGTAGATCTCCACGGAACAAAAATTCCACAAAAGGTTTTGCGACATTTTCCTCTGCTTCCTTGCATCAAGCATTTCTTCGAATGTAAGTCCATGGCCGCCCTAGCATCATGGCATGAGGAGAATAAATCTTCGGATGGTGTGCTACGGATTTGTGCAGATTGTGCAGCCTAGAAACATATAGATGAAACATGGTCGAATTTTACCAGGGAAGCTCTATATTTGCGCCTAGGCCTGGCTATGGATGACGTAAATCCATTTGGTCAAAGATCAACATCTTACAGTGTATGGCCTGTTGTCATCGTCAACTACAAAATTCCCCCATGGTTGACTATGAAGAAGGGGTACCTATGGCTAAGCTTGATTGTGCCTGGGCGTTATAAAGTGAAGAATATGGATGTGTATCTTTGTCCACTATTGGAAGAGCTACAACAATTGTGGATTGGCATAGAAGTGGTGGATATGAGTCGACACACAGGTTGATGGAATGCTTTGATAAGAGGAATTCTAATGTAGACCATGCATGACTATCCCGGACTAACAGAATGCTCAGGTGACATACACTTAAAATCAAAAAATGTAAATCCTGGTTTTTCTCAAGCTTATCTATTATCATGTGTATACATGCAAGGCTTCAAAAAAGCGGATACAGAGCATGCATCACATGTGGACCTAGATTGAATGCACGTCAGGCGTCCTCATTGAAGAAGAAAATATACAAAGGTCATCAAGCGTATCTTCCAGAGAATCATGTGTTAAGCGACGGCTTTTTGCAAAGAGAGCCACCGAGGATGTCTGCACAAGCATGGTTAGAGCATAAGAAGATGTGTGATGACGGCTTACCCCTAGGGATGAAGAGACTCTCTCTATGGTACGTGTTACCATATTGGCCCCGACTCATGATCAATCACTTGCTCGATCCAATGCACATATTCAAGAATGTGGGTAATTTGCTATGGGACCATCTGATCGGCAAGAAAGATACTTTGGGAGCTAGGGTTGACGTTAGAAATGTGGATCATAGGGAGTAATACTGGCCCAAGACAGCATCCAATGGATCGATAAAACTCCCTAAAGTGCCATGGATTTTCACAGGAGCCCAAGAACGCAAAGTAAAAGAGACCATTCAATCTGTGCGGACCCCCACTGGCGTAATGCACTCGCTCTGAACGTGTTTTACTAAAGAAGGAAAGCTTGCCAGTTTGAAGTCACACGACTGGCATAAAATGTGTCACGTATGTTCATATTGGAATATATCATAGTGGGAATTGTGTAACAAATTTGTGTGTGGACTTTAATATCATTGCTACACGGGTTTTGCAATTTATTTTATCGATGGACATTGAGGGATGTTTGTCTCTTGACATCCGTAACACAATCGACAAACTTGCAAAGTTGGTGCAATGGATCTCACAAAAGGAGATCAACATAGAATCCATACCATTTGCCAAACTAAACACTGTGGAGGTTGTGTGCATGTTTAAGAAACACTTTCCTACTACCATGCTAACCATTCAGGTTGATGAGGTGGAAATAGCTGGCATAGTACATTCCAGATGGATGTTCTTTTTAGAACGTTTCATGAAAATGCTCAAGGAATATGTGCATCAGAAGGCACGTTCGGAGGGTAGCATGGAAGAAGGTTAACTCGTATCAGAGTCCCTAGTGTACATTGGAGAGTGGCTAGACGGATTTAGGGTAGCCCGGGACATGCTATGGATAACCATAGATGATGAGCGCATATCTGGGATTGTCATGTGAAATCTCAGTGTTGAGAAGAAGATGATGGAAGATCTAGAGGATAAAATCAACCGATTTTTCATGCTGCACAATCCCGTGATGCAAAAGTGGATTTCATAATATGAGGATGCAAAGCAAGAGCGACAAAGGGCATGAATCGAGTGCAGACAGGGAAGACGACCACCGATGCACTATCCGACGGGTTTGGAGAGCCTACCAACATTCATGAGCTTAAGATGATCGCACAACCAATTGAAAAGCGCACAACAGTGTGGTGAAGAAGTGACTTAGGAGGAGTGGGAGTACTCTTGGGGTTGCGCGACCAAGGTAAGTTTGCAATGTACGACTAGTGACTTTCTAGATGTTTGAATGGCCACTCATAATCTTTGTTGGTTGTAGTATAAGTCATACAGAGCAGCATGGTGTAAAGGTCAACATTTTAGGGTGGAACGGATCGTCAAAAAGAGTTTTACTCAAGATTGTGGAATCATGGAAAAATTTTAATAGTCTAGTCGATGACGGTCGTCTGATGCAGATCCTGTGGTGGCGGAACTTACTTACTTCGGCATGATACAAGAGATTTTGAGGATTGATTATAGAGGATTTTTTGTTGACTTGTTTGACCTAGAATGGTTCAAGATAATCATGGAGGGTCAGAACGCTATTGTGCATAGAGGAGAGTATTTTTTTCTTGAGGTGAATTCAACTAAGAAATGGACTGACCTAAGAGACACTTTCGTATTACCCGAGCATTGTGAACAAGTAAGCATGTAAATAGTTAACATCCAATTTTAGAAGTTATGTGCTTGGAAGCTCTCATGTAAGTTATGTGGCTGTGGTAGGTGATATTTCATTCTACAAAGTCTGCATCAAACTGGTGGTATGTCATAGAGGTAGCCCTTCGTAGTGCACAAACGATGAAGGCTACCATGTGCCAATCATAGTGGCATCAATGGAGGAGATCGAAGAAGATGCTCAGCGAGAAGCCGCTGAGGTGGTGCTAGACGAGCATCAACTTGCTACTCTCTACGGGTGCATGGAGAGGATCTACAAAATGAAACGAAGGATATCTGTTTAAACGGAGAGCTCTATATAGATATAGGAAGTTATGCTGAGCTTTGTGAGGATGAGAGAGAGACCTCTTAAAGCCATAAATATTGTATTTGAACAATTTTTCTCCGTTTTATAATATATATTGTATTCACGTGGATTTTTGTCCATTTCTGTCTATATGCGTCATTGCATCATTGTATTTGATGGTCTTTGCTCCACTCTAGGTACGTATGCTCTAGGTATGTTCTCACAAGCAGAGACGACTAGCACTGCACTCCGAGTGCGATGGAGACTGAAGCTGCAATCATGAAGGTCGCTCAATATATATACTGCTAGTCCCGCCGCTAGATCTAGTTGATCGGGTTAAAGAGACACTAAGAACTACTATTGCTTCTCAGCGTCTCTTTCACCCGATCAATTAGATTTAGTGGTGGGGCAAGAAACTTCTATGACCAGACGTATCATGAGATGACGTTTATACATCTTTTTTGTAACTATTGGAAAACCATGTATATTTTTTCAATAATGACAATGGTGTTGTAACTATTACATTTGCAAAGTTTAACAATCAAGTGATTTTTCCTATGATGTGTATAATTGTCATTGATTTACTTTCATCAATTTACTTTTGTCAGTTTTGTATCTTTATTCTGCAAACAATACTATGGATGATGGAGTTAATGGTTATATTGTCTTGTGGATGACTACTTTGGGTCTATATCTAATCTTGCACTTTCTTTCAAAGGTGAATCTGGGCTTATCTTGGATTCATTTAGCTTTACTCAATTATTGAAACATTCAATACGGTTGATGGGTGGCAGGGCATTCAATGCCTTGCCATCAATTTTTTTTTCTCTCGGGCGTCGCTATGAGCGTCGCCATATAAGGCTCTACAGTGTCGCTATAGGTGGCTTGTAAACGTCGCTATATAGCGACCATTATAGTGACGCTCATAGCAACGTTCCTGTATCGACGCTGTTAGCGACGGTCTTAGCGACACCAGGGAGTATAAAAACAAATGTATTTTCGTCGCTAAGAGCGTCACAAGTGCACACAACCTATTGTAGTATAGGTGCCCTTCCCTTGGATAGTTGGGTTGGCATGGGCTCATTGCCAGAGACCTCTCAAAGCTGGAGCTGCTTGAGGTATAGGTCCTAGTTATTCTAACAAAAATCCTAGCTGGTTGCTACAAGTCCTTTTCGCTCTTCCCAATACATGTGGTGCATCAATTAGGTGGCCATGGTGATGCCTACGCTTGGCAATTGCCCGACGGTACGCGGCCCTTGCCCGACCATGTTCCATGGCTAATGTTTGGAAGGGATAAGCACCTCCTCCTATGAGTAATTATTCATGATTTATATTAGCTAAAACTAGCTTGTATTGCACTAGTCTTCTGATCACCAAAGACTAATATGGAAACTAGGGTATGTGCTTGATTTAAAATTCCTTTCATAAAACACTCCATACATATAGATGTATTAAATAATACAATAATAACTATACATGATACAAAAGAGTCCATATACAACCTTGAATAATACATTTTAATTCTAATTTTAATTTGTATGTACACTCAAGACATAAAGATATTTTTGATCCATTGTGCTTTGGTAAGAGTCTCCGGTAGTCCTACAAGGAGAAGGATCAAGTTGTTACTTGCATCCATAAAACAACACTCAATTAAAACTAACATGTGTTGATGTGTTTTGCAAGACTCGAGCCAACACTAGAATCTAGTTGCCGTCCATGTCACATATAGAACCATCAAAGGCAGACCCTAAGGGCTGATATTTAGTAAAATAACCTTTAGATACAAGAAATCATAAAAAGCTGATTGTTTACCTTAATGGCAGTGCAATGTCAACTGTATAACCTGTTGTGCATTTACCTTTGAGAGTCAGGCCGTAATAATAAGTAACAGATGCACAACCATACATACTAATCAATCCATGATTTTGTCAAAGCCACTATATAACCACCCATCCAAACGGTGCTCGAAAAGGAAGAAAAAAAAAGCAAACAAACTTGGCAAGCTTACATGTAAGAATTTTTTATGTAAATCTACTAAATATGGAGGTTCTTACACTAAATTTCTTTCATTTTTGTAACTGGCTTACAAACTTAAATTTAGAGTTAAACCTTAAAATTTGTAGGTGGGATTACACTAAACCTAGGTTTTTTTCAAGCACTCCATCCAAAATTTGAACCACAAAAAAGGAACCAAGATCATCTCATAGCCATATTCGAAGCACTGGAGACCCAAAACCAATTGTCTTTGATATAATTTGTCATAAAGCCATTTATATAAGTTAATCACTTAAGAGTGACTAACTTTCTCGCAATCATCTATGCTTACAACAACATATCACTTCCATAATCCTTGACAAAAAATTAAGTTAAATGCTTACTAAAAATGCTTTAAGTATATCATTTTTGTTATGCTATGGCAAGCATCAAGTTATGCTTGCATACAATAGCTACCATAGGCACACCAGAAAATCTGAAAGTTCTATGATGAAAAACATTGTATAAATTTCCTTGTAACTACTTGAGATATTTCAGCCATATCAACAGAAGTTTCACTTTGTAAAGAGATAGAGCAATTTCATTAAAATATCATACAATAATCAATATTGCCATACTTATAGAAAACATTCATACTACATCCTGAGCTAGATAGATGCTTTTAGAAAACCTAATGATCCGCATTAAGTGTAGACTGGATCGTGACTCTAGTGCATGTGTGGGTCGGTTCATGGTCCCTTTTGGACAATTAACATGTCCTTCAAATTGGGGTGTGGGTGACAATTACCCATGTATGTAAATGGTGTGTTAGCTGCATGCATAAGAATGTCCATGAACCACATTGCCAAGAATATTTCTAATATAAAACCAATATCGAGAAATTCTCTCAAATCAATGAATGGAAATTAAATAAAAAAATACCCCCAAAAATCACATTCCCATAGACAAAAACAGAGATCAAATACATCGCATTGCTATATAAATCTAAAGTACCCACACAAAATCTCATTCCTATATATGAAATGGAGATCAAAATACATAGATTTCCTATAAACATGGATTGAATAGACCTATCAGACCCTTTGGATACATTACAACGACCTTGTAAATAGGCATGGCAGGGGTTGATACAAGCATTAAATAATTAGATGTTCATACCTCATAAGCTACACAGTAAAATGGTTGCAGACGTGCTGCGTAGCACTTATACTACTTGAGGGGATTGGGGTGGCCTGCATTCACAAGAAGTTTTGGACAAATTCTCACAATAATTCCCACATTCTGACTTACCTCAACATCACGAGCTTCTGTGAGGGAGGATACCTAGCTAGGTATGCGGTGCCTCTCGAGCAGAATCTCATGATGTTATGAATTTTATAAAAAACACTAAAAAAGGCTCCGTTTTCTTACATGAGAAAATTTCCAAATCTTCTTGTGATTGAAGTAAACATTTTAAAGAGCTGCTTTGCCACAAGTGCTTTCATAGCACCAAGATCATTCCCTGCATCCACACCCTTAGGCTCAATTACATTTTCTTCCAACTAATTCAGGTTTGGATAGAACTCCAAAACACGTGATCGAATGTCAGCCATCGTAATCTGAGCAACCCTTCCTCTTAAGCATCATTGGAGAAAAACCACCACACTTGCTCTCTGCATCCGAACCACCAGTAAAGGATCACATCTGGGAGTCATATTTTCCAATGCCTCCCCTGAAAAGTAATGAAGAGGATAAATCCACTCTCTAGATTAAGGTCTATTTGAGAATTAACACTTATGGCTATAATCTATAGATCCATGAGAAATGATACATGGGTGCTTTTGCCACGAGTGGGGGGGGGCAGCTAGCTCGGCTTGAATAATCTCCTGTGGCACTAAGGCCTTAGCCCGAATCATCCAAGAGAGATCATCAAGACTAAGGGCCTCTCCATACATCTCCGTCCATCAATGCTACTATATTTGCCATGGTAGTCCATTGAGGGTCCCCAATGAACTCCGTAAAGCATAGCTAAAGCCAGTAGAGTGTCAAAAGGCCAGAGCTTTGTTCGAGGTTCCTAAAACTGAGCCTGCGAACACATCCTCTCGAATCCTCCCAAGACTGCAGAAGCTCTCGTCAATCTAGTCTCTACTACTCTCTTCAATGAAAACACCGGTCCACTAAAGAATACCCCAAGATAGGTGTATGCATATGTATACTCCACCGTCCCCTGGACATATGTAAACCTCCTGACCCACTATGATGTGGTGTTAAACACCATAACCTTGGTTTTCCCCAGGTTAACAGACAATCAACTATCATGAGCAAATGTCTACAAAGCTTCTAAGTGACGCCACATCCCCTCCAGTGAGTCAAAAATGAACACAATATCATCAGCATTTAACAATAGTGGGATCCATGTCCCTGCCGACTGTGCTCCTCTATCACCATCCTTCTCAATGTAGTCAAAAAACTCATCCACATACATGCCATTAGTGTAGGAGATAGCATGCAGCCCTATTTCACCATAGTGGAGTGAACCAAACCAAAAATCCCCTACATGCCCCACTACTGACTTGTATAGAGCGATGATCCCCCAAATCAACTCTATGGGTACCCCCATCTCCTACAGTCTACACATCAATCTAGCTGTGGGCACTATCGAAGGCTTTGTGGAAATGCACAAAGACACAATAGAGCCGTCTCCCATGTGATCTCCCCTCCTCAATAATGGTTGCGAGAGAGAGAGAGAGAGAGAGAGAGAGAGAGAGAGAGAGAGAGAGAGAGAGAGAGAGAGAGAGAGAGAGAGAGAGAGAGAGAGAGAGAGAGAGAGAGAGAGAGAGAGAGAGAGAGAGAGAGAGAGAGAGAGAGAGAGAGAGAGAGAGAGAGAGAGAGAGAGAGAGAGAGAGAGAGAGGGAGAGAGAAATGAAATGAAATGATATATTAACTTCTTCAAAAGGACAAAATGACCTATGAGACCAATCGTTACAAATTGGTGAATCTGATACCATGTCTGGGTACAAAAAAGAGATACAAAAATGAATCTAGAAGTGCTACTAGTTGGAACTGTGTGGGATATGTGTGACCATTGATACAATGGGTGCCCAATACAAGAGGGTGATATATTGGGTGATGAATCCATCCTCATATGTACTCTAGATGTCGAGATAGCATGGCTTGAATCCTCTTTTTTAGTCTTCGTCGGTGTTGTGAAGCTCCTCTCCTCAGTCGTGGGCCTATGGATCTCCCAAGATAATTAGAGTACTGCGGGTGTGACTATGAATTGAGCTTTGTAGTGCTGGATGTTCCTCTATCTGTCCAGTGTCTGGTGTGAAGAAATCCATAATCTGTCTCTAGGATTGTCTCTCTCTAGATCTCCTCAGTAAAAGATCTCTGTGTATGTGTAAATCAAGTAGATACAGTCCAAGATATCTTTTGTCCTGATAGCTCATGACTTTGGAGAAGGGTTCGAAGCCCTCTCTGAATAGACAGTGGAAATGACCTCATAGCTTGTAATACACATTTATTCACGTACGCATAAGGCCTATGAGACCAAAGACTTACATCATCATCATATAATCCAAATGTCCAGTATAGAAAACACAAAAGACTAAAGTAGGAAACACTTAAACATGAGCATATAAGTGAGGCAGTTGGTGGCCCATCTGCCAAAGCCTAATCTCATTAATGGGACAATCTTGTAATCGGTCGTAAGCTAGAGTGTTGATGGTGGCTTTTCATCCTTGACTGATGGCTTCCCTTCCCCATCGTGTGAACACCCCTCTTTTAGGGAGGGTGTGTATTTTTTCAAAAAATAAAATAATTAAAAAAGGAAAGAAGAAGGTGGTGGCAGACCTGCCACAACCACCCCTCATCTTGGTGCACGACAACAGAAGGGAGGGGGACCCCCCTCCTCTGTCAACTCTCTCTCTCTCTCTCTCTCTCTCTCTCTCTCTCTCTCTCTCTCTCCCATAATCAAAGAGAGAGAGAGAGAGAGAGGGAGGGAGTTGACCCTCTCTCTCTCCCCCCCCCCCGCATGCGGACTCACTGGCCATACTGGCCAACTTGTCTCTCCCCCACAACCCACCCCCGCCTCCATCGTCCTCACTTGCAAACCCCCTTCCCTCCCCCCTTTCGGACCTGCTCTTCTCTCTCTCTCTCTCTCTCTCTCTCTCTCTCTCCCCCCCCCCCCCCCCCTCTCTCTCTCTCTCTCGCAAGTCTCTCTCTTTCTCAAGCTAGAGACTAGCCAGTTTCACTTCTCTTCGTCTCTCAACTCACACACCCTCCCCCCTTGTTTGGTGGATACGGACGCATACAAGCGTATGCACACCAAACTCGGTGGACACTCTATTTTTTGGGGAAAAACCCTGTAATTCAGCCTAAGATGAGTTGTAATCATGATGAGATTAGACCATACCCTTTTTTATTTTCTTTGAGTCTACCCCTTGTAAGAGGCCGGATGGCCATGGGAAATCCCCCTAACTTTTAAAGTCAAAACCATTACTTTTGAAAGGGAGATTATCATTAGCTGAGAAGAAGAAAACGTGCACTGTGGAAGCTTCTTGTGACTACAACTTGTAATCATCTTTTCTCCTGAACGGGTAATCATAATTCTATTCCGAATATCACATTGCGTTCCTTGTCTCTTGCTTTTCAATCTATGTGTAATCATCTCCAATTTTGTTGCGGTTCGCGATGTACCGTTTGTGAGCTAAATGCATTGATTTGGAAGTTTAAATGGTTGGTTTTTGATGTTTTGACCATGGATAAGTGTTTCTATGCTTAAGGTGGATCTTCCCAAGTACTTCTGTTTCCGTTTTGTGCACATTTTTGGTGATGGATCGTGATTTATGTACCTTCCCAGATGGTGACAGAACTTGGTAGGATTAAGCCCATAAGTGTTGTGATACCTCTCCTTAAGTTTCGTGACATTGCGGATTTGTTTGGATACCAAAAATGCGTGATTATGTTGAGTGTTGAGAATAGATGCATACTGATTGTGTGACTAGGAAGTGGTTGATTTGCTTTTGTTGTAAGAACAATTTAGTTCACTTTGGTGAGATTGACACTCTCATTAAGTCTCCGTGCCCCACCCTGAGTCGCTTCCTTGCATATTGACATTATGTTAGTACAAAATAGCTATACTGCAGACGTCCGTCGCGGCGACCCGCTAACATTGGCGCCGTTGCCGGGGAAACCGATTCTTAGGTGGTGAGTGACTCAGTGTACAAAAAAAAAAAAAAACTCTCCCTTCAAGCTTTTGATAACCATTCCGCTTACCCATAGACAGTGAAACAGCTAGACGTAGGTTTAGTGCTTAATAGAGACTGGAGTCCGAGAATAGCCATTGCTATTCCTTAAGAGCAAAGAAAGCTGTGAGTGAAGTACAAGACAGTATTTCGTTCTTTGATTTTTTCATATTCTTGGAAAGGGCTGTTCCACCACACCATTTTTGTTATTTTTGTATTGTTAAGTTTAATTATGTTTGCATATTCATTTCAGTTGTAGGAGTAGGTTAGGTAACAAAGTACACCATCATTTGTGGCCAAAAGGATCGAGGGAAAAACTGTCAAAAACCTTATTTTGGTGTTGAAGACCATAACTCAAAAAAATTGAAGAAGTGATGGTCAGAGCTTCAAAACTGGACTAAACCCAGTAAAACTTTTAAGAAGGGGATAAAAACACTTGTCGATAAAGACTGTGCAAAAACCTGTCAAAAATCATGCCAAACATGGATTGCGATCCATGTACCTTTTTGGCAAAATGTGCTAAAACTATTTCCTTTGCTTAGGACATGCTCTCAGGCATCAGAACCTTGAGTTTGGTGAGAAAAAGAGGACTAGAAGGCCATAAAAATCAAAAGATTGGAGTGAGCAGACCAAAACCTTGGAAAAAAGAAAAAGCTGAACTTTTATTTGTCCAAATCCAAAAAGGAATGAGAATCGGGACCAACTAGAAGCAAGGAATCCACATAACCAAATTTCATACCCAAGTGCTTCCCAACATGGATTGCGATCCATGTTCCAGGTAGACATCTGACATCAAGATTTGACCAGTGTACTCCCGATTACTAGTTGAATTTTTTTTCCAAAAGGAGCCATAGATAAAAAGTGAAAAAAGCTGGTCAAAATACCAGAAAAGAAGTGGTTTGCAAAAAACCGCAAAACGGACACAAAACTCTGCTTCTCACTTGGAAAAAACTAACCAAATCCAAAAAGACTTGGGGAATAGCATCATCATACCTTGTGTGATCAGCTCACAAAGTGTCAGTCCAAAATCTTGCCAAACATGGATCGCGATAGAAGACAAGCAAGGAATTGATAACAATTGGAGCACTTTCTCCTAAAGGACCCTTATCAGGAAATTTCAAAGGGAGGGTAAAAGGTGGTAAAAATTAGGTCAAGGGGGGAAACCACTGACATAAACCCTAAAACTGACTTTTGTCTGTCCTAAAAAGCTTTAAAGCATTCAAAAACCATATAGTCAGCATCACTAGGCCAAGGACTAGCTGTGGGACAAAATTCAGTGTATTTTGACACAAAGGAACATGGATCGCGATCCATGTTCCCCTGACACAAATTCACACCAAACTAGTACCATAGCTAGAGGATATCACAGAGAGTCTAGTGGGGCCTTCCAGAGTTGAAATTGGATGCAAGAAACCCTTCCAACAGCTCAAAACTAACAAAAGCTCAGGCAAAGTGACAAACTCAACTTAGCCTCCAATCCAAAGATTCATTTCTAAAATTTTTGATACCATAAGATCCCTTAATCATGCCGAAGCTGATGGTATCAACAAAAGTTAAAATGTCTTTTCAACATGGATCGGGATCCATGTACCTCTGAGCGAAAACATAGATAGAAACTTACCACACAAGGAGCTAGGCCATAGCAACCAGGTGCTTCTTTCAAAATTGAAATTGGATCAAAATGGGAGATTCAAACTATTTAATGAGGTAACTCGGTTTGGATTTTTCTTGTTACCAATTCTTCATGAATCTACAATCGGGAAGATTGTACCAGAATAGGAACCACAACATCTTTGATGAAGGGAGTAATCACTCAATGGAAGAAAGCCTTTGGAACCTATTTTAGAGGAGAGTTTCTCTGACACTTCGTCTGAGAGATCATACGGCCTCATGATTGAAGATTCTAACAAGTCAAACCCTAAGGGAACAACTTCGATGGGTGTAGGTCCTTCTTAGCCTACATCTGATGTGAAGTTGTTGTATTTGAAGTTTCAATTTGAAAATGTGCTTAAAGCCAAAATCTATAAGGATGGAATGGACCGTTATTGTGTTAAGCTGGAAAATAAGCCTGGCGAGTTCAGAGACCTTGTAGATGTTGATTATGATGGGGATCGATATTTCGACCAACAAGGAATGATGTACCTAGTGGTTCACAACCCTTATATTGTGGATAAATGGGGTTGACCGGCACCAAGAACAAAGTAGATAATGAACCGATCGATGCACCACCCAAAATGGAGAAACAAAACGTGGTACTCAGACGCATCAATGAGACAGAGCACCTTAACACGGACAACACATATGTGGGGATTTGTAAGTTTGATAATGGAGACCAAACACTCTATAACAGATGTGACGAGCCCCACATCAAAGAATTAACAGACCGGAAAAAATTGTATGTTTACACTTACACGGAGGGTAGAAGTATTCAGGTGGTCATCATGGCCAACTATGGCCGAAAGTACTCCCCAATGGATGAGAAGGAGTTAGAGAGATATACATATTTTGAAGGACCACTCCACCAATACTATGTAAATCTAGAAGCTGAAAAAACCACGACTATTCACATTAGACCTAAGACTATACTTGAGAGTTCCTTGAGAACCAGAGTGTAGGATTCTTATGGACATGAACGAGTTCCGAGAGCAGAGCCCTTAGGGTCAACGACGACTAGGGCTTCCATGAACACACATAGGGGCAACTCTGTTCTTGAATTCACTTACACCAATGGCATTTCTCCTACTATCACACGCGATCTACTTGATGAACGAAGAGCGGATAGGATACCACTATTAGTACCAAGAGGAGTGGAGGATTCCTATGGACATGAACGAGTTCCGAGAACAGAACCCTTAGGGTCATAATAATCAATATCTAATTCTCCTAAATGATTTTCTCATATTAAACTAATCATTTAATGTGGGAAAGTGCCAGGGGAGAAAAAGCTAGAATATTGGTTAAGCTAGCAGACCGGCCACAGTAGGGATCCAAAGGAGGGAAAACAGGGATCCAAAGGGGGGGCCATCTGCAAAAGAGCCATGTGCAACAATGGGCTAAAAAGACCCTAAGGTTCAGCCCATTAAGACTTCCAAAATGCTAAGGTTCCAAAATTTAAAGGTAGTGTCCAAAGGTCAACCCTAGGGAAAATTGGATGCTTTGTGTGTGCCCTAAAAGTCTTTGCACATCCCTACATGGGAGGGGGCGAGCCCTTCTTCTAGGGGATGAGAGAGAAAGCCACACACACACAAGCCCCTTTACACAAAGGGAATTAGGGACACATGTCAGCTCCCTAGCCCAGATGCCCACAAGGTGTGCCCAATTCCTATTGGATGACCCTTGAAGTGGACCAATGAGAATTAAGCTAGAGTAAATCTAGTTTAATTAATTTAAAAACATTTAATAAAATAAACCAATGAGAATTAAGTCTCCTAGAAGACTATTGGGCAGTCTCCCAAGGGGTCCAATGAGCATTCAGGAGCCCCATGGCTTGCCTGATTCCTATTGGCCAGGAGGCAAAGGGGTCCAATGAGAGTTTAGTTTAATTATTTAATTACCTAAAGCTCTCACAAAAGGGGAAAGGGGGACACATGTCAGAAGGCTATCACTTATGCTGCTTAATTGTGATTGGCTTGACTTGGGGAGGGCCAATGAGGCTGCAGGAAGAGAAAATAGCAAGGGGGCTCGCCCAAGGGAGAGAGGGGGCTGATTTTTGCAAGGCATTATCACACACACACTCACACAGAGGCTATGTGTGAAGCAAAGAAGACTATCTCTTCCCAAGCTTTAATGGAGAGCTCATCACCTACTCCAAGCTTGTGAGATAGAAGCCTACATCAACACTCTCTTGGCATGTGGATGCAAATCCAACCAAGAGCCAAGCTTCAATGCATCCTCATCTCCTCTACCAAGCTAATTACTAAGCTAAGATATGCTAATATGAGTGATTATGTGAGGAGATGTACATCTTTCTCGTAAGATACTCCTTCTTCCTCTCAATCTACTCTCATACCCTGCTAGCTCTCACCATCTTCGAAGGTGTGTGAGGTCTTGGGTCTGAGAACGGGGATAGTTAAAGTTGTGTTTGTTAAGTGTTTTGCTTAGTGCATGAAGCTTTCATCTTCATTGCACTAGCTAGTCTTGAAGGAACACAAAGAATTGTATTGTACAATGTCTCTCTTGATGGGAGAAACCATAATACAAAGCCTTTTGGAGGGGGGACCGGCTCCATGCAAATCCGGTCCTCAACTGTTGTCATTAGCTTAATTTCTCCCTGTTTTGAAAGTATTGTCAATGCTATCTAACTAGGTGTTATGCTTTTTGTTGCTCTCTCCACCCAAGCACTCTTGTAATTCTCATTAGGAATCTATTCTAATGAAATTCCCACTATGTTCATGCAAATTTCCGCTACACATAAGTTATTAGGCCATTAAATGTTACATTGGTATCAGAGCTCAAGGTTTCTCTTTTCTTGCTCAAGAAGGGAGGTCCTCAAGCTAGCTAAAAATGGTTGGTATTATTAATTGCCTGTGAGTAAGTAGAATAGGGATTTTTCAAGGCTTGCAGTGCGCCTGCCTTCGTGCAATTAATGGGGCATCACCGTCAAGAGCTATGGTCTTAATAGTGGAGTCCTACGGGGTTAACCACTATTGAGCTATTAGAAGCTTGACAGGAGCTGGTGCTGTTTTGGTGTCGAAAGACCCTCTCTTCTATTCCTTGCAATTAGTGGTATTCGAGCCGCGGGTACAGTAGCTTGAGTGCTTTTTCTAAAGGGGTAAAGAGGAGTAGCAACTAGGGCTTGAAGTGCCAAAGTACACCTAAAAGTTGTTAGAATGGCTGACAATAGTAAAGAGAGTGAAATTAATGTTGATAACTTTGATTTTGCTCATGAGCAAGCTACTAATGATACTTCAATGCTTGTTAACTATCTTGTTTCTAGGCTTCAACAAGCCATGGGCAATCCATCTCTCCAAAGTGAAGTGCAACGGCAGCTCCGTGCTCACGAGATTCTCCAAGCTCATCACCATGACGAGAGAACACCTAGGAAGCCTCCTTGTGAGACTACCAAAACAGGTCTCTCTCCGATTCGGGAAGAAGAAGAGAATTCATATGAAGGGCTCAAGAATTTACTTCTTGATGATGCATCTCCTTCCCAAAGGAGAACTCAAGAGCCTCCACTGAAGGAACGAGAAAGAAGCCAGTCTCCCGCCACCTCGGCGGAGATGGCTCCACGAAGACGGCGGGCTAAACGCTCTCCATCACCACCAAAGCGGAGAAGACCATCACACTCTTCTCCACGCCATAATTCAAAGAGGGATGATAAAAAGCAAGAGAAGAAAAAGGCAAGAAAGAGGACACCCTCTTCTCCATCTTCTTCATCCTCTTCCTCTTATGAAAGCTATGGTGAAGACGACAAAGATCAAGACAAGAACAAGGCGAGAAAGAGGTCACCCTCTTCTCCACCTTCTGAAGAAAGTGATGGTACAACCTTTGAACCATCAAAAAGAAGAGGGCATATGAAATCCTATGCCGCATGGAAGAGGTCGTCCAAGTTGAAGAAATTCAAAGAGGGAGGAAAGAGCATCTCTTTCCTTACCTATGATGGTACCTTTGGTGCTACGGACAAAGTCTTGGCCTTTATCCAACAATTCGATGCGGCGTTTGGAGATGAGGGCTTCACGGAGTCCTCTAAGCTACGCCATGTAGCTATGCACTTTCAAAAGTCTGCCAAACAATAGTGGTCTAGCCAACGAGCCAACGGTGAAGCTCCTCGAACATGGAAAGCTTTAAGAGCTTCCATTATGAAGCAGTTTTTGGCCACCGATACCAAAGACAAAGTACTCACCGAATGGCGAAGCTTAAAGCTCTCTCCCAATGAATCCATCCACAAATATGTAGACAAGTTTTGGGACTTACAACTCAAAGCTACTCTCTTCAAAAAGTTGGATTTTGGAAAGAAAAAGCAACAGTTTTGTGCGGGCTTAACCGAAGAAATGGCGGAGTATGTCAACTCCCAAAGGCCACGTACCATATCGGCGGTAATACACCACACTATGGTGGCCTCTCGAATCAATTTCCAAACGGGGGCTAAAAGAAATAATAAGCCCCCGGAAAGCAAGGGTTCCAATGAGCCTAAGGGGAAGGACAATGTCCAAAAGTCTCCTAAGGGCAACTCCAACAAAGCTAAAGAGAAGGGAGTTTACAAAGGTAAGAATAAACTCTCTTCTGAAGAGCTTGAGCGTTATCGTAAGGATAACCGGTGTTTCAAGTGCGGCGAACAAGGGCATCCGTACCGCGCTTGTCCCCAAAAGAACAACCGCCAAGATCCTCCTAGAGCTTCCTTGGTTGAAATCCAAGAGGAGGAGACTCACCAAACTCACCACAAAGGATCTCCTCTATGCCATGCTTGGGGAAAGGTAAGAGAACATGATGCTTTTATTCTCTTTGACCCTGGTTCTACTCACAATTTTATATCTATAGAGTTGGCCACCAAGCTAGGAATACAATCCTACGAGATGGGAGATGTCCTACCCGCAGACAGTGCCTTCAAGGGGCAAGAAGCTTCAGTCACTCCCTTAATCGGGAAATTGAGGCTTCATGTCCAAGGCTATGTGGACAAAGAGGACTTCTTTATCTCTCCTCTCAAGCATGAGGATGTAATCCTAGGGGCACCATGGTTTGACCGCCTGGCTACCGATGTTAAATTTCCTGAAAGGAGAATCTCCTTTAAGTTCAGGGAAAAAGACATGTATATAGATGCTAAGGAAATGGGAAACACCATCCCCATTGTACATACACCAGCTTTCAACAAGTCAATAAAGAGCTCTATTTCCGTGTACATGATTTTTGTTAAAGACTCTCAAAATGAACCTAATGCTTTAGCAAAAGAAAATAAAAGCAACCAAAAGGAATTAGAGTTATCCAATTTCTCAAGGGGTTTCAAGATGTTTTTATTGACGACATCCCTTGTGAGCTACCTCCTAAACGAGGTAATGATGACCATGCAATTGAACTTCTTCCAGGAAGTTCACCGCCTAACAAACCTCCTTATAGAGTTTCTCAAGCTCAACAAGAGGAGATTATGCAGCAAGTGCATGAGTTAGTCGAGAAGGGTATGGTTAGGCCAAGCTCATCTCCATTTTTCTCACCTGTGCTACTAGTGCAAAAGAAAGACGGCACATATCGTATGTGTGTCGACTATAGAGCACTAAATAGGATCACTATCAAAAATAGGTTTCCCGTTCCACGGGTAGAAGAACTATTTGATAAGCTACAAGGATTGACCTACTTCAGTAGGATTGACCTAAAAAGTGGCTATCATCAAATAAGGATAGTTGATCAAGACATTGTAAAGACCGCATTTCGCACCACATTTGGTCTTTACGAATACATTGTCATGCCTTTTGGCTTGACCAATTCACCAGCCACATTCAATCGCTTGATGGAGAAGCTGTTCAGGCCTCATCGAACCTTCACTGGAGTGTTCTTTGATGATATTATCATCTACTCTAATTCCAGGTAATATTTCAAGTTTTGAGAGAGAATAAACTTTATGTTAATCGAAAGAAAAGTGAATTTTTCTTGCAAGAGATGCAGTATTTAGGTCATATTATCTCTCAAGATGGCATCCAAATGGATCCATCAAAGTTAGAGGTAATAAAAGGATGGCCTAAACCAAGGAATCTTCATGAACTAAGAAGCTTTATAGGTATGTGTGCATACTATAGACGCTTCATAGAAAAGTTCTGACAAATTGCGGGACCATTACATGACCTAACAAAGAAAAGCGTTAGGTATACATGGTCTGCTAAGGAGAACAATGCTTTCGAAAAGCTTAAAGAAAAGCTTATCTCTCAACCTATGCTTACACTATCGGATCTCTCAAAACCATTTGAGGTCCAATGTGATGCTTGTGGTGATTGCCTTGGAGCTGTTTTGCTTCAAGAAGGGCACGCCATAGGCTATGAGAGTCGAAGGCTCGACCCTGTTGAGCAAGCTCTAGGCATATACGAAAAGGAACTCCTTGCAGTTCTACATGCCTTAGACTCATGGAAGCACTATTTATTGGGGACTCCTTTCATTCTTCGAACGGATCACCAAAGTCTTAAGTACTTCATGACGTAGACCAAGCTCTCCGACAAACAAATGAGGTGGGAAAATTTCCTTTCGCAATTTCATTTTCATATTGCTCACATTGCTGGCAAGCATAATCAAGTAGCTGATGCACTCTCAAGACGGCCGAGAGTGAATGCGGTTTCCATAGCAACTCACAATGATCTATCTTCAATGATAGATGAGTATGCTATTGATCCCGATTTTAAAGATGTGATTTCATCCCTTGCATTAGGGAAGAAAGAAGAACCATTTACTTTACAAGATGGTTATCTTCTCTATGGCAATAGACTATGTGTTACTAACTCACTACGTGAGAAAGTAATGTATGAATCTCATGCTCCACCTTATGCGGGGCATAGAGGGATTCAATCTACCTTAAAGGGAATTGAAACATATTTCTATTGGCCTACCATGAAAGTGAACATACAAGAGTATGTTTCTAAATGTGTGGTATGCCAAAAGAGAAAATTTGATAGAGGGAAGCAACTTGGATTGCTTCAACCCTTGCCAATCGCTAATTCACCATGGGAGAGCATATCCATGGACTTTATCTTTGGATTGCCTAAGTCTATCCATGGGAATACGGGAATATGGACGATAGTAGACAGGTGCAGTAAACAGGCTCATTTTATACCTGTCAAAAAGACTATCAAAGCCCATCAAATGGCAACCCTCTTCATTTCACAAATCTTCAAGTACCATGGCTTGCCAATGTCCATAGTGTCGGATAGAGATCCTAGAATGACCAGTAATTTTTGGAAGGGTCTCTTTGAGAATTTAGGGACAAGGCTAAACTTCTCTTCGGCCTATCATCCACAAACGGATGGCCAAACTGAAATAGATAACCTAACCATTCTCGATCTACTAAAAGCCTATGTAATGGAAGTAGATCAAAGATCCCAATGGGAGAAGTACTTACCCTTAGTGGAGTATGCTTACAATAACACTGTACATACTTCCACGGGAAAACCACCTTTCGAGGTAATTGAGGGAAGATAAAAAAGTCCCTTGCTACTTAAGGTACATGGGAAGATCTTCGCTGCAGATGAGTATAGCCGAGACCTATAAGAATATTTTCAAAAGATTAAGGATGCTATCTCTATCTCACAGCAAAGGCAAAAGGCTGTTGCTGACAAGCACAGAAGAGCCCAAGCCTTTAAAGAAAACGATTGGGTGTTGTTAAAGTTTCCCAAGGCTCGATTAAGGCACACGACGGGCAAGAATCCTACGGGCCACCAAAAGTACTATGCTAAACTAGCAAAAAGGTACTATGGTCCCTTCCAGATTCTTAGGCCAATCAACGAGATGGCCTATCAACTCAAGTTTCCCAATCATTGGCTCATACACAATGCTTTCCATGTGAGCCTATTAAAGCCTTACAAAGGAGAGCCACCTCAAGAACCAACTATTGAAGACCCATCGAAGATCGAGGACCAAGAGGAGGTGCTGCAGCCTGAGACTCCAGTGAAGGTTCGATGAGGCCTGAACAGCTTCTCCATCAAGCGATTGAATGTGGATGGTGAATTGGTCAAGCCAAAAGGCATGACAATGTATTCGTAAAGACCAAATGTGGTGCGAAATGCGGTCTTTACAATGTCTTGATCAACTATCCTTATTTGATGATAGCCACTTTTTAGGTCAATCCTACTGAAGTAGGTCAATCCTTGTAGCTTATCAAATAGGTCTTCTACCCGTGGAACGGGAAACCTATTTTTGATAGTGATCCTATTTAGTGCTCTATAGTCGACACACATACGATATGTGCCGTCTTTCTTTTGCACTAGTAGCACAGGTGAGAAAAATGGAGATGAGCTTGGCCTAACCATACCCTTCTCGACTAACTCATGCACTTGCTGCATAATCTCCTCTTGTTGAGCTTGAGAAACTCTATAAGGAGGTTTGTTAGGCGGTGAACTTCCTGGAAGAAGTTCAATTGCATGGTCATCATTACTTCGTTTAGGAGGTAGCTCACAAGGGATGTCGTCAATAAAAACATCTTGAAACCCCTTGAGGAAATTGGATAACTCTAATTCCTTTTGGTTGCTTTTATTTTCTTTTGCTAAAGCATTAGGTTCATTTTGAGAGTCTTTAACAAAAATCATGTACACGGAAATAGAGCTCTTTATTGACTTGTTGAAAGCTGGTGTATGTACAATGGGGATGGTGTTTCCCATTTCCTTAGCATCTATATACATGTCTTTTTCCCTGAACTTAAAGGAGATTCTCCTTTCAGGAAATTTAACATCGGTAGCCAGGCGGTCAAACCATGGTGCCCCTAGGATTACATCCTCATGCTTGAGAGGAGAGATAAAGAAGTCCTCTTTGTCCACATAGCCTTGGACATGAAGCCTCAATTTCCCGATTAAGGGAGTGACTGAAGCTTCTTGCCCCTTGAAGGCACTGTCTGCGGGTAGGACATCTCCCATCTCGTAGGATTGTATTCCTAGCTTGGTGGCCAACTCTATAGATATAAAATTGTGAGTAGAACCAGGGTCAAAGAGAATAAAAGCATCATGCTCTCTTACCTTTCCCCAAGCATGGCATAGAGGAGATCCTTTGTGGTGAGTTTGGTGAGTCTCCTCCTCTTGGATTTCAACCAAGGAAGCTCTAGGAGGATCTTGGCGGTTGTTCTTTTGGGGACAAGCGCGGTACGGATGCCCTTGTTCGCCGCACTTGAGACACCGGTTATCCTTACGATAACGCTCAAGCTCTTCAGGAGAGAGTTTATTCTTACCTTTGTAAACTCCCTTCTCTTTAGCTTTGTTGGAGTTGCCCTTAGGAGACTTTTGGACATTGTCCTTCCCCTTAGGCTCATTGGAACCCTTGTTTTCCGGGGGCTTATTATTTCTTTTAGCCCCCGTTTGGAAATTGATTCGAGAGGCCACCATAGTGTGGTGTATTACCGCTGATATGGTATGTGGCCTTTGGGAGTTGACATACTCCGCCATTTCTTTGGTTAAGCCCGCACAAAACTGTTGCTTTTGCTCTTTAAAATCCAACTTTTTGAAGACAGTGGCTTTGAGTTGTAAGTCCCAAAACTTGTCTACATATTTGTGGATGGATTCATTGGGAGAGAGCTTTAAGCTTCTCCATTCGGTGAGTACTTTTTCTTTGGCATCGGTGGCCAAAAACTACTTCATAATGGAAGCTCTTAAAGCTTTCCATGTTCGAGGAGCTTCACTGTTGGCTCGTAGGCTAGACCACCATTGTCTGGCGGACTTTTGAAAGTGCATAGCTACATGGCATAGCTTAGAGGACAAGGTATTTAGAGGCGGTAAGACTATCCGACGATATCTTATTAAGTTTAAAAATTATCCTTTTGAAGATGCTAGATGGATGCAAGGCATACAATTAAAGGATAACCTAAACCTTGTCAATGCTTACAATGCTTCCCAAGAGTAAGCAAATGTACAAAATGTTAAAAATGAACAAAGTTTTTTTCTTATAAGACTCTCTTTTTCTTTATTTGTGCACAAAAATGAAGTAGTATGCATGCTTAGATCAAGTTTGCGGAGACGACGTCTCCCAAACACCAAGTAGAGCTTGTCACTTTACTATGGAAGACTGATAGGACTAATGTGCAGACATGCTTGCGGCAGCCTCAGGCTCTCAAGCGCCAATGTACTAGTCATCCATTGTGGAATGATGTCGTAGGGTAACATAAGGATTCTCTAGCCGCTAAGAAAAGGACTCATGAACATGATTTATCTTCTCCACACCATAGTGGAGGACGACTATGATTTCAAGAGAGAGGTAATGTCATAATAATCAATATCTAATTCTCCTAAATGATTTTCTCATATTAAACTGATCATTTAATGTGGGAAAGTGCCAGGGGAGAAAAAGATAGAATATTGGTTAAGCTAGCAGACCGGCCATAGTAGGGATCCAAAGGAGGGGAAATAGGGATCCAAAGGGGGGGCCATCTGCAAAAGAGCCATGTGCAACTATGGGCTGAAAAGACCCTAAGGTTCAACCCATTAAGACTTCCAAAATGCTAAGATTCCAAAATTCAAAGGTAGTGTCCAAAGGTCAACCCTAGGGAAAATTGGATGCTTTGTGTGTGCCCTAAAAGTCTTTGCACATCCCTACATGGGAGGGGGCGAGCCCTTCTTCTAGGGGATGAGAGAGAAAGCCACACACACACACACAAGCCCCTTTACACAAAGGGAATTAGGGACACATGTCAGCTCCCTAGCCCAGATGCCCACAAGGTGTGCCCAATTCCTATTGGATGACCCTTGAAGTGGACCAATGAGAATTAAGCTAGAGTAAATCTAGTTTAATTAATTTAAAAACATTTAATAAAAGAAACCAATGAGAATTAAGTCTCCTAGAAGACTATTGGGCAGTCTCCCAAGGGGTCCAATGAGCATTCAGGAGCCCCATGGCTTGCCTGATTCCTATTGGCCAGGAGGCAAAGGGGTCCAATGAGAGTTTAGTTTAATTATTTAACTACCTAAAGCTCTCACAAAAGGGGAAAGGGGGACACATGTCAGAAGGCTATCACTTATGCTGCTTAATTGTGATTGGCTTCATTTGGGGAGGGCCAATGAGGCTGCAGAAAGAGAAAATAGCAAGGGGGCTCGCCCAAGGGAGAGAGGGGGCTGATTTTTGCAAGGCATTATCACACACACACTCACACACCGGCTATGTGTGAAGCAAAGAAGACTATCTCTTCCCAAGCTTTAATGGAGAGCTCATCACCTACTCCAAGCTTGTGAGATAGAATCCTACATCAACACTCTCTTGGCATGTGGATGTAAATCCAACCAAGAGCCAAGCTTCAATGCATGCTCATCTCCTCTACCAAGCTAATTACTAAGCTAAGCTATGCTAATATGAGTGATTATGTGAGGAGATGTACATCTTTCTCCTAAGATACTCCTTCTTCCCCTCAATCTACTCTCATACCCTGCTAGCTCTCACCATCTTCGAAGGTGTGTGAGGTCTTGGGTCTAAGAACGGGGATAGTTAAAGTTGTGTTTGTTAAGTGTTTTGCTTAGTGCATGAAGCTTTCATCTTCATTGCACTAGCTAGTCTTGAAGGAACACAAAGAATTGTATTGTACAATGTCTCTCTTGATGGGAGAAACCATAATACAAAGCCTTTTGGAGGGGGGACCGGCTCCATGCAAATCCGGTCCTCAACTGTTGTCATTAGCTTAATTTCTCTCTCTTTTGAAAGTATTGTCGATGCTATCTAACTAGGTGTTATGCTTTTTGTTGCTCTCTCCACCCAAGCACTCTTGTAATTCTCATTAGGAATCTATTCTAATGAAATGCCCACTATGTTCATGCTAATTTCCGCTACACATAAGTTATTAGGCCATTAAATGTTACAGGATGAGCCAAGGAAACAGGACGAACCCAAACACACAACAACCGCCCACCCGAAAATGCGATACTTGTGCAGGTGACCATTTAACCCAGTGGTGCAACCTTCAACCAAGGCGAGGAGCGAACGCATAGTGGATATTGAAATGGTGTGCTACAGAACAAAAATGGACAAACCATGAAACTCACGAATGTTTCTACAATCGGAACTATGTTAGAGAGAGACAATATGGACCACATGGGGGACAACCACTTCCGCCCCCTCCAAGGTACCAAGTGGGGCTAAATAACTCAATCTTTGGTCAAGAAAAAGCTCAACTGGTGTTGGTACATCAACCTCCTTTACCCCAGGAAAATAGGGCTATGGTATTGATCTCGCAACCCATTGAACCATCTTTTGATCAGAGTATGACCCAGGTAGTCTCATACCGAGAAGGTCCAGACAATACTTACAAAAGGGAAATTGATCGGAATGCATATGCTCCAGAGGTATATAATCCATGGGTAATTCCGGAAGAAATGTCTCAGCCCTCATACATAGCACAACCAACCAAAAATCAATACTTGGTTGATGAGAATATGCTCATGTTTATCGCAAGTCAGGGCTACAAACCTAGAGGCTACCCTCCTAGAACAGGACAACCGATGGGAGCTCTACAAGCTTCTCCACCACCTATAAGACCATGTTATGAATGTGGAGGTGATCACTGGGCTAGAGTGGGCCCAAAAAAAGGAGAGATGGTGAAATTTTTTGGATTCTGTGACGGATGCACGACCGACCATCTTATTCCACACTGCCCAAAAAACCCCAAAAACAAAGGAAAAGAAACCATGAACAAAATAGGTATTGTACCAAGCTCAAGTGGATCAAAAATAGAACGGAACATTGCAATAAAAGCAGTCACTAGAGCCAAGCAAATGAGGTAGTAAAGAATGTCCCGGCCAATAAAACAGAGATAGACAACTTGTCTGTCCGAACCCCTAGGAAATTTTGGAAGGCGAAACGAAACAAGATGAAAGCCAAAAGAGAAAAGGAAAAAATGGCATTGGAACCAAATTGCAGAAAATAGAGGAACAACTTCAAAGGGAAAGAGACCTTAAGAGCAAAAACAAGACAAAGAAACTGTCGGAACTACCATCACACATATCAGTCTTAGTAGACAAGGTGGTTGAACCTCTAGATGCAATTCTAAAAGCTTACGAGGCAAGGCTAAAGCCTGACCAATCCCAAGAGGATAGGTGGTTAACGTACCCTCATCCAGGCTATGAGAAAGAGAGGCTAAAGACGTGCAAGGAGCTCATTCAAGCCGCTCAAGCGCTTATGGAACCATCAGTTCCTACGACCCCAAAAACCCAGGAACTCATACGAGAGAAGATTCAAGAGTGATGAGGAAGGGTATGATATCATTCCATTCCACATGATGAATGTCCGCCTAACTCCAAAGACCGAGGAAGACGTACCTGACAAGGAAGGGGTGATTGAATGCCGACGCATAGTGGACGAAATCTCTGTAAGGGACCTTGTCCAAACGAATGACGAAGAAGATTTTCAAGACTTGACTAATAAGACGCTAGAGAATAGCGTGGACGATGAGATCTCTAGTAGCTCGAGCCATAGCATCAAACGGAAGGATCACCGAGTGATCTACTATGATTTCCCAAACCAAAACCCTTGAAGACAACGCAGGTATAAGGATAAACGCAGAAATAACCACAACAAGCACAACGAGGACTCAATACCTCAATTGACTGACAAAATGCAGTACTTGAGATTAGTTGAAGCGACTGACTGCCTCAAGGACAGGATTTCAGGGCGATATATGAAACCTGACTCAACCAAAACAACATCAAAACAAAGACCAAAAAAAGAGAACGCTATCGAAAAACCGTTTAAGTTGTCCAAGGTGGAGTGCAAAGTCAAATACAATGATTTGAAACGAGCATTGAAAGAAATTTGGACAACAGAAATGGAAATTGATGAGGAATCAAATGATGATAAATTAGATGCACCACCGCACTATAAGAAGTATACCATTCAGAATAGGAAGATAGTGGTGCAAAGACCCAAACGAGATCCCAAAGAACCAGGAACTTCATATGATGGGCTTGAAAACATGAAAAGCATCAAATTAGCAGAACCAAGTGAGGAGCCTAAACTCGTGTATATTGCCACGAACCTTACTCAAGAGAAAGAGCAACTTCTAGTCGATACACTTAGGCAATATAAAGATGTCTTTGCATGGTCATACAAAGTTCTGAAGGGGATAGATCTGGAGATATGTCAGAACACGATTCCCCTTAAGAGTGATGCCAAACCACGCAGACAATGTCTTTACACGTACAATGAAACTTTTGCTTAGAAAATAAAGGAGGAAATAGACAAACTGAAGGACACCGAGTTTATCTACGAGATTGAGCACACAGAGTGAGTGTCCCCGATTGTGGTGGTACCCAAAAAGAATGGCAAACTGCGTGTTTGTGTGAACCTCAAGCAAGTAAATGCAGCTACGGATAACTACCACTGCCAATAATTGACCATGTTATTGAGAGAGTAGCAGGGAAAGAGGCCTATAGTTTCTTGGATGGGTTCTCAGGCTACAACCAATTGACGATTAAGGCGAAAGATCAGCATAAGACAGCTTTTGCAATAGAGTGGGATATATTTGCATATAGGGTAATGCCTTTTGGCTTGACCAATGCCCCGGCCACATTTAAAAGACTAATGACCCACACATTCAAAGAATATCTCAGAATTTTTCTGGAGATCTACATGGATGATATTTGTGTTTATTCCCATCGACAAACTGACCACATCACTCATCTGAGTAAAGTCTTTGAAAAGTGCAAAACGTATCATATTTGTTTAAACCAGGAAAAATGTGCCTTCATGGTAAGACAAGGTAGAATTCTGGGCCACATAGTGTCCAAAAATGGAATTTCAACTGATCAAGAAAATGTGCAGACAATTGCTGCATTACCAAGACCAACAAAGATAAAAGAAGTGCAAGCATTTATGGGGCACATTAGGAAATTTTGGAGGTCATTTGGAGGGCCATATAAAGGAGAGAGAAAAATAGAGCGCGTCCAATGAGCAAGAGGGCTACGTTACGTAGGAAAGTACGTGGAAAGACTCAAAAAATAGAAAAATACCCTAAAAACTTTCACGAATCTAGGATTGTGGCACTGTAACTTCCTTGCTTTTATTGAGCTGTAGGTGCGTGTGTGGTCCCACTGCTGATATTCTCTTATGGTCATTAACGTACTGGAGGGTGACCATTAAGCCCGCACAAGATATTGGAATTCTAAAACACTTTCCCTCCATTAGAATGCTTTCAAAGTGAATCTCCCTCCACTAAAGCTTTTCTCTGAGAGCTATGGCTTCCACGTCTTCTCGCCCAAGAAGCTCTAGATGTTTATGATCTCTCACACCAACTACCAACAGCTGCACTTTGCCTAGAAGGCCAAGTAGTAGCATATCCTCAATTACAATATCAAATTCAATAAGTGCAGTGAATTAATGGGTTGGACAAAGGATAAACAAAGGTTCATGGGTCCTCATGCAACCAAGAAGACCCAAGAGGTCTAGTGCTATCAATGTTTACCGCTCAGCATGGAAGGCCAGAGTGTTGGATTTCAAAGTTGAAATCGGCAAAAGATCTGTAAAGGAAGTTCTTGTTCAGCATGTGTTTACTCATCGAGACGTGATAGCAAACGGTGGAAATGTGTCAGATCTACATCAACCACGTTGTAATTGTAAGTATTCTTGACATCTGAACTGCATTTGATTTGTCATTTCACTTATTGATACTCTCATTATAACTTTTCTTATATATTTTGCAACATTTATCCCTCTTCTTATAAGCAATGTCTCCATTCTTCACATCTCAACTACATTAGATTTGTCATTTTGAATTATTGATACTCTTAGTTTAACTCCTGTTATATATTTTGTAGATGCTTATCCCTCTTCTTATGAGAAATGGGAGCCTGTGGAGTGCATAATAGGCCTCTTCCTTGTTGTTCATGCCCACATTGGTTCTCTACAGTATTCAGGGAGAAGCAACAAAAGCCTGGCCGATGAAGGAATATTTTTCTATGACCACTTCTACCAACTTAGCCCGAGGAATAAGAATGGCATGTTGGTGAAAGTGCCTCTACCAACCGATTAGAACATTGTGGACTGGCCAGTTCCTGAGGAAACAATGGTGGAGGCAATGCGAAGTAAGCTCTAC
Source organism: Adiantum capillus-veneris (assembly GCF_014529385.1). Lineage (NCBI taxonomy): Eukaryota > Viridiplantae > Streptophyta > Polypodiopsida > Polypodiales > Pteridaceae > Adiantum > Adiantum capillus-veneris. The sequence continues at coordinate 33,750,637 of NC_140938.1, forward strand.
AAGGATATACAGAGGTCTCTACGTAGCTCTATTCCCACGAAACTGGTTAGAATTGCAAACTTTTGTCCTACTACACTGTTCATAGAGTTGTTTCATAACTACAATATACGTGTTACGAAAACTATGTTCATGTGCAAGTCATTTTAGCAGTCATCCTGTGACAAACTTCTTGACAGAGGATGGTATGTAAAGGAAGAGATTGGCATACGGTGCGAGGTCGCGCTTGACACTCTAGTTGTCAAGTACATGATTGCAAGCCAATCACTGTTAGTGTCCTTTTGGTATATGCGATCACAAATGCTCAGAGTTAAGTACATTCCTATGGACCAGGTTTCTGCAGGTTTGGAAGATAATCCTGCCGTGGATGTGGAAGTGATTGATAAAGAAGAGCATGGCCTAATGTTGGTGGTTACAATAAGGGAGCTATGCAGTCTTCTGCAGTTGCGGCACGACATAATTGAAGAGTCACTGGACAGGGAGCTTTCAGATTTTTCCTTTTTCCTAGCTGGCCGTAAGCTGATGCGGCGTAGGGAAAAAGATATTTTGTGCAAAGAGTTGGATGGTCGGGTTGAAATAGTGTCAATGTAACAGAGATTCTTGTGAACCCAAGTGTATACGAATGACTTTCAATACATGAAGTTTTTTGAGCTCATTTGTCAATTGTGCTCTGTGAATATAAGTGTTCTTGAAATACATTTCTTTAGCATGTCAAATCTCTCCCTCTCTCTCTCTCTCTCTCTCTCTCTCTCTCTCTCTCTCTCTATCTCTCTCTCTCAATGTTAGGCAAGACAAAGACATGATAGAAGAGTCATCTTAATTCATTAGAAAGTACAAACTCGTCCGTGAATAATGGACTGAGATACAATTTCTATAAGTATGGAATCAAAATGTCTTCAAGGTAAAAATCAAAGGAATGCCCCTCGAAAGAGGGTGGTGAGATAGTTGTTCCTGGTGGATTTAGTTCTCCCTTTTCAGGAGTATCATCAATCAGTAGTGTATTATTTGCATCAAAGGGTACATTGATTTGGCTAAACGGTTTGTACAAAAGAGGTAAATGTGGTTTTTTAGGGTGGTAGTGGCCCTCGATGGTAGCACATTTTCTTTGATCATACAAAAAGGCAAAATCTGACGTGTGAGCGTCGCATACAACGCAAACTATTGTAACTAGTGGCGACAAGTTTTGCCTTTGAATTGAAGACCATACGGAAACTCTCAAGCGTGGAAGAAGAAACTGAATAAATTCTTTGGTTCCTGGACGAGAACCACGACTCGACAAGTTCCCATCCGAAATGTTTGCAAATCCTCGAAGGGGTCTGCTATATCCAAAGGCACGCGCATCAGCAGCAATCCATTGAGGTCCAAGATAATCAACCTCTGTAAAAGTTGACAAGTACATATAAGTAGTTAGAAGCTGAACATATTTTGCCATACTTGAATAGACATTACCGGAACAACCGTATCTACAGGTAGCAAGGGTCTATATTGGGTCTCTATAGTGTTGTTGTCGTTGTTGCTATCCTCTGCTTTAGCTTCATCATTCACATCTTCATAGTCATCATTCACATCTTCATCAAGGGTCTCCGCCATGGCTCTTTCTTCCTCATTCAGGGTTTCCTCCAAGGTCTTTTCCTCTGCCTCTGTTGGCCGGCTTGCATCATCCTTATCCTTTTGCTCATCCGTATGCCTGCTTTCCTCATCCATATCACTTTGCTCATCCCTAGGCCTGCTTTCCTCATCCA